>NC_138825.1:38647918-39022548 GCF_965183815.1 Platalea leucorodia | reverse complement strand
CAGGCATATGTTGATATAAGAACGTGCAAAGCAGAACACAGTGAACTTGTTGTTCAGGCTGATCAGTTACTCATTTAATTCTCTTTTATTCTGAGTGATCAGTTTGTGGGGTAAATTTGGTTAGTGGACTGGATCATTTTTCTCTGTAATATTCAACACCATTACTATTTTTTTGTGCTGAATGTTTATGAAACTATAGTACAATGGCTGCTATGTAGATGCTGATGAAGACAATATGTATTTATTATGAAAATACTTGGAGCTGGAACAACTCCATCCTGGCCCACACAATGAATGAAGTCATGGGCTTCTGAGTAATGTATAACATCAATGTTGCCCATTCATCATTTTAAGTATAGACAGTCACACTTAATTGGCTTTGGCACTAAGAGAAAACTCTCCAGTATAAACTAAAATCAGTCTACATCAACAAGAAGGCTCTGATAATAAGGCCCAGGGTGGGACCCATTTTTTCACACGATACACCAGATATACTAGTTTCCTCATTTTTCCACAGTGCAGACCATCATCCTTCAGCTGCTCGCCAGTTTATTTTTTACCCCTTTGTCACATTTCCCATACACAAGCTTTCTCATTTGAAGATATGTTGAAATTCAATTATTTCATTCTGTTATGAGTTATTTGCAGCTTGAGATTTCTTTTTCTGTGACCAGGTTAGATAAGTATTTGAACCTTCTCTGTAATCCTTTGCTATCTCTTTGATGATGACTAACAACTAAGCAGACTGTAGATATGACTCCCAAATGCTCTCTAAACTATCTTTAGAGAGAAAATGATGGTGCTTAAACATCAGAAATTAAAGAGATACCAATACTTGCAAATGTAATCCACATAAACTTCTGTAGATTAGATATGTATCAAGGTGTTTTCTCCTTATATTCTGTCCCAGCATACGGACTCTGCTAAAACAAGCAAACACTTCAGCAGTATAACACATGGTATGCTACAGAGCAGTGCAGGTGCATCACCACTACACAGATGAATGGCAGTGTAAAATCCCCAAATACATAAAGAACTAGACTGACTTGACAGAATCACATATTAATTGAGACTAACAGGAGTCCCTTGGCCACTCTTGAGATCTGTAGTGTTTCAGTAGTTTTGAAGGTTGCTGGCTCAACATAAATTAGCAGCACAGGAGTTTTGCATTAACTGTTATTTGCTCCATACAGCTTCTGTCTCAGCCCAAGATCTTAGGCGCAAAAAGTCTTCAGAGGTGCACAAGGTCCTTTTCATTTAGTATCAACTGTAGATCTCATAGGAATTGCTGGTTATGCAGATCCAGCAATTGTCTTCCTTTCTTCTTCATTGGATAGCGAGATTACCAGAGAAGCCCTGACTTGTGCAAGAAGCATATCTATTTTCAACTTACCTTTTACAGCTGCGTGGTTATCCACCGGATTAAAATAAAAGGTCATAGTGTCAGTGCTAGGGTTGACTGTAAGATGCTCTGCCAGTACAGGTCTCTTGGTTACATGGCCTCTGTAGTCCTGAGAATAACCCTCGCCTGTGAACTAGGTTTCTTCCTTTTTAAATATTTGACTCACTGTGCCTTTTCTGTCCTTAATAAATTTATTTTTACTGTGTGATACAGTGACAACCTTTGTGTCCTTGACTGTATGCAGTCAAGGGTCTTGTAGTCTATTCCTGCCTACATTTTATAACAACATATTTGAGAGAGGACCCTGGCCACTGTGAACTGGGTAGTGTTTGAGTATATTTAACACTGGAGATATCAACCTTCAATGATTTAATATAAAAACTTGGCAGGAATAAAGGCAGTAAGAATGCAGATAATTGGATTTAAAAGTGGCTTTGACTTTACAGCCATATAATAAGCTTGCTAAAATCTACTGTTGATAAGCTGATATCCCTTTTGTTGGGAGCTAAAGACATCCTGGTTTCCTGAAACATTAAGGGAATGAAGGGCTAAAATCTCTGAAAATTCAGTGGCTACATGATTCATGTTTATTATTTTCCCTGGAAGGGAGTCTCTGATATTCACTCTGTGGAGACAAAAAAAAAAAAAAAAAAAAAAAAAAAAAAAAAAAGGAAAAAAAGCGGAATACCATTTTCATGTCACAGTAACATAATGAATGAGACAAGCCATTCACTGCACAAGGGATGGGCACTCTTGAAGTAGGCAATCCATAAATCTCTTTCATTGTATTTGTCAGCAGTCATTTTTAAGGGCTTCTCTCTCTCAATTCACAGGTTGTGGTTATTAGTAACCTCATAGCTGAGCTGCAGATGTCATTGAGGCTTATTCCTTGGAGCCATGTCATCAATCATGGTTTTTACATGGTTTTCACATACTGGAGCAGAATAATCCGTAGTATTTTTTTTCCCCTAGTAAGCATGACTTCAATAACTTAAATGGAAAATGTAAGATATAATCATCATGCACATGCACAAACCACACTGACTTGGCTGCTTAAACTGATGCAAGGCAGTGACATTTTTGGTAATCCTGTACAGTTCTCCGAGACTTACCTTGTATGTATGGAAAAGAAAGGCAACCACAGCTCTGAGTTACGTGCAGGAATTGCTGCTGATGCAGCTGATGTTGGAATTGCTGTAAACTTATTCCAGATACCACTGTGAAAAGGGCTGCAGTGCCACTCTCCCAAGTGTTGCCATATTGTTAAAACATCTCACATGATCAAAGTTGTCCAAAAGTATATGAAGAAACCTATGCTGAGGGTTTGTGACCTTGAAGTTTTGTTTTATGGCAAGGATGCTTGCAGGACCTTATGAATGTGGGTTGTTTGCTACAGGATGAAAAAAGTTGTTGAAAAAGTGTATGTTTAATGAGAGTACAAAAGGTATTTCATATATTTTGGCAAGAAAATGTCTGTAATCTCAATACAGAGAGTCTTATCTAGTATGCAGTTCTCAACTGTAAGGTGGAAGGTGAGGAGTCTAAAGTTTACTCTAAAATATGGTGTGTGGTAAAATATTATATGTCTTCTTACATAATCATCTCTAACTATGTGTATGCACATTTTCTAATAATATCTCCAATCCAGGAGGCTTTATAAGTACATTGCAAACTTGGCTAACAATCATCATCTTCTCTGGAATGAGTTGCACCTTAGTAGTGAATCTCAAATTTAATCGATAGGCACATACATCAGAGTGGTGATTTATATGTTGGCTGTTGATCAATGATACCGTACATTTGCTGCCTGTTTACGGAGTAGATGGAGTGTTTTGGATCTGTTCAATTGCATACTGAGCTCACCACTTTACACTCCCTGCCAACTATTCTTTTTCAGCCTGAGCATATTTCTTCTGTACTTCAGTTATGGATTTAGCAGCAAAATACAGCTCCGATGAGCTCTTCCTGAAATTACTGCTGCAGCTCTTCACATCCACCTAAACCCTCCCCACAGACTCTGTCAAAAAACAAAAGCAGAATCTACCCTGATGTGTAAGCTTGGGGCATGAGCTTCTGTTTGGATCTTGACTCATTTCATCAATTTAGCTTAACTTTTGGTTCTCTCTAGCTTAAATCTGGAGTGGGTCAGTTGACATCATAGGTAGGAAAATAGACGTGCAGGAGAATGTATTGATATTTGTCTTCTGTTCTTCCAAGCATTGTGGAGGAAATGGACTCCAACCACTTGGCTTGGAGAATGTAAGCCTAAACACAAGCACAAACTCAGACGCAGAAATGGGGTGCAAGTCCATCAGCTGTTGGTCACCATTTTTGAGGAAGCAGGTACTGTTAGATCACCTTCTCTCATCTCCTTCGGCTGTTTCTCCAAGTTAGAAAATTGCTGCTACTGATAAGCTATTTGAAAGAACTGACCTAACAATGTGGTGGAAAGCTATTCAAAGCATACTGTAGGAATACAGTCAGGACTTTCTGTACTGGCTAAGTAAACATGTTGCAGGCAACAACATGCTATGCTCTGTTCCTATCTCACTGGACCATAATGGTGGCAGCTTCCTGTGGCTGCTTGTAGGAGAGCATTGGCTTAGAACAAGCTCTGGACATTCAGGCTGTCCTTTGATAATTTTCTGTCTGCTCTAAGTTATTTATCCTTTCTAATGCAGCCAAAACAGTCAAGCTCATTTTCTGCATCTGGCCCTTTTCTTTGGCAGGTCTGATTTCCTCCTATTATTCTGTGCGCTGGGAAAGCATGCATCACATTCCATCCCTGCCTTCCTGTACAGAGGTGCCATCCATTACTGCATCTGTTCTTTCGTGTCCCTGCTGGAACCTGCCTATTTTCAACACAGCAAATGTATTGAAAACATCAGCTTCCAAATGGGACCATGAACTTGGGACAAAAAGTTCAAACTGAAATGTAGGCTGTTGGACAAAAAGTTGGATGCCTGGCTCAAAGTGGTTGTGTTTTCAGCAGTGCTAATGACTCTAGAGCTCTAACTGAAATCCAAACCAGGAGCTTTTAAGATGACCATATTTTAATGCTCTTGGGATTTGATAGGTTAAGTGTGCTTAAATGTGTGACATTGCCTGATGTTTAAGTGTAGCAAAATCCCACAAGTTTCTGAACACTATTACCAAATGTGAGAAGCATAAATCTTTCATCTCATTGCCTTGTTCAGCCACTTAAGGCCCATGAAGATACTTACTCTGTCACTACTTTTTTTGCCACGGGGAAATTCTCATTCATCATCTTAGAATTGTCCTTTAAAATGCTCACAGATTTTATTCTAATGATGTCTTCCTTCACTTGCGGAAGCTTTATAAAGACCCATAAGTGATGCAGCAACACCATGGGGAATAACATTAGTTTCAAGTTCAATGTGAATTGGCTTCTGCTAAAACAAATCAATGTCCCCAGAGATAGCTGGATTTACTCCCTCTGCTCAGTACATTAGGCCCATCAGATGATTCACATATACTTTGTACAACGTTACACTGATGGCATTAGAAAAATGTGAAATATCAAATGTCGCATATTAAAGCACCTGTCAAAACACAAGAGCTCAATGGGATAATTTAAAGATTCTTAGATTATTTGCTAAAACTTCACTTTTCAGACTTTCAGTTCTTGAAAAACACAGCAATTTTTTTTTTTTTTGCCACTGAGTAAAACTTTCTTATGCATATAATCCCTTTGGTTTCATTGAGAAATGAAACAGCCCAGTGCTAAATGACAGAATTGAAGCTGGCAGAACCTGCCCGTATGTTTCCCAGCTACTCTGCACCAAAGCAGCTTTGTGGCTGCATGTCACTGCAGAGCAGTACTTCCTCTTCAAGCTGAAAACTTTACTTGGTATACTCTAGCAAAAGCTGTGCACAGGATCCCTTGAGTGGCTCACTCAAATTAGCAGTGTCATCTGTGTTTTTCTTAATTGAGTAAATGTAGAATTTTCCCTGCTCCTGCTCAAAGGCATCTTCTTCCTTTCTCCAATTGTTCCACGGAACATGACACTGAAGAAGGGAAATCATTTTATTTGGCTAAAGAGGTAGAAAATTTGCAGAGCAAGTAATTGAGGGCCTCCGAAGCTTTAGAGAAAAGAGATTTTTGGTGCAGGGAAAGGTTTTTTTTTTTTAGATAGCAATAGAGAGTAATAGTTCAGATGCAGGAGGTCCCTGTATTTTAGAGAAGGGAAAGCTCAAGTGTTGCAGGGAGATTGAGGTTGGTGTATCTTTCGTGGTAATTTAGATTAAGAAGATTTAGAGCGTAGACCTTCAAAAACCAGGGGAACTCTCCCCTGCCAACTTGTAGTGTCTATTTCATTTATCGTAGCACCTTGCCTTGCAACACTTCTGAAAGCGTATTTAGTACAGGCCTATTCACTTGAAAGCACAAGTTTTAAAGAGTAGTCACTGACCTTAGATAACCACTATTGAATGTGCAGCCTGAGTTGGATTTTCACAGATGCCGATGTGAAGGAACTGGCTAGAAAGCATCAAAAGCAAGTGGTCAAATGTTTAGATTTAGGACCTTATAAGTATTTATATTAACTGAAAAGAAGCAAGTCAACATAGCATATACAAATGTGTAAATCTGGATGCCATATCATAACATGTTGAAGATTATTATCTTCTGTAGGGTACATACTGATGACTTACATAAGAAACATGTTTTTCAAAAGAAAAATGAAGTTGTCAAAGACCTGTAAGAAATTATAACTTCCAAATGTTTGGTGTCTTTTCCCTTTAGTTTAAATATCTTTCTCTCATATAAATTACAAATCGATACTCAAAACACAAGAGATTCATTAGTCTTATCTCCTGCGTGGCATATACTAAAACTATCATGATTATTACTTGTAAAAAAATTCTTGTTAATCAAAGTACCTCTTCAGGTCATTTCTTCACAGCCTATGGCCTAAGATTAATGGCTACAGCTCAGCAGACCATTGTTAAGTATTGCTTTGTCCATTCTGGGGAATGGTACGGATTTCATTAATTATACCTCGTTAATAAATTGGAGTAGAACATGATGTTGGTGAGAGGTTCATTTTCTCCTACAGAAAATAAATGTTTGGGGTTTTTTTTCCTAATACTATTTGCTAATTAGTATTGAGATATTGATATTTAAAATACAATATGTGAAATGTTCAGATGAAGCTGATTGGATTTACATTTTATTATGCAGCATTATATTTAATGGCATATTCAGTCTCTAAGAAGGCATGACTTGTGGTTAAAAAGAAGAGAGGACAAAATAAAGAACTCATTCTCCGACACAGGCTGACTTGACTTTTTTCATCTTGTTGCTTTCCCATTCTCTCCTTTTTTCTCGCCTTTTTGGATCTGAACTGTTTGACAGAATGGCATATGGCTTGTGCTGTATTATTTGACACATATATTGTGTTATAAACATATGCCCTATTTTAAGTCATTTGCATAAAGGGTAAAGCTAATAATTGAGGTGTTCTGATAAATTTTTCACGTTTATATGGACCACAACTACTTTTCTTTTTTTATGGAATTTTAGATGAACTTAAAGTATTGGGAATCCTTGGTGTATCTATGATTACAAAATGCTTATTATTTAGTATTTAAGCTGAAACATCAAAGCTAATCACAGAGATTTGACTGACTGAGTTTTGGCTGACTGACTCAATGTACCTTAACAATGAAAGGTTTTCTGAGAAAAGATACTTAAGGTCATTTGGAAATTCAGGAACCTTTAAGATGTCTGAAATTAGATACAGATGATTAAGACAGCCAGTACCACTGGCTGACTGTCGTCCAACTTCTGTTTTAAAAATCCTAGCAATAATAATATTATTGGACTCTGTCCCTTGTAAATGCTGTGTTAAAAAGACTGCCTTACAGTTTTTTGCTGTTTAGTGTTCTGTAGTAGAAAAACTTCTATTAATTAATCCCACAACTGAGTAAAACATTCAAGCTACACAATGAGACAATGACTTAAGATAGCTTTTCTTCTTTTTTACCTTTTTTCTTTTTTACCTTTTATTTCTTTTTTTATGCATTGAATAAAGAATCAAATGTTATTAATGTCTTGATTAGTTCTTTTTTGGTTGGGGGAGAGTTTGCTAGGCCATAAACCAGTAAGTCACCACCTAATAGCAATCAGAATTATTAACCGTGAAAAAGGAGATATGATTGTGCAATTGTAAGGTGGCGAATGGGTACCTTGAGGAAAAAAAAAAGTGAGAAACCTATTCCTGTGTGAATTATCAGTGTTGAATGACTATAATACAGTTTTGGGGGTTTTTTTTGGTTGTTTTTGTTTTTTTGTTTTTTTTTTTTTTTTACTTTTTAATGTATCATGAACCTTTTCATGAATATATTTCCAACTGATTATCTGGTACCTAATATTTTTTCAAATTAATTATCTAATATCTAATTTCTTTCCTTAAAGAGAAACTTCTCATGATGCCATCACAAAGGACACAAACACAAAGCACCCAATAGCTTACAAGAGCTGCGTGAAGAGCAGGCATTTGATATCGTTAGAAGGGAGAAGTGTAAGTCACAGGTCCTTCAATTGAGACAGATGTGGTATGTAGGTATCTTTGTGGATAGGTACCTGTGGGCATCTGGAAGAGAGAGAGATGCACACAGAGAAATATGTGGATACATTTCGAAGTATAGAAAAATGTTCCTGAACAGTAACACTGTTTTCTGTATAAAGGTTTTGCCTGTTCTTCATATTACCTCTGCATAAAGTGGGGCTGATGAGGCTTATTTTACTACTGATGCACTTGTGTTTAAAAACAATGTCCTCAGATGAAAGGACTACAGTCTGTAAATGTAAAGCCTGTCATTGCTAACAACAAGCCTAGAAAAGTAAATTTATGTGCCTAGATCTTTGGTTTGAGTTGTACACTCAACATTACAATTTCTGAACCTGTTTTTTATGGTTTACAATGTTGCCTATTGGTTCTCTTTTATCATTTAATTTGCTGCACTGTAATAGTCACAAGGCCCATCCTTTCACTTATTTCTTCATCACTTTATTTATATAAAAACATTTCTAGTCATTGGTTTTGAAGAGACTTATGGTGACTACATTCTGAAAATAAGGAGTATGTATCTTTGTCCATCTTGATGTAACACAGGTGACGGATATTAATTAAACAGGCAACTTTCAAAGTCCAAGTTTCCATCTAGATCTTTGTAGTCTCCTTTTCTTTACCTCTATCACCTCATAAAATAAGGAAGAACTGATCAGGAAGCACGGAGTGATGCAATAAGCAAAGCAAGGTTGCATTGCTTTGTTGAATGTCCTATCAAATGCCTTGTGCTAGCTTGTCAGATCTAATCAAAATTCTTTGATGTTGTGCCTTCTGGATGAGTGATTTGATTTTAGGTAAATTGGGCATTCTTATTTATGCTTTAAACTAGATGTGGTATATAATGTTTGTGTTTTGATCACTGCTTCTGTAAACACTTTTTTTTTTTTTAATTATTTTACAAGTAAGACAGTTTCTAGATTGTACTTGACTTGCAAAGCAGAAAAATAAATCTTACAAAAAAAGTCAGCATTCAATAAATCACGCACTTCACATCAACCTATGTTGACATCTTAAATGAAGTATAACTTAAAGATAAGGTGTTAAAAGGGAAAATTATAGATGTACATTGAGTTTCTTTAAAACTATCACTTATCCCTGTTCCATCACTGTAGCTGTCATTTTCTCTTTTGGGTTTTATTTTTTTCTACATTTTTGGGCTAAAGTGCCTGAATTATGACAGAAACTGTCATATTATGAATAATTCTTGATAAATGCAGAAGAAGATGAAATCTCTACAAACTCAATGAATATTTAAGGTCACATATATAATATTAGTTCTGACAGATTGTTAAAAACTGAGGGCTCTTCTTGAACTGAAGGAACTTTCATTGAAAACCTGAGATTTCTTTTAGTATGTATTGCATGTCACATGTACATATTACAAAATTCATGTTTCTGACAAGCACACACTCACAGATTGACACTCACTTTTCCTTCCTGTGGCTCTAGTCCAATACACAGCCGATCTGTTCTTTTTACCCTCTCACACTAGCATGTCCATATCATAAGGTACTAAACAATACACTTTTGAACTTCACCACTGGTTATCACTTCAACAAGTTGTTTTCAGTTTGTAAGAAGAAAGTTCACAGCTGAAATGTGTGAGAAAATTTCAATAAAGAAGGAATCTCAGAAAATTCAGAGTTTACTTTTGCTTTGGATCAGCATGCAAAACTTCACTTACCCAACTCATCTGTACCATACACAAAGGCGAGCCATTTGCTCCTTTAGTAAATGCCACTTCTCTTAACTGTTGGTATTTCCTGATTTCATTCAGGGTGTAATGGGGAAATGTAGATATGTATGAAAATATTTGTAATAACTACAAGAGGCTGATAATTATCTTCAAAGCACCCAAAGTCAGGAAATTCAGACTTAAGCTTCCAAAATTGACCTAAGTTTTGATGCTTATTTCCACACACTATTAACCTCCTCCCAGTACAGGATCTGAGTCATATATCAAGTGATCACAAAGGTTTGAGCCGTTTCAGTCAATGTCAGGATGAATGCTGGACACAGATCTTTTTCACTCCGAATTGCATGAAACATTGGCCAGTTTTCTTTCCAAAAGCAGAAAATGGGAAGAGGGATGCAGAACTGGTTGATACTTGCTCTGTGACTGGGTAGTTTCTGTAGACTATGTCCTGCATTTGGGCCAGTAACCCTTACTTTACAGCTCTTGTTGAGAAATAGTTGTGTCATACTAGCAAATAGTGTTTCTAGAGTGAGCCACAGCCAAAATCATACAGTGCTGTAGAGTGTGTTAATAGCTCATTTGCTTTTTAACTTTACTCACTTGATATTGGAGAAAACTGCAGGATTCTGGACTGTAAGATTGTGTCTTACAGTGGTAGTTATGTGGGGAAGCCTAGATTGTACATGGGGGCTGACAATTGATAAAAAATTTAAGCCCTTGAGACACTTGGTTATAACTATCTTGAAATTCTAAAAGTCTTTGGTTTATCAAATATCCTACAAGTCTATGAGGTGCTCTATTTCTTTCATGAATATACATTTACAACATTATCTGCATCTGAATTTTAATTTATTATGCAAAACTTTAGTATGCAAAAACTTGTGAAAACTGGATTTTTACATGCTAATTCTTGTTAGAAGGGTAGAGATGTCATACAGTAAAGCACAAGAAATCTTAAACTGAAATTAGATTTTTACCAGCTAAGCTTTAATTGTGTGGCTCATTTGACAAATTTTGCTGCTTCACTGACTTTCCTTGCATCCTGTATTGTCTTAAGGGCTCCTTGAAGTTCTGCAGGCCACAAATCACTGTCCCGAGAGGTCTGAGAAATTTTCTATTGACTTAAATGAAGAGTGTATCAGAGTCAAGAAAGCCACCGGATTTTTGATTGAATTTATGAACTTTGCAGCAACTTAAGTTCTCAAGGATGCAGATAGTTTTGGAGAAATGACTCAAAATTAACCACTGAATCTTTATGAAATTATGCTCAGGGATAATTAACTAACGTGACAGATGCTTAAGAAATATTTTAAATGAGTCATCATCACTTAATAATTCCTGCATATATTTTACAGACTCCAAGCCCTATCCTTAAAAGCTTCCTGTAAGAGAGGTCTGTTTTTTTATGGTTTTGACTGACTTAGATGTAGCTTCAAAATGATATAGTTATAGGTAAGCTTTAGTGGCAATGCTAATTCACTGCTGCTTTTGCCCATACAATATCCTCCTATCTAAGGGCATGAAACTTACTATTCCGTAAGACATATCTTTGTTCCATGTCTGAGGAGCACCTGAAGAATCATTACTTTTTAGAAACACAAAACATACCTAACATTATATGAAAGACAAGTTGTGCTGCATAACCAGTTGAAGTTCATTTATGGCTACAACAGGAGATTTCAAGGAACAGTTTCTGAAATACAGAGCATGAAGGAAGGATGCCCTCAATCTTTCATGTGAGTCTAGTGAATGTATACTGAATATCACAATATATGAAGAAAAAGCATATTTTAGTACTGCATGAGTTCAGATACATAGGAGAAAGAATTCTTTTTAATCCATTGACATTCTACAGGTCAGAACACGGTTCTTAATTTCTGTGGAAAACTTTGGCATTTTAGTGCACTATGTTAGTCAAAACCCTGAAATGTTTTGACCAGGAAATATGTCTCAGTGGTTCGAGTTACTGTGTTATTCAGGTCCTCTTGTTACCTTTCAGACTACATCTTCCCTCATGTATCATCATTCCTCAGTGAAGCCAAAATGTCAGATTTCCTTCTCCTCACATAAAGTTTGTGTTCTTCAAAACTCTTATTGCTCCTCTTTGTTCACAGAACATACTAGCAACTGCCTGAAAGAATATAACTTTTGTTTTATGATTGACAAATAATCATGTGGTTGGGTTGCGTACCTCCTTGTTTTCCGTTTTCTGTTACTGGGCTCAACTGCCTCCTTTGGAAGACAGGCTATTTACTTGTAGACTGACCAGTAACTATTTATTTTTGTCCTTTGGCACAATTCCATTCCTTATTACTCTGCTTAGCCCAAACTTGCCTTTCCAATACCCAAGATACATCTCTCATTTATTCCAGTTGTTTCTTTTATGCTTACCCATATTTTTACAGGCCATCAGAGAACAGCCTTTCAATTTACTTATCCAATAAAAACATATAGCAACGAGTCATATTCAAAGCTTTGTGTAATTGCACAGAAATGGAACACATGTATCTGAAAGACAGCTGGTTGACAGGACAAAATTCATTACCTTGGCACACAGAAGAAAAGATTACAAGGGATATGATTTTACTAATCTGTAGCTTTGTTAGTCTAGCCCACCTGGGAATTGTTCTCAGGGTAACTCAAGAAGTTCAATTCAGCTTTTCCTTCTGCTAGAATCATCTTCCTATTAGAACTTAATTCCTGTACTTGAAAGGCAGAACCAGACCTTGAACCAACCAAGTCCTTTCTCCAGCTTCTTAAGGAGATTTCTTCCTCATATCTCTCCTTTAATGTCAGTATACAAAGTAAAAAATGTAAGTAGAAAAGTGTGAAGTAATGCCACCTTATGTAGCCTTGGGCACCTGCCACATGGAAGTCTCTCATCCTATCCCAGGGAAGATTCCTAGATAATTTACAAATCTTTCCTTGAGGCGTATAGATAAATTACCCAGCAGAAGAGATCTACGCTATCATCTCTGAAAAATCTGCCTGTAGAATATGGCACTTCTCACGCACCATGGCCTGCCACCATGGCTAGAGGACTTATTGCTCAATACATACTTGACATACTCATGCAGACTGATATCTCACTCGCTGCACATTTCTAAGACCCATTTTTTAATGAAGGATACCTTGGTGAGTCACATGCTAACCCTGAAATGACAAAGGAAATGGAGATTGGTCTCTTGTCTGCAGTGGCAAGCTAGGAGACAACTGCTTCACCAAATTCCAAAGAATTTCTCCAGCAATGGTCTACTGTGATCTTCCACAGAGAAAGCAAATGACACTTGTCCGTCTAATTAATACCCTCCAAAATAAAATCCTGAAAAATTGATAGGCAAGTGGAGAAAAGTGATGAGTCCCAAAATGATTTACTACAGTTAGTATTGATGTAAGTGTTTGAAGAACTGGACAAATCATTTTGCAGGCCCTCTCAAGATCAAAACTGAATGAAGTCTGTCTATCACCCAACAGATGCCCTCAATGTAAGCAAGCAGGAAACACAGCCCCAAAGAACCAGAAGAATCTCTTTTGGTTTTCTTTGCTCATGAAGGCTGCCAACCTGTAACTGGGATTAGTTTTAGTGGTAAAATACAAATGTTCAAAGATAGAAATGGTGGGACAAATGCCTTGAGATCTCATAGCCGTGAGTGATTTGCAGAAGGAAATGTTAGGAAGATGTACCCCAACCAGACTGTCACTCCAAGCTCTTGCTTTGCAATTCCATAACCCAAATAATTACTGAAATTAAAATGAAAGAGAAGGAATTATAATTTTATTTTTGCTTTTATCTGTGGAAAACGGTCAACTGCATGTACTCTCTGTCTTCCTATTCAGCCCCATATGCTTGGGTTAACCCTTACTAGGCATTCCCTAATCAACCTAATAAATGGAGGGCTTCACTTTCATTGTAACAAATATTATGGATATTTTTGCATACCTCTTCAGGAAAGAAAAAAGGAATCTTGTCAAGTACCCCAGTGGTGCTCTAGTGTGAGGAGTAACTTTGGGCCAAACTGTGTCCAAGAAAGACCTTGCATGGGACTGAATGGGAGCTACATATGTGAAAACCTGTTGCTTGGCCTGAGCATAAAGAAAAATTATGAGGATTGGCAACACCATGGCACTTGGTCAAGCACCCCTTTTCAAGACTGTGCACCTGCAGTAGCCTGTAATGTGTATTACATTTCACATGGGAACTAGCACAACAGTGTGAGGCAGACTAAGAAATGCTCTGGAGTTTGTGTGGTGAATACAGTTTTACCACCTCTTACCCCAAAATCAAGGTGTTAACTGGGATCCAGTCACGTATTACCATCTCTCACCAGATGCCTGAGTGGTGCAAAGAGAGATGATAACTGCAGTGTTTCTTAAGGACTCTACCTCTTCATTTTTATAGCTTTTGTTGGGGAACTTGAGATAGACTTTGCCACAGTGTGTATTTTAGAGTAGATAAGGAAGTTTGTTCAACCTTTTCCACATTGCCCTATGTCCCCATTTTCCCTGCTGTCAGTGGAAGCGGTGGTGTGGCTTTCTGGCCTCTCCCTCTCCACTGGAGAGATTGCTTTCACCTACAAGCTGAGCAGAAGGCACATTGCACTCTGCCCCCACCCCTTGCACCCCCTATCTCCTGTATCTCTATGGTCTGAAAACAAGGTAGATGCTGTAAAAAAAATCTTATTGCACTTCAGAACTTGCTGTGTCTGACTTTTACCTTACACTGTCAAAATGCTGAGTTCTCAAAATTATTCTCTTCTAAGCAATTACAGTGTAAGTAAGTTATCAGTTCACGGGAAAAGTGGTAGACATTGTGTAAGGTAGAGCTGCTATGACGATAACGAGCAAGGCTGCAAAGAAGTCAATTACATAAGACCAGCAGGGCTCAGAGACTCAATTCATTAGTGTTCTAACCTCCAAATCACCATTTCAGGTCCTTCCCTTGGGGCTGTGATATGTATGAGAGTCATTAAAGATAATGCCTCAGGCCCTCTGATATCCTTGACAGCAAGAGGAGGTAGATCTTTTCACTCCTTTCTCTTGGTTCCACTCCTTCTCTTTCTGGCACCCTTTCTGTGGCAGTGCTGAGCCCCAGACCGTGAGCTTTGGAGTAGCAAATACAATTTCACCTATGTTGCTTAAGAAATGCTGAATAAGGAACTGCTCACATACATGACAAAGAAGAGCAAAATAAAAGTACCCCTAACAAGGACACTGTTCACTCTCTGAAGAATTGTAAAAATAAAAATATTATATAATTTTATATTTAAATGTTCAATAAGGAGGAATATTGATCGAGGAAACAAGAAATCTCGAGTGACTAAAAATGAACATCATGGTCCAACCTTCCTCCAAGTATGATTATATTGAAATTAACTGATTTTACCAGACACAAATTTGATTGTATGGCTCAGAGAAATGCAAAGCATTTAACAGCACATAATGATCTGACAGCACTTTCTTTAAAGCTAACAAAAATAGTAAATAATTTGCAATAGCAATATTTCATTAGGTCATTATTTATGTAAGTATTTTGCCAAGAATTTGGCAGGGATGGGGAATAGAATGAGATGTCACCGCCCTATGAATGCTAAAGGAAGATTATGGTAGCCTAAACGGAACAGCTGATTTATGGTTATGGCAGATCTGAAGGCAGAAGAACTCCCAGGAGTAAGAAGAGGACAGTAATGATGGAGCTCAGGCACAAATGGCAATCGTGGTTGTGCCTCTGTGGAAATGGTATGGAAAGTTCATCTTGAAGGATTAATGCACTTGTCAGCTGCCTGAAAGGCCAGGAGAGGCATGGTTGAGTATGGAAGCTGATCCAGATACCTAAAGAGAAGAAGGTCCTGGCTCCTGCTGGCACTCAGAGTCAGCTTTGTTGTTAGGGGATCATTAGTTGACCTGAACTGGAAAGTCCTTGTCTGAGCTTGTGCTTTGAAAGTGTAGATAAGATATTTTAAACAAAGTCCACTTCTGTTCTTTTCATTGCATGATCATTCTAGTTTTAGCAAAAACAAGAATTTACTAAGAATAGCACTGGCTGAGTAAGCTCCTCTATTCCAAAGGGAATTTTTGAATTTTCTCTAAGGAAGGTACTGAAATCTGGACAGTTTCTTGAATCTGTCCTCTTCTTGCTTCCCTTCCCCCTTCACTATCAAAAAGTATATTTTTTGTATGGGGACTACTTGTAATACACATGCAACTAATTATAGAAGATGGGAATCCATGGAAGTACTGATTGCAATAGGTACAGGCATTTATCATTGTGCATTGTCATGCAGAGATAGCCAAACTAGCTCTTTTCAAACCACTTTTGTACCAGAAACTTGGTCTTCTTGATGCTCCGCTTGAGCTAAAAGCACAGGCACTTTACACCTAGCTGTGACATTACCACTCCTCAGATGAAATGGAGCACCTAATTGTGGGAGTGCTTCTAGTCCATCTCAGTACAAAGTAAAACGGGGTCACTAATACTTGTCAAAGGTAATGAACAGAGCTCTTACTGAAATGAATGCATGACTGCATACAAGAAGGCCAAGTGCAAGGTCAGGGCCTTCCCAATATCAATACAAACTGGGTGACAATTTGATTGAGAGCAGCCCTGCAGAGAAGGACTTGAGGATACTGGTGGATGTAAAATTGAACATGAGATGGCAATGTGTGCTTGCAGCCCAGAAAGTCAAACATAACCTGGGCTGCATTAAAAGAAGTGTGGCCAGCAGGTTAAGGGAGGTGATTCTGACCCTCTGCTCTCATAAGACTCCACCTGGAGTACTGCATCCAACTCTGGGGTCCTCAGTACAGGAAAGATATGGACCTGTTACAGTGCGTCCAAAGGAGGGCCATGAAAATGATGAAAGGGCTGGAACACCTCTCCTATGAAGAAAGGTTGAGAGAGTTGGGGTTGTTCAGCCTGGAGAAGAGAAGGCTCTAAGGAGACCTTATTGTGGCCTTTCAATATATAAAGAGGGTATGGAGAGAGACTTTTTACCACGGCCTGTAGTGACAGGACACAGGACAATGGTTTTAAACTGAGAGAGTGCAGACTTAGTTTGGATATACAGAAGAAATTTTTTACAATGAGGGTGGTAGTGAGGCACTGGAACAGGTTGCCCAGAGATGTTGTGGATGCCTCATCCCTGGAAGTGTTAAAAGTCAGGCTGGGGCTTTGAGCAACTGGATCTAGTGCAAGATGTCCCTGTCCATGACAGGGGGGTTGGACTAGATGATCTCTGAAGGTCCCTTCCCACCCAAACCATTTTACGATTCCATGACTGTTCCCTTATATTTACTGCTTTTTGGCTGAGTTATCCAAACTCACGAACTGTGCTAATGTACCTACTTTTGGTTGTTGAGCTGGCTTGAAGAAACCATAGGTAGGTATTTCCATATAGTATTCTGCATGGACACATCCAAGGTTTAGCTCATAAGGGCCTGAGCATATGAAAAAACACCAATATGATACTAATATCAATCCTGTTTAGTCAGCGAGTGTACTGATTTTGGTAAGGTCTGAAATGGGTCCTATACAAATATTTATAATAGGACTATGATTCTGAAATAATAGAAAAAAATATGCTTTTATTGCACAACAAATAAATATAACCTTCTCTGATGATATAGTTAAAAAAAAAAGAAAACTAAAGGTTGTTTCCTTACATATGAAATTCCATAATACATGTGCTGTAGTGCTACATTATTGATTTATGATGGAATCAAAACATCCAGTATCACATAATAGGTTAGAAACTCTTTGACAGACAGAGAGCTGAGGTTAATGCAGGGAACAGTATTATGACCCTTAGTATTTAAGCTCTTGTGATTATTTTAAAAGAGCAGTTACATTTGACATTGATTGAATTTGTCAGTTACATCAAAATAAGAGTATCAGCAAATAGACAGAAGAAAGTTAAACTGCAAGGAGACTTAAAGAGGTCAGAATAGTACAATGGAAGAACATGACATATATTTGTGTAAAATACTGAGGAGGAAACAAATACCATCAAAAATTAGAAGGTGGATACCCTGAAACCAGTAGGGAACACCTGGAGAGGATAAAAAAAAAAACAAACAAAACACACCCTGAATACAAGACAAGATGTTCTGGATCATATGTAGAACATGGGAGGAAATAGCGTGGCTTTCAGAGCACTGGTGAGCCAGTACGTGGAATAAATCATGAGGTTTTGGTTCCATTACATAGGAAAGACTGGAGAAACTGAGAAAAGATGAAAATGTCAAGTAAAATGCTTTGAGAGACAGTAAGACTTCTGATGTAACATATTTGAAAAAACTCAAGTGATATGAGTGCTTACTTCCCAATGGCTTTAGGACAGAGACATGGATCAAATGCAGATCCTGATTCGGTAAAATACTATAGCAGAGACTTACTTTTCATCATGTGCTTAGGCAGAACTCTTTTCTTCAGGCATTGACTTATTCTCCAAAATACTGGGAAAATAGGGAATTTAAGCATACAAGACAATTTGCACACTGAAAGACCTTGCAAAATTACAAACTATTAGAAAGAAGAAAAAGAGTAACATGAAGGAAATCCTCATGCAATGGGAGGTATATGGAATAATTGACACATGGGAAATGCTAATTACCCTACTTGTTTCACTTTGTTTTGGTGTAAATAATGACTTAAAATGAAAGGCCTTTTCAGTACACCTTAAAATGTATTGCACTGCTTCTTGGACTTGCAGGGATCTAAATCCCTAGTTGAGAACTGAACAAATGCAGAAACTGCTCTACCACTGATCCTTCCACTTGCAGTTGGTTCATTGAAAATTCTTGAGAAACAGAGAATTTTGCTTCTGATTTTATTAAAAAACTAGCTGCCTTTCACCTTCTTCTTTCACCTTCATTTCCTTTCACCTTCTGATTTGTTTTAATGCAGTGGATATATCCAGGATGACTAATGAGTTGGGAAACTTTGGCTTCTGCAGTACAGTTATGAGGAGCTGCTCACTGTGTAGTGTGCTGGTCTCACATTAGGGAGCAAAAATGTTTCAGCTTTTACTACTGTGTTTGCATGGTCCTTGAGGGCTATCTAGCAGGAAGGAAAATGCAGTGAAATCAAAATAATGCAATATTTTCCACCTATACACAGAATTAGCAGCAATAAAATATTTGCTACAAGGAGAAATATAAACAATTTTTTCTCAATGTTGGAACTTATGAAAACATTCATGGGTGGAGGTGAAATTAAGAACAAATAATTAATGACCTCAGCTAAGCACAGAGGCTGAGATTGGGAGGTCTTGAGTGTATAGCACAGCTCAGATGGACCAGCTTTAAATCATCTCCTATGCCTTGCTTTTTCTTCTGGCTGTGTGAGATCCTGTTTGATAAGTTTCTGAAGGCTACTCTAACCTGTGCTGACTGTGAGCTTCCAAAAGTGGTCTTCTGACACAGCCCATTATTCCAGGCTACATCCCTTATTTGTTGCCTCAGCGCTCTTACCCTGCCTATATTCATCTATACTTCACTGTGTTCCTTTCCAAAGGATTTCTTTCTAGGGCCTTGAATCTGGTGATACCTACTTTATCGTTCAGGAAAACCTGATGCTGGCTTTCTGCAAATACTCAAAACTATGAGTCAAAGACATTGGATAGATTCTCTTTGGTTCAGAGGTCATTGGAGAGGCATCCCCAGGCGAGCTACAAAACCAGCTTTTCTAACTTATAATCACAAAAGTGAGGTGTACCGATTTGGTCCTTGAGAGACCTTACCATTCACTAAGATCCTGGAAGTCTAATGGGAAAAGCTGCAAATGTCAGCCTTGTGAATAGTCTTTTTGCTTTTATAGGTGAAAAGGGGAAAATCACCTCAAACATCAAGAGCAGTTTGAGAGGTGCAAAAGAAATTTGAATTAAATCTCAATGATTCTATGAAGTTTGTTCTGGTGAACCTGAAACAAACTAAATTTTACTTCATGTTACATTTCAAAGTGTGCTGTATAGAGTTAATTTTCTTCATAGTAGCTAGTATGGGGCTGTGTTTTGGATTTGTGCTGAAAACAATGTTGATTGATAGATAATACAGGAATGTTCTCGTTATTGCTGAGCAGTGCTTACACAGAGTCAAGGCCTTTTCTGCTTCTCACCCCACCCCACCAGCGAGGAGGCTGGGGGTGCACAAGACGTTGGGAGGGGACACGGCTGGGACAGCTGACCCCAACTGACCAAAGGGATGTTCCACACCATATGACGTCATGCTCAGCATATAAAGCTGGGGGAAGAAGAAGGAAGTAGGGGATGTTCAGAGCGATGGTGTTTTGTCTTCCCAAGTAACCGTTACACGTGATGGAGCCCTGCTTTCCTGGAGGTGGCTGAACACCTGCCTGCTGATGGGAAATAGTGAATGAATTCCTTGTTTGGCTTTGCTTGCGTTCACGGCTTTTGCTTTACTTATTAAACTGTCTTTCTCTCAACCCATGAGTTTTCTCCCTTTTACTCTTTGGATTCTCTCCCCCATCCCACCAGGGGTAGGGAGTGAGTGAGCAGCTGTGTGGTGCTTAGTTGCCAGCTGAGGTTAAACCAACACACAAAGCAAATTATTTTATCTGCTTTTTTTTCAGCAGACTTTTAGTAGTTCCACCATCTATCACAACATTTGGAGATCAAGAGTAGAAAGACTAAAAGTCTTTAAGTCTTAAATATAGTTTCTTCTTGGGTGACTTAGACACTTAAACACAAATTTGCAGATGCTGCAAGACTTCGGATCCAGCCCTGTAAAAAGACTTCCATGCCTAACTTTTACTGAAATTCACAGGAGTTAGACAAATGCCTGACTAACTTGGGTGATAAGCCACGAGAACATAATTCCTACTGAGTTGCAATGAAGTGCAAGCTCCCAAATAATTTAATCCATGTTCACACCATATCCTACAAGTTTACCTTCAGTGGAGCAACTGCTGTATGAAGGCATGGCACATGCAGGAATGATAAAAAACTGAGACCTTCTGCTACTCAGGGCTGATAGCTGCTGCCTCTCTCTGAAGTCAACAAGATACCCTAGCAGCTAGGCATGAACAAATGATGTTCTGAATAGAGCACTTAGGTGCTTTGGAAATCTTTTACTATATATCAACAGGCAAATCTCAAAAGTAAATAAAGACAGTCTTACTGGGAAATGATCAGCTTTAGCAAACTGGTTTGAGTGCGTGCATTCTGGCAGGCTGGTGAACCTTGTTTACCTCTCTATTTTTAAGGACTGCCTACTGCCTATTCCCTTTTTGCCAGGAGTTCAAACATTGAGCAGGAACACCTTGCTCTTGGTGCTGCTTTCCAAAACACTTATTGGAGAGTACACAACAAAAATATTTTACCACAGGTGAAAACAAATATCCCTGAATAGCAATTACAAACAATTACTTAGCTTTTCTAAACATTTTGGTTGTGTGTTTTTTTGTTTCCTCTCTTGTTTTTAGACACTCAGTAATAATTTGTTAAACACAATTAAATTATTTTAGAAAACATAATAAACACTAAGTATGCGTCAAAGCCATCTGGAAGTGTTATGCACTGTGCAGAGAAACAGTGGGATTCATCTATGCATATTCAGCACTGGAGGTTGTTCTCTTTCTAAGTTTTACGTTGGCAACCCAAACACACAACCCAGGTCAGGAATGTGCTTAAACAAAAGAGATGGACTGGTAATAAACTTTTAGAGCCAGGGCATTTTGGAAATCCCATGAAACATTGCTATCATCTTTGGCACTTAAATCCCAGTGAGTACGTGGCCCCAGTTTCAAATCTCTCTCTCTCAGCCTTTTTGGGGGATCTAACAGAGGTGCCCAGGTCAGAGCTGATGACAGAGGAGTCATGAGCTGGTCACAGTGCTGGCTCAGGCCAGTGCTGATTACACTGTCAGACAGTCTAAAGTACAGCAAGAATTTCCTTGGTGGTTTATATGTGAAGAACACTGTTGCCACACAGAGCTGCTAGGACCAAATGAAAGCAGGAGATAACACAGAAAAAGGAAATTCCTGGGGAGGAGCATGGCTCAGGCTCTTAAAAGATGCAAGTACTGTCAGTACTGCTTGGACCAAGCATTGTTGGTTCCGATTGCTAATTTTTGGTGCTGGAAAAAAGCAAGCATATTATCCAATTCTGATTTTGTTTTGTTTTGTTTTGTTTCCATGCATATACTGTAAGTGTGTGGGTAATACAAGTTTGCTCGGAAGGTACACAGAACAGGAGGATGAAGAAGGTAGATCATAGTTTTGCTGCTTCAACGAACCTCTCTTTCTTCATCATTTCCCAGCAGTATTTCCCCACTGAAGAATGGAGGGTACCGAAGTACTTGTTTTTAAATGTTACATGACAGGTGGGTTTCTATGCTTGAAAATGGTTGTGTTAATGATGCAATAAGCTTCCCTCAAAACTCGGGGACTCAATGCCTGAGGTGTTTTACCTTCACATGTGAAGAGCAATTCCTGCTCCAAAGAACTTGTAGTTGAAGAAAAAGTAAATTTAGAAGACTGAATTTGGACAAAAAAGGATCTCTGTAGCATATACAAACAAGAATATAATTTAAAAAAAAAAAGTTTGCATAGTTTCACATGTAATTTGTTAAAGCAAAACCCATTATTTTTAGGGGAGGCTTTATCTCAAGTAGCTCTAGGTGAGATTTGAGGCATTTCAGAGCTGTAATGGATGCTGAGGAAGGGAGGCAGTCCCGTCCAGTAAGCAGCAAGCTGTGTCTGGCAGGGTCTGTCCACCTGTCTGTCTGTCTGTCTGCTACAGAAGGAATTTTAATCTTAGTCTTACAGTGTCATCTCACCTTGGGTTTTATTTCATGCTTATTGTGACCTGTTACTGCTTGAGCAGTGTAGATTGCAAGACTTCTGTTGACACATCCTGAGGTTTGGAAAGTTCCACGCTTCTCTTGTAAGAGCATGACTTCACAGCTGTTAAAATATGTTTACCACATTTTTTGTTTCATAGTTGCTACAAATTAAAATAACTCCACCAATATTTGCTTGTTATATGACTAATTGCCTGTTTCCTTGGGTTTGCCTGTCTGTTAACCCCTGGATAATTCAATTGCTGTGTCCAAACACTTCTCTATGATGGTCCAAACACTGTGGCATATTTTGTGCTACAGAAACATGTGGCTGCAAGAAAAATCAACTACAGTTTAGCCCACAGATGCTAATAGTTTGTTGACATGTCATAATATTGCAGTGCAAGAAAAAAATCCTTTGACTTCTTAAGTGGTAAATATTACAATAGATTGGATATGAAAAGCATTACTCGCAGGACTCTAATAAAATATGAGCAAGGTTATTCCATGACAGACCATCTGCACGTACATAGCAAAAATGCTGCATATCTAAGCATTCATGAGTGTAACCCTTCATCAGGCTTAACTATATTTTACTGCCACCGAAAGCTGGGATGCAGGAAGAAAGTATTAGCAGTCAGAGATTTTTCTGCAATTTTTCATGCATGTCAACACAGCAAAAGACATGCTTGAGCTGTCACCGACAGCACAATTGAACAGACACCATGAGACATGGCCTTCACTTTGCTGACATACGCTCAGCATCTATCGGAGCGCCACTCAGTAGAAGCAATTTTTGTCCTTAAGCATTCCTAGGGAAGGGACGTGTTTATTGCCCTGCACCCATGCTGCTCTCCAGGCTCCAGCCTGGAGATGTTAGCAGCAGTCATAGCTCTGGTCTTTGCCTGTGCTGGAACTATAGTGTGAGATGAAAAACCTTTTCAATTCATATGAGCAATGAGCATTACAAATTAGACTCAGATCAATTAAATGAAGATGATTATGAAATATTAAAAGGAAGCTATTATACATAATGTATTTGTCACAGATTAAAAATCGGCATTCATGTAATATCCTTCTTTGCCTGATAATGTATTTGGATATTTAACATATTTAAAAGGAGCACAAAAAGTAAAGATAAGTGGGAGGAAGATGCATCTATTGAAACAAGAACTGGACTTGCTAATGACTTCTGCAAAAGGGAGTTTTCTTCTGCCCTGGATATAGTTTATCTCTGGTCTATGGTGAGGACATGCAGGACACGTCATCTCAGGCCTGGGTACCACTGTCATTATTACTGCCTTGAAGACGGTGCTTTATTGTACACATTCAGGGATGTCATGGTTTAACCCCAGCCGGAAACTAAGCACCACACAGCTGCTCACTCACTCCCTACCCCTGGTGGGATGGGGGAGAGAATCCAAAGAGTAAAAGGGAGAAAACTCATGGGTTGAGAGAAAGACAGTTTAATAAGTAAAGCAAAAGCCGTGAACGCAAGCAAAGCCAAACAAGGAATTCATTCACTATTTCCCATCAGCAGGCAGGTGTTCAGCCACCTCCAGGAAAGCAGGGCTCCATCACGTGTAACGGTTACTTGGGAAGACAAAACACCATCGCTCTGAACATCCCCTACTTCCTTCTTCTTCCCCCAGCTTTATATGCTGAGCATGACGTCATATGGTGTGGAACATCCCTTTGGTCAGTTGGGGTCAGCTGTCCCAGCCGTGTCCCCTCCCAACGTCTTGTGCACCCCCAGCCTCCTCGCTGGTGGGGTGGGGTGAGAAGCAGAAAAGGCCTTGACTCTGTGTAAGCACTGCTCAGCAATAACGAGAACATTCCTGTATTATCTATCAATCAACATTGTTTTCAGCACAAATCCAAAACACAGCCCCATACTAGCTACTATGAAGAAAATTAACTCTATCCCAGCCAAAACCAGCACAGGGGTGAAGAATTTTGATTTAACATATAGCCCTGTCACTTGTGTGAAGTCTTGTTTACTACAGAGTGTTTTTGTACTAACAAAATGAAGTTGCTGATTGGCTGAGGGTTTGTCATGACAGAAAGTACAAGCAGTAGAATCACTTGTTCACTGAGCTTCTTCTAAAGCCCTGCTGTGCTGAGATATTTTGCATTGCATCTGATGAGTTACTGGTGCAGCTTTCTCTCCATGCTTGATGTGCTGAGGACGTGATGCTGCTACAAAATCTCATTAAATACACCTCAGGTTAGAGATGGTTGAAAAAAGAGGAATCATTGATAGAGCAGTTGTCACATCAGAAAACACTGGTTCCATAGAAATGAGACATTTTGGGGAAATTTGTTGATCCTTGTGAATTTTACAGTAGGAATCAGGCAGGTAAAGCTGGCCAAAGGGCAGGATGCCTGGTTCTCCTTGGGCCCCCTGTGCCTCCTGACTCCCCAGGTGGTGATGCAACCTCTGTCTTTCCCGACGTTGGCAGTCACTTTCCTCCTGGGCTGGAGGTGTCCTGCCCTCAAAGCTGGGCTCCAGTTTTGCCAGCATGCCAGCACTGAGGAGGACACACCGGCTTCTGCATCCTGCTGGCTGAGCCCAGGAGGTGCCACCAGGGAGAAGGCGCAGGTGAAGAAGAGGCAATGGGGGATGAGGTCCCAAGGCACTGCAGCCTGTCCAGAAGGAAGGGGTGGGAAGCCAGCGGCTCACTCATGTGCTGTGACAGGGGCAGAAAGGGAGCAGAAATCTGGGGTGCAGGGAGAGGCCACTGGCCCTTTGCACCACGCAGTGGGGTGCCCAGGGTGGGCAAGAAGCCCATTGGATGGACAGAAGGGAAGATTATATTTAGCTTCAAGAAAACCCAAATGCCCAGCAACCTGTCCTTTAAGGTTATTTCCATATTTCCAAAACAAATCTGTTGGGAACTCAGTACATTTCAGGATTTTGCCTTTTTGTCCATACTTGGGAGGGAAGCTTAAAAAATCACATGGGTTTGATTTTTTTCTTATCAGAATGGACTTTTCCTATTTATCTCTGCTCTAGTGTTAACAGCTTATGTTTGTTTTTTGTTTTTATTTTGGAGACCCCCATTACAACAACCTCTGTTGGCCAAGAAGCCATCAAATCTCTGTATGTTAACAAACACATGCAGGTATTTTGATGCTTCAGGAGGCAAGGCTACATTCTGCAAAGTTATCCTGTGAGAAAGGAAATTTTTGAGGCACTTGTATTTGTTTTTGTGGTCTATTTTTGTCTGTTCTAGAAGGGAATGTCACCCTCAACCTTGAGTTCCAAGATATTATTGGTTGAAACCAGATACTTAAAAACATTATTATATAATATTAAATATTAAATAATATTCCGTTTATATATTTATAAACTGTAAGGTCACAGATTGTTGGGTAATAGTAAATTATTAAACTTATTTTGAAAAAAAAGTATTTCCTGGAGGCTGGAAAATCTCCTTTGAAGCCTTTTCTGTCTCTTGAGTAAATATGTGCAGTTATAATTAGACAGTTTTGTTAAACATGTATTATGTAACCAAAAACCTGGAACAACTCCAATGCCATTTCTCTCTATTGTGTAAATATGTAATTAGGCAAGATTTTTTTCCAGTGCTGCTGCTGATTACATTTTCCTCGGTCATGCAAGAATGGGATTTT
Organism: Platalea leucorodia; assembly: GCF_965183815.1. Classification (NCBI taxonomy): domain Eukaryota; kingdom Metazoa; phylum Chordata; class Aves; order Pelecaniformes; family Threskiornithidae; genus Platalea; species Platalea leucorodia. Next base: position 38,996,423 of record NC_138825.1, on the reverse strand, counting down.
TCTGCTCTCAGACATACCACAATCCGAATTCTACAAGCCCTGACATGGCATATTACCTTTCCACTCCCAATTACTAATTCTTTGCCCCCTATTAATTTATTTGGGTGTCTTCTTTTTTTAAATGGGGCAAACCCCATGTGATATCTGACATAAAATATCTATCATCTAAGTGAAGATTAGGTACTCTTAACGGCACTGAGCATAGGGATGACAATGTTTTTCCATCATGTGGGGCTAGTCAGAGGGGAATAGCTCAGAAGACCAGATGATTCAGTTTCTGAGCTTGCCACTGGTACACAACCATGTGGTGCCGCTTCACATATTCCCTCTGCTGAGAGGATGCAAGATGCAATAGGTTCTGTGGCTGTGTTTCAGGAGTGCTTGAAGAAAAAAACACAGGTTATAGCTCCTGCCTCTTGCAGCCCTTATTTACGGAGTGAAAGTTCAGTCCTGAACTCTAATAGCCCTGATGACTAGCGAGAGAAGCTAGTCATGAATGCTGAGCTGGACAGCCTATAGGAGGAAAACTCACCCTGACTACCTACATCTAGCCCATTTGGCTGGAGATTACTTTATACCTTCAGACAGTGTATGCTTCCAAGGGAACTTCTTTTTCTTGCATAGACCAGAAAAATACAGACACTTTTGTGTAAGCTTCATGACACTGCATGTCCTAGAGTAGGACAAGCTGGCAAAGATGACTGACAGGATGATGTCAGCACAGGACAGATACCAGTTCAGTTTAGCTCTGGCATAAATTTGTTCTGATTTTGCCAAGAGCTTTCTAATAGTGGATTTTCATGTTTAGAAATATTTTTGAAGCTGAGTGAGTAATTTTGAGGATTCACAGGGCTTGAGCAACATTTTTATTATTTCTGGCTTTGATTGTATTTCCCCAAGAAGATGTGACTGTTAACTATCACTTTGAAAGTCCTTTAACACTCAGGAGGCAGCTAGAGCTTTTTTTAAAACATAATTAACATTTTAATGAACTTCTGAAATAACTCAGGCATATATGAGCCATTAAGGACTCAGTGGAAGGGAATCTATCACCACTCACCAGTGAAACAGAGCAGTGTCATGCTCCTATAGTGTATTTTAAATGGCCATTCTTACACTGATTGTCATTCTCATTTCTGTTGCCCCATAAATAAAGTATAACACTACTTTTTATGGTCAATGCCTCTATATAATATTAAAATCATCTCACTTCCTGAAGATCAAGAAGTTAGAAAAAATTATATATATGTTTTGAAAAAGTAGAGTTGTTGCTTCAGAGAACTGCAGAAAATTAAGACTTACCTCAGCAATAAAATCGATCTTTAAAAACAAAATTATTAAACTTTCAGAGATTCGTGGTACTTCAGATATAAAGCAGCATTTTTTCTTCAAAAGAAAACTGTCCACCTTTAACGTATAACAATTTTGGAGCATATGAAAATAATGGAGGCTAGTGGGAAAAAGGTTTATGTAAATTGCAAAGACTTAAAAAAAACAATGATAAAGATCATTACAAGGCTATATGAAGTGATCCCATGGTGAGAAATGTACCTTCAATGCCGTAAAAATGGCTCAGATATGAAAGGACATTTGCACAGTCCATTTTTTTAAATTGTGGAAAACTAACAAACATCAGTGTGGCAAGGTGTTCGACAAGATTGATTGTTTAATTATTAATTGTATTAATAAGAAAACACTATAATTCTATTACACTAAGTATTACAAGAGTGAAGTAAAGCAGTAGTGAGACTGAAGAGAAAAATACTGAAAGTTTCCTAGGACACAAAATTATTTCAACTAATCAGTGCTGCTGAGGACTGAAACTCATCAGGTCTTACAGAAGAAAAAAGTTTCTGACTTTGATTCACTTTTGATGTCTGCCCATTGTCATGTACAACAGAGACAGCAATATGAGTAACCCATGCATTTCATTGCCTTCCAATTTAACTGTACAAGTTGTGGTTGTCATTGTGGGAAGTCCAGTGTTATCCTTGCTCATTGTGCAGAGATAATCCAACAGCAGACAGAAAGTGGAGGACACAAAATGTAGAGGAGGTATGCCATTACACAAGCCCATATGGCTCTAAGGCAGTCTCATTTCTGTCTCTTTCTCCTTAACATGTAATAAACAAATGAGCTGTCCTAAAGCAGTTTTTTGTAATCCTCAGTTTTTGGATTTCAAGCACAATCTATACTTCTTTATTTGAAGGGATGGGTTTTCAGAAAACCACAATTAGATAAGGTTGGGGTTTTTATTCTCCAACTCCATATTCTGGCTCAGCTCTTTGGGTGAGCCTACAGGTACATATATACAGCAGGAGGGGGAAGTGAAGCCAGGGCAGAAACATCACAAGCTTTGGGACTTCCCAGCTGTGCCAGTCTGCACTGTAGTGGATGAATGTCTTAGCATTTGCAGAGGAATGATGTTAAAATAATAAAAATTACATAAGTCAAAAGACAAGGGGAAAGGCAAAAAGTGATTCCCTCATCTTTCTGAGGTGCGTGTTTTTGGAGCCCAGGGAAGGAGCACATTCACACGCCTGTTCCATGTCTTTTGGACTGAAACCCCAGGAGGATCCTTGTCCATCCAGTCTGCTCTCTTCTGCTTTCTTGATAATCAATATATTCCTACTGTCAAAGAAAGTGTGAAACTGTTTGACTAAAAAAGCTGCCTTGCATTAACTGTCTTGAGAGCTTAAGGCAGTTTCATTACTTGAACTGAGCAATTCACCTCAAAATAAGTGTGACGTTTCCCCAAAGACATGAAAACTAAAGCCTGATCTGTCATAACTAATAAAAGCAGAACTTAGTCAGTCAAACAGTCAGCAAAGACCTCAGGGGGAAGGGAATTAATGGGATTTATTAACGTGTTGTTGTCGCCTGAACATGTGTGCTATACAGCTGTTGAATTAAAACGTGCCACAGCATTCTTGCAGAGTGATGCTTTTTGTTGTATTTTCTTATCTACTGTTAAAATCTTAAAAGGAAAAAAATCATTAATTGCGTTGAAAATAAGTCTGCTTATTAAGAAAGGATGAAACAATGCACATCAAGTGAGCATTCACCTAATCTTTATTCATATTTGGGATAACAATCTATGTCTAATTCAAGATTGTATAGATAACTGCAGCTGATTAAATTATTGTGTTTTTTTCCCCCATACTTATTGGTTCATAGTACTGAAAGGTCACTTCATATCACAGCTATTTTTGCTAATAAAAAAGTGTGAAAATGCTCTTTTATCTAAAACAATAAATAGAGCTTAGCATAGAAATTGTTTACATAAAGGTACTTTTACATCTTAATAATTCTGTTTTCAAATGCTTCAAAGTGCAGCAAACTCCACCAGAACTGCATGACTTGTATGACCAAAACTGATGTCAAAAGTTGTCTTCTAATCCTATGGTGTGACTTTATTAATCTGAATTATTCAGGGCATAGCTGTGAATAAGAAATACTTTTTTTCACAAGATAAATGAGTTCATAAATGTATCTAATTATTAACCATGAAGAAATGTAACACACAGTGTTCTATGTCATGGCTAAATTATCAGGTCCTGGAGAATACATTTTCATGTTCCACATCATTCAGATTTCCTCTTTTCTTGCAAAGTGTCAAAAGACTTCTGTGACAAAGCTGTAGTTCAGAATTTTTCCAGATATAAAGAAAATAAGAACTGTATACACATGTGAGACTCTTTAGTCTCCTCACAAGAAATTCTTGCAGGATCTCCTGGACAAGATCAAGAACTACTGGAAATATTCAGTGATAGCAGTGGAAATCTCACGAGAACAGACTATCTGGCACTGTTTTAAATAAACTTTGAATTGAAATTAAACTTTGGGGTGAGCATCTGAACAGGTTTACTATCTTTATACATACTTCATGCTTAATCAGAAAGGTCTATAAATAGTTTCGTTAGATAGTACAATATGAAAAATCATGTCCTGATCCTAAGTAATATGAATCCTACAGCTGGTCCTTGTTCAGGCTAATAGTTCTATTGGATTTAATTTTAAGGACAGCTAGTCAGTCAGTGCTACGAATCAGCGAAAGACAGAAAATAAACTCTACCCCTTTTTAGTAGGTCACCTCTACCCATAAGATCTTGAAACCCCTTGCCATTAAAAGGGGTCTGCAAACATTGAATGTGGGGCTGGTCCTGTAGACAGGTACATATCCCTTATGCCTGCAAACTTCCTGGAGAATTGTAGTGTGACAGCTCATGCCGGTAAAGTTGAGTACTTTAGAAATGCCTGCAAATAAAAGGCTACAAATGGCCTTTTACTTACTTCTTTTTAGAAGAAAATTAAGATATTCACAGCTTCTAATCAGCTTACAGTTGTAGAAACTTATAGAATATAAAAGAGAATAATTTCTCACTGTGCTTTTTCTTGAGCACGGATCAGAGAAGATACATTTCTCCACCAGGAAGAGCTTCAGGCTCCTGTAGGTGCTTACAGGAGGGAGATGTCAGTGCTTTGCTCTCCCTGCCGTGTCTCTGAGACCCTGCTACAGCTGGTGGCAGCACCTGCTCCTGATTCAGGGACTTAGGGTGGGCTCCACCTTGCTGCTGGATGCACTGGCAACACATCTAGTGAGCAGATCCTGTAAGTTTTAAAGAGGGTAGCAGATGGTGGTGTGCTCCTCTGCCCAAACAGGAGGCATTATAACATCAAGGGTATCTGAACCAGGCAGGTACTCCACCTCTGCTGGTCCTGAAATAGCCCTGGCTTTATCTACAAAATGTATCTCTCATTCTGCTGTTTGCTATTTCCAAAAAGTCAGTGCAACAATTTAAGTTGCTGCCATTCACTTGTTAGGATTAAACCTCGTGTCTAGAGGAGGCTTTGCCGGGCAGGGCAGCTGCCCAGGGTGCCCAGCCCCATGGCAAGGGCTGGCTGTCCATGTGGATACAGGCTCCAGCCTCAAGCCTAGTGTTTCAAATTGCCCTGCAGGCTGGCACAATCTACTTAGCAGATTGCTTCTGGCACCATTATATTCCACCAGGACACTGAAATCAAGTAACTAGAAGGAAATTCAAGACTAAGGAGATGAAATTCCCAGAAGCTGTCACACAGCAGTGGAACTCACAGGAGGTAAAAAATATTCCTGTCTTCTGCCATTACCAGCACTTAGTACAAGCCACATTTTTTTTAACTGATCTTTCCTTCAATGCTAAAATAAATTCTGCACACACCACATCATCCCCCCACATGGCCACTCACCCACACAAACCTTAACAGGGACAAGTCTGTCACCCATGCAAAAGTCTATAAATTCACTGAAATGTTACTTGAATGAACTGGGAAAGGATATTAACAGATGCACTGATCTTGTAGTTTCTGTTGTGAAGTGGTGGGGTGCTACTCACGTTTGCATGTAACTAACTACCTCCATTGTACAGATTTTGGTGTTTTATTGACCTCCAAGAAAATGCTGTTGATCAGAGTTGTGGAAAATATGTGAATTATAATCACATGAAAATATTCCGGAAAAGGATAAAAACTGGAAAACTGTTGCCAAAAACCCAAGTTCCAGAATAATGAGGTAAAATTACATCTATAATTAAATGTAGACAATGTGGTCTCAGGAGAAAACCCAAAAAGTTTATATTCCTTATAAAGATCATCTGAAAGTTGATGAGAGAACTGAAGTATCAACCCATAGTCTGTAATAAAGGCAAATATAAACACAGTCTATTTTTAACTGGAACAGCATATTCAGGGTGGAAGCACAGTAGATCTTTACTGGAACAGGAAAGAAATGTACAACTTAAACAAAACATGGATGTGTTTTTGCCACAGGTGGGAAGATATGTATTAAGAGTCTTGTAGTGCATGTATTACCATGATATCAGCTAATCATTAAGTAAATTACCTGATTGGTTTAAAGCCACACTTCTATTTAGTTCTAATATTTATTTCAAATACATGTACTAATCAGTTTTTGCAAAACAGATAGTAGGAAGTATATGAAAAGAAGAAAAGGCTTCTATGGAGAGATTTTTTAAGACACTGCGGGCACTTTGTGACTCCATTTCCCCATACTGAGCGTTTCATATGGGTTTCTCCACTCTTTTTTTTTTTTTTTTTAATAGATTTTTAGAAAACCTAGATTTGAATAGGAGTAGATGTTTGCACTGTAGCATTCTCCTGCCTGTTTTGCTGTCTTTTTTATCACTTTGGAGTGAGATACTGGATGTTTTATTTCAGAAACTTATCTTCACCACAAGTCAGCTTGTATTTCTTATCTTCTTTATCTCTTCCATTTAGGACTACAGTAATACATTTAGATTAATTTGTAATCTTCAACAGCAGTTTAATTTAAAAATTTATGCAAGTATCCACTGAATATTTCCACAAGATAGATAGAAAAATTACTTCTATAATCCTTCAGGACTCCATTATGGCCTACTTGTCAGTTAGGCTTTTATTGGGAGAAATCCCCTGATGCTCCCACAGAGGATAAGGTGTCAAATTTTCAGTGCTATTCTGTTAAGTCAGAAACCTTGACATCAGGAGGAAAAACATGCAAACAAAACATTTGCTAACTCTACTTTTCACATTGATTTAGATATTAATTATAAAAGCTTTCCAAGAGATTGGCAAAGAATTGATGAAAATGGAGATGGAGACCAAAGTCCAGGCACAACGTCACTCACCTGTAGCACCAAGGGCCGTAGGGCTGAGGAGATACAGGGGAGTGAGGAGAGAGTGAGAGGGGAGCTGGAGAGAGCAGGGGGGTCCTGTGTGCTCAAGGTGTCAGTAAGACTGCTAAAACAAGTGGATGTTATTCACTATTAGTAAGAATTAGTCAAAACCAAGGGGTTTTTTAGACTGTCTGTAAAGGTGCTAGGCTTGTGTGTGTGTTTTGCTATTCTGAGACCTTTTGTACTTCAAAGAGGAACTTGTGGGACAATGGAATAGCTGCGTAAGGACTTTATGATCTCCTCCTATTACAATGTCACTCTAAAATTTCTTGTGTCTTTATGGGACTCATGACATTTATATTGTATTATAATTCTGCACCCACTTTCAGGTATTTCATTCACTTTGGTGAATTTTATTCACAGGACCTAGGAAGAAAAATACATGTGCTCCCAGCTATTTTAAATATAATATGGGTAGATAGATTATAAACATCTTTTCCATGCAATGTTCCTTATGCCTTGCGTGTAAGCTGCTTGCAATTTTTTCCCATAATGCATGGTCCTAGGAAATAGTTGGTGCTTTGAGGTGCAAAAAAAGTCAGAGAGTTCCATGAAGTCCTGACAGCCAGGAGATGGGTAGTCCTGTGATCTCCCCCCTCCCGAGCCACCTTTTGGAGCAGCACTCGATGGGGAGAGCGGTCTTTACACCTGCTGAAACTCCAGGCTCTTTCACAGACTGACAGGCTGAGGTCCTGATGTCATTAGTCCTAATCCCCATCTTGCTCTTCTCTCCCTCCCTGAAGCAAAAGCTTAAACAGTCATAGCCCTTGAAAAGATTCACCCTTACAGTACCTCTGCATTCACATACACTTAAGCTTACATGCAATGTAAAGCAAAAATACCAGCAGTTAAAACCTGTTGTCTGAAAGGTGAAAAGAAAAGGTTTTACAGTGATGTATGTTTGTTCTGTAGAAAGAATTCACAAATTTTTTTTGCTACCACCTCTTAAACAAACTTCTCGGTGCCTCTTAAAACTCTTTGGACTATTGCTATGAGCAGTATTGCTTAATACATCAGACGTTAAGGAGCAAAACCTCATGTGAAAACATAGCCCCATTTAGATTATGCTTTCATGCATCAGATATAAATTATTTTAAAAGCTTTTTGAGCCCCTTGTGAGAATTGACTTGATTCCCACATCATTTTGCTCAGAAGTGCAATCAAAATCTCTTAAGAACAAGGCACGGTCTAATTGGCATACTTAAAAAAGTCTTAATTGTGACTCGGAGACAGCAGTGTATTTTAAGAATATGGTTTCAAAGAAAGCATGTTTTTTTTTTTTTTCTTCAAGAACTGTTATGGTGGTTAGTTAGCTCTTTGAAAATTTAACAGTTCAACTTCAAATTTGAGTTTTTGGGGATTAAATTGTTCTGTTGCCCCAGAAGATACAAATTACTAATATTTAACTCAGCAGATAAAAAATCTTGCAGTTTTGTGTGTTCTTGAGTGTTTCAGTGAGCCCAGTGCATAGCAGGTTTCACGAAAGTATTTAGGTTCTTGTTTTCCATGAATAATAATATTGAGAACAGGACTGAAAACCTCAGTCTTCTGACTTTCATAGTGTCTCCATACACAGTCAGAAACACACACTGCTGTAAGGGTAGCAACGCACAGACAGTTTTATGGTGCTATTTTGAGCATTCGTTTATCTGTAGTCAGATTTTCTTATTGCCATGGGAGGCTTGCACCTCAGATACCTTCATTTGTGTGAAAGTCAGGCATCTTGTCTAGGAGAGCCAAGAAGATCAGCCATCTGCCTTGCCCTGGGGTGATTATCAGAGCACCTCCCAATGGTGAGCCATCCCTGCCCTCCTGCTGCTGCTGTCCCTCCATGACCCGAGGGGAGCAGGGAAAACTTGCTGGGACTAGGTGCCTGTCTATCAGCCGTGAAAGTTAAATGAGATACACTTAACCCCATGAATCCAGCTTTATGGCTTCACATATATCTGCTATACACACCTACACAAATATTGCCTTTTATTTTTTTAATTTGGTTCATTGTAAAGGTGTTGTTTTTAAATGCTACATTTATTTTTTTATTCAGGCTGAAAGATAATACCTCAGACTGTTGGAAAAGGATTTCTCCCTGCTGTCGTCTGACATAAACCAGAATTTCTTGTGTGAAATAAGACCTTCTTCTGGTCATGATCCATGTTGCGAGATCTGGATTGGTCTCATCCAGTTCCCCCAGCCTACTGGTGTTTTGTGACTGTACCTGTCCTGCTAAATCATGAGGTGCTGTCAGAGTTAAAGATCTAATGTAAGTAATTCGCACCAAAGTATTCACAAAGAAAATTTAAAATTGCAGGTGTATTACTCTACAGTAAACACTTCCAATTTGCAAGTCCCCTAAAACATTCCTTGTACATCCCTTTATAGGGAGTTTAAGCCTACTGTCAATAGGTGGGTTTGTTTGCTTTTATTACCTTTCACAGATCCCTTAGGAGCAGTCTAGAGACCCACCCAAGGGCCCACAGATAGATGGTTGAAAAAACCTCTCTAGAGTAAAACAGAAATTCTGTGACCTCTCTTTCACAGTTGCACTGGATTTTATTTTTGATACAAGTGATTTTCAACAGCATAAGTGAAGGGAAGACTTACTGGTGTGGAATACAGGCACAACCAAGATCAATGTATGTGACAGGTCCTAAGAGATAATGGGCTTGGTTAACACAGAAATGAAACTATTAAATATGTTATCATAGATGAACAAGGGAAGGAGAAGATTTTATGAATTATAAACTTCTAAATGGGTAACAGCTCACTGGAATGGCTGAGAAGTTTAAGATGTTTCTTGGAAGAAGACAAAAAGTGACAAATATCATCGGAAGAATGAAAGATACATAGTAAAGCTTGCAAGATAAATTAAATTTATTATGTGGAATAAACATCATAAATCATAATGTTGGAAAGGGCAGTAAGAGTTTCCCACCCAGGCAGATTCATTTTTCCTTTTGCATGTTTTTCTAACTTTACTAAAGACCTTGAACAGTCATTTCAGTGCTCTGCACTATTAGAAAGTTTTTCCACCTATCCAGTTTAATTCTTCTGTATACTATATATCTTTTTTAATAATAAAGTATTTTTTTATTTTCTTTTTCTTCCCATACATAAAACTAACCACACAGCTTTTTTAACCACAGCTGACTTTTGTCCTCTCCGTACCCCTCCAGTACTGAAAAACATCCAAGATCCTTCTCTGCCTCTTATAAAAATGGCATTTCACAAATTCACAGAAGCTTTCTAACTCTAATTGTAAGCAGAATTCTCCTTTCATCAGCTCTCTTTCAGTGAAAGCAAGAATTTGCCCAAAGACCAGTAGCCCCAAAGAAGGGTGAGGGAGGAATTTACAAGGTTTCACTTTCTAAAGAAAATTTATAAAGAAGAACATGAAATGGAAGGTATCTTTTTACAATTCTAATAAGAAAAGTCATGAAGCTTATGAAACTTTGGAGGACATATAATAACAAATAATCCTTTAGGGGTATGACCTCCTCTCGCAGTTTGCATGTAACTTTAGTAGAAGTCAAGCACAAACTAGGATAAGGAAATAGACGTATCAAATTAGAGGCTTTTAAAAGTCCTTTTCCTGGATCATAAACCTCTTCCTAGCATTTTCAGTTATTGCAGCATGTTAAATATAGTAGTTCTTACTTGAGGACTACCTGAGATTTTTGCAGGCAATTATGTCTCTTCTTGTCATTAACACAGAAGTTATTTGCAGTACTAAACAAAAGGCATATGCAGTACCATGGGTGTCCTGTATAGTTACAGTAAGAAAGCTTACTAAGTTGCTCTGGTAAACAAGTCCAGGGTTATCCGTCATAACAGAAAATAACCAGGAGAAAAAAAGAGAGGTGTCTCACAAAGAATTGCAAGAAGGTACCTTCAGTCTGTATAGGATGAAACTTAACATACACATAACATACATAGCACTCTGAAGGTTTGTGAAGTTTGTCCTCTGTGAATTTTTCCTACCTTTCAGAAGAAAGAAAGAAAGAAAGAAAGAAAAGAATGGAAGATCACCAGCAACAGAATAAGATATACCACCCATAAAGAACATATCCCCATGTGACTTACTGGGGAGAAGTGAAGGAGAAACTTTCAGGAATTGCTGGCAAATTGTTCTTCCTTAGCATGGAAAAGAAGGCTAAGGAGTATTGCCTTGAGTGAGTTTTCTATATTAAACTTACATTAATTCCTTCCACTTTATCTTTATAGGCTAGCAATGATGCATTCAGTAATTGTCCCTTAAGGTGATAAACCATGAGGCACAATGACAGGGAGAGCAGGATCCCAGGGACAGGCAGCTGGGTTTTGGATACTAGTTTCAAGAGATGCTAGATAAATGCTTTTCACCCCTGAAATGGTGTTTTAAGACCCCAGGATAGTAGCAGTCTTTTCAGTCTCCAATGATTTACAGTAGTAGGGATCTAGTGGCTGGTGTCCCTTAGAGCAGTGTGGATTCTGGCAATATCACATCACAGAATAACAGACTGGTTTGGGTTGGAAGGGACCATTAAAGATCATAATACTTTGAGGTGATTGTTCTGTTTTGAGTTTGCTTGGTTTGTTTGTTTTTTCCTCCTAAATATGTCCAAAATAAAATGCAACTTGCTTCATATTAGTAGCGCATTTCAAAGACTCCAGTAAGGGCTCCAGCAGCCTGATCTAGTGAAGACACGGCTGGCCTTTGGGGCAAAGTTAGCACTCCAATGTGCACTACTGAGCGTGGCCTTCTCAGTACCATGTGGCTCCAGGAGGTGCCTCAGGATGAGCCCTTGAATTTAGCAGAGTTAGAAGAAAGGAGGATCTCCTCGCTGTCTTCATGCCAAACCTCAGCTTGTGCTGCCAAACCTTGGCAAGCATTGACAGGAGGACAAGAACTGGAGCAGACTGAGGAAGGACAGCTATTTATTCACAGCAGCTTTCTCCAAATTTGTTTTAATTGTGCACTGAAAAGAAAATGAGACCCTTAGAAAAAATATTATGTAAAGTGGAGTTGTGATGAAACATCTGTTCTGAAGCTGATGACTTTCCAGTTCTCCATTTTTCTCTTTCTATTTCTTTGTTTAGAAAGATCAGCCTGCTCCTCAGATACCTTACTGCTATGAACTTAATAGAAATTTATGTCTTGATTAAAAATACTGGGTTTCAAAACCAAAGCACTTTTCATTTATGCAAGAATATTGAACTAGAAGAACAACAGGTGTTAATAGGTCTACTCCTCTGCAAGTGCAGGCAGCAATGGGTAGAAGTTTAAACCAGAAGGATGCACAGACCATCCCTGCTACCTCTTGCAGAAACAGCATAGACCCCAAGAGTTGTCCTAACTTTTCAGTAAATGCATAAGCTATGAGGCAGGACCAAAACTACCCCCATAGTGGACTAGAGGCAGAGAGGAGGAGAGCATGAGGATGTTGCTAGAAACCAAGATCTCTGAGGCAGCTGGGATTATTTTTCCCCAAACACATATGTTCCCCAGGAGTCAGGATGTTCTCTCCTAAAGGAGGAAGACAAAAATTCTTTAACATTTCCTACCTGTCTGAACAGGGAGAACATTTCCTTGTTGGTCCCAAATGCAGTGTTCAGTTTAACTTGCATGCATAAACAGTCACCATATGTTGGTCAAGCATAGTGGAGAATCAGAGCTCTATGCCTTATACAGAGCTGTTTTTAGCAGTGAGTAGCTTCCAATACCCTATGGAAAAGTTTAAAAGGAAAATGAAAAGCTACTTTTTGAATCATGATGCCAGAGAAGGGGGTAAAGAGAATGGGATGAGAAGGTGCGATGTCTTTCTGTCCTCTGGAGATAGCCAGCGAGCATGGCTTAATAGAGCAAATGTGGTGACATACAAAAATTCAGGCAAGGAATGTGATGACCAGGTCTGGAAAGGTCATAGCAAATTAGTGGAAGATTTGAATGGTTTTAAAATGTGGTGCTGTATCCACTTGCGTGTCTGTTTGCTGCTGCTGTGTCTGGATCATCCTGTTAGCTGAAGAGGTACCTTCCTATTAGCTGAAGAGGGCCTGCTGTGCCCTGTAATAATAATTTGGCTTCTTTTTCTCTGCTGCACTGCTTATATTCAGCAGCCTTGGGCAGATTACATCTGAGGTATGGCCAATGTGATCAGGTCCTTTACAGACTTCATTTGTCTCACAAGCTGGGAAGAGAAAAAGATCACAAGGAATGAGCATGTTTAGACTTAAGAAGTAGAGAACATATTCAACCTTCTCCTGTTCAATATTTAAAATCCACAGCCACAAAATTTTGTTTTCCAGTGTCTTGCTGTAACAATAGTCTTTCAGCATCTCAAGCTGAATAAAATAAGTGATGCCAAGGGACTGCCATCCATCCTTTTTATCCTGTACAACATTTCCTCTATTTAAGTCCTATGCTTGCTCCCAGAGTGTAATAAGAAAGACCAGGAGCTTGAACAGAGTGACGGACAGTACATTCTAATCACTGTAAATTTACTTTGCAGATGCTATCAGCTAGATTGGTCTGTAACTTTGCACATACAGAAACTTTCATCTCTCCTTCCTTTTCTGGAGGATGGGCAAACAGGTGTTTCTAATGAATGGTGTTTCTTGCTGAGGAGCCCAATGTTTCAAAGCACCGCCCCCCCTCAAAGTACCAGGTAGGCAGGAAATCTCTTCGTCTAGGGTTGCTAAAAGCAACACTAACTGCAGCATGGGGGATCATGCTCCCTCTGACAAGTGATGCAGGGCATGGACACAGGGGTCTGAGACAGCCCTGGTGCTTTGGAATGGAGAGACAGCAACCACATTACCTTGGCTTGTCGGCTTTTTTTGAAAATCTGGGGTCTGCCAGGAAAAAATCTGCTTCTTTTTTAACCTAACTTATATCTGTAAAGTTCTTTCAAGTTTTCTAATTTCTCAAATATCATTGTTCATACGATCATTAAAGAAAAAAACGATGGATTTCAGGTCCTTGATATTAATGTGAAAAACAAATCACTGGTTTATGAGAAAATACTAATTATGTTTTTCAAGTGTTTGAGCAGAGTTGGTAGCACTTCAGTGCAATTTTGTGAAACAACACTGTAACTGAAGGCAATACTTTATTCTAAGAGTCGTTACATGATGTTTTAATTTTCCTTCACAAAACCTCAGGGTTTTTTTTCCCTTACTGTCTGATTGTGCAAAAATAAAACATTTCTGCAAAGCACCTACCTAGTAGGAATCTCTGAAGAAGAAAGGACATTCCAGAGTTTGCTTTACCTGTTCAATGTGATCTGGAAATACTTGTATGTCATCCCGGAAACACAGCAAATCAAAGAACGTGAAAAACAGGTGTGAGAAAAATGTTTGGAAACTTCCGTGACTTGTCTTGAAGAACCAGCCTTATTTTGCTTTACATTTTTGGAACTGCTGATTCTTTTATGTTGCTCTTAGAAATGAGAAGATCACCACTGGTCAGGCCTCTGGGACCAAGATAAATGCTGAATATGACATGGGAGGGCATAGATGTACTTCTCATTGCAGGTAATTACCTCATCTCTATGGACCCCACTTGCTGTCCACTACCTCATCTGTTGTATCAGATTGTGACACATAGACCTCTGGGAGGAATTTAATAGAAAGTTGACCAGTAAATAAACTTTTTTCTATGAAAGATTAAGAAAAAAAATGGTAGTTTTGAAAGCATCTTTCCATTGAAAAATGTAATATTTGCAGCAGCAAAATATAGATATTTTGATTTTTGATTTTCAGTTTTTAAAGGAAATATAAAACATTTAGTTGAATGCTTCATTTTCTTAAAAACAGCAATATTGATGGAAAACTGTTATCCAGCTGAGTGGAGGGACCAAATGTCAGTTGAGGGCACTGGGGTGCTGCTGTGCAGAACGGCAGTGTTCCATTTTCCACTGTATTTGGAAAACATGTTTTTGTTTTCTTTTTAGACAAGAGTAAAACTTTTGAGCATTTGCATGAACTTTGAAATAACAAAAGGATTTTTGCTTTGAAAGTTGCATAAACAAGAACATTAAAACTCAGGTATGACTGCAAAAAAGATTTTGGGTGTGGGAGAGTCCTCAGGAGCTGACTGACTTAGACGATCCATTGCTCTGGATAGTATGTGACAGAAATCATACCTAGTAGTGGTAACATTTTATCAGATTTAAGAGACTGAAGCATGTTTTCAAGTCTCTGAATGTCATGGTATTCGATGCTTTATGTGGAAAATAAATCCAATACGCTCCAGAGATGCAGCAACTTGAAAATATTGTCCAAATAAATTATGAATTTAAATGTATTTAAATAAGCCATTGTGTTGAATATGCAGTAGAAGTGCTGGTTTTCCTGGTGAGGTATAAGTACCAATGTCATAAACATTAATTATTAGCAGTTAAAATTGTGAAAGTAAGAATTTCTAAAGCACTTGGCATTGACCCAGGTTCACATGCATTGAAGTTATTGGAAAATTCTTCCATTGTATTCACTAGTTAGGCCAATACTGAGTGCTTTTAAATATGTCCTGTAGTTTGATCTGTTAGAGGCAACATTTATGCATCATCAGTACAAGCACACAACACATTTTTAGTAAAAACCTTAATCTGAAAAGAGAACTTCTGATTTTCCCATTTTACTCTTTTGCTGAAGGATGGAAAATTACAATAATTTAAACAATTAGCAAGCTGAACTTGTTCAAAATCAAATAAAAACAAAACCCTTTTTCAGATATGAAAATGTTCTATTAAGCTTTTTCTGCTTATTTCTTCATTTTTTCACATAATCCTATCAAAACTTTGGTCAGGGTGCTTAACAGAAATACCAAAATATGTTGATTAATATAATATTATCGTATCCCTTAGCTCTTATCTGTCATAAAATTTCTAGTATTTCATATGGAAAAGGTAGTCACTGACTAAAACATTTTTAGGAAGGACGTTTTAATTTAGAGTAGGGCTCATAGTGGAACCAAACAAAATCTTGAATTCGCTTCAGTGTCCTTGATTATCCCCCCCACCCCCGCCAAAGTAATATTTATAATTAATTAGAGCTAAGAGTTATGAAAAAATACCTACAAGTTTTAGGTTGCTCTTTTTTGGCTTTTCTTTACATACATATTAGTACAGATTGCTAAAGTTTTGTAAGTGAATGTGATAAGCCATGTAGACTGGGCTGATGTATGCAATGTAAGTAAAAAGGGGAAAAAAATGTAATTAGAAATGTGTGTCTTTTCCTTTTATACTCCTTGGTACCAGAACTGGGCATTAGGAACTAGACATTTACACTGGACGTTAGGAAGCATTTCTTTACCAAGAGGGTGGTCAAACACTGGAACAGACTTCCTAGAGAGGTAGTTGATGCTCCAAGCCTGTCAGTGTTTAAGAGGCATTTGGACAATGCCCTTAACAACATGCTTTAACTTGGTCAGCCCTGAATTGGTCAGGCAGTTGGACTAGTTGATCATTGTAGGTCTCTTCCAACTGAAATATTCTATTCTATTCTGTTCTGTTCTGTTCTGTTCTATTCTATTCTATTCTATTCTGCCACAAGAGGCGTGTCAATTTTTCTGATGCATTAATCAAACTTCTCAACTGGTCCATTTGGGTGTTGCTATATTGAAGATATTATATCTAACACGTAGGAAATTGTATTTTAATGCTAAGAATTGTTTAACAGAGCTTATCTAAGGGTTTTGCCTCTTCAACTTTGCTAATAAGTTAATTAGTATCTGAGATTTTTAAATGTTAACTATGACAATTCCAGCTGAGCCCTGAAAATAACACTTAAACTCTACAAAGTAAGATATATAATATACAGAGAAAGTTAGCCAGGAGATCAAACAGGAAAAGAAAAATTTCTAAAGTTTTGTGTGATGGCCAAGTCATGTGCAATGTTCATACTAATGGGCTACTGTACTTACTCAGCTGGACAGTTCTCTGTTATTTTTAAGGACAAATAAATAGGTTGCAAGGAATTTTCCAAGGAAAAAAGGATTCACAAAACAAATGAAAAGAAAACTGGAAACAAAGCCTGAGGAGGCAGTAGTGGTCAGCAATAGCATTTCAATTTTTCACAACTCTACTTGCTAAAAAAAAAGGTATCACAGGGCCAGCAAGTTTCATCCAAACCATTGTTTGTGGTGTGGGTGGGATGACCTTCTCATGGCCTTCCACATGTTGCTGAGATGATCTGATCTCATTTGGCCTGGCCTTTTGGGAGGCTGCCCCCAGCGTGGTGCTGGGATCCCACCGGTCCCCGGGAGGGAGGAGTGCCTACCATAGGAAAGGGCTGTGCCTGCTAGAGGGATGTGACGCAAGTCCACTGGTGCCCATGTCCCTGATCTCATCAGGGGAAGGGGAAGGTGGAAAGAAGTAAGGTGAGGCTGACCTACTGTGGGAAGGGTGCAGAGGTCAGTGCTGCTGACTGAGCCAGCATGTTGCTGCTTGATGCTTAGATGCTTAGATTTTCTCTTTTCTGGGATGCAGACTCTGCTGCATCTGATCGTCAGTAATGAGATCTAGGAATGAAATTGCTCCCAATCTCTGGTGATATGAATGCTACTAACACAGCATTTAAAGTTACTTCTCATAAGGCAAGGTAATTTTAGAGATGTCTCCTGCAGATACCCAGAACTGCAATGAAGTGTTAATCTTTCCTCACTTCCCACTGCTTCCTACAGGGGCTCCCAATTTTCTTATAAAGTGATAAAAAACCCCCCCTAGGAAGTCTGTCAGGAAGAGCTAAGTCAGAAGCATCAGCTTATTCTAGGGGTAGTTCTAGCCCAAAAGGAAAGGAGCTGGCACGGGGGAGCAGGATCCCAGCAGGATGCATCATCTCAAGTCACGATGTGGGTCCTGCCGGTGTGTCTTAGGGCAGGCACAGCTCTACCTCTTTTACACCTGAAGAAGTGCATCTGTAGGTACCCCAAGGTCTTCTATACCTCAGGTGTTTCTGTACACATGGTGGAAATATGTACTCTTTCATGTGTGTCACTCTGAGTGCCCCTGTAATTCAGTTCCCCTCCAGCACTTTCCCGCCTCTCCCACATCAATTAATTTCGTTCCATCCATCACTCCCACTTGCAGATAAAAAAAACCAAGTACCGTCTCAGTCGTTCATTAAATATTTTAGAGCAAAATAAAAAAATGTGAGGTTTTGTGGTTTTGCAATTTTAGAGTGGAAAAAAGGTCTTTTCAATCACTCAAAAGGAGGACATGGACCTCCCTGATGACAATTAAAAGCAATTCTCATTTCCTAGACAGAATGACTTTGCCAGGTAGCTGCTTCTTTCTTTGCCAAGCCAGGCCAAACCCACATTTCTTTGACTACCATATCCAGGCAACGTGTCACTCAGGCCATTGCTTCAATAGCTTTTCCAAAAATCAGCAGTGTCAAAGCTATCAGTGGTGGCAGTCCTACGTTGACACAAAGAGGAGGTCACATGGGACAGGTCCGTATCACACCGCGGAGCCCTGTGTAAAGGGGACGGAGACAGCCATTAGGGAAAACTGCAGTGTCCTTATGTGCACTTCAAAACACAACTCTTGTGGTCAGAATAAACAGACATACAAAAAACTTTCACTCCTCTCTTCCTTGCCTCACTTCTTTATGAAATCAGTATTGTTTTACATAATGCCTAGAAATTTTATGTTATCCATGTTAATGGATAGGAAGTTTAAACAAATTACAGATTAAATAGCCTAAAATTGTAACTGTAAACATGGCATAAAATATCTTTAATTTAAGGTATACTTTTATTGATCTCACTCTATGAATTTCTGCCAGTGGAATACTATCCAAACAGAAAAGCTCAGTTCTGTTGCTGCCTATTTGTTACGTCTCTCTCTTTAGACTCATAGAAAAATCTTGAAATGCAAATGGATTTGGTTCAACGAACGTTACTAGTTGCTTGTGCTTGTTTGCTGGTGCTTATCTGGCCCTGGGCTAGGTCCATCAGGCCTGGTGTCTCAGGGGGACCAGGCAAATGGCTATGGCCAGCCAGGCTGAGGAAAGAAGGCGGCGCGATTGGAGGAAGAGGAAGCCAGGTGGGAAATGTCCAGCTCTGCCATTGCTTTTACAGGGATGGATCTGTAGCCAGGCTCTGACAGGGATGACTCAGAAAACAGAAGGCGCTCTGTCAGGAGCTTCTGAGGTAGAAATAGCAGCTTTGTTTCTACTTCTCAAACAAGCTGTAAGTAGCTGGTTTGGACCCGGTCCTATTTTTTTTTATTTTTGTTTTTGTTCCCTCCCCCTCTCTGCCTCATCCCTGAAAACTGCAAGTGTGGAAGGCTGTGTTGGTTTTTGATCACTTCTAATTGCACAACTCACATCTTGGTAAAATACCCAATTCTTTCTCTTCTTGAACAGGTTTTTGTACCTACCCTAAGCCCCTTCCCTTGCCATCCACATTAGCTGCTGAAAAGTTTCCTCTTACTATGCGGTGTTTAGCATAATAGCAGTAGATTTTCCTGCCATGTATTACAGTACTGGAAAACGTTTAAATATTATCCACAAAGCTGAACCTTTTTATAATCACCTCTTCTGTTCTCCTTAGTACCTCAAAATAATTCCTGAGCTGAGCCAGCTAATATCCTCTCGCTTAAGTGTTTCTGAAACTACTTGAGTTGTGTGCGCACTGAGGGAAGGTTTCCTCCGCGCTTTCCTCTTCCATCCCTGTCATTCGATGTTCCAGTCCAATGGTTTTTCCATTTCTGTTTCCAGTGAGATCATTTTAAAGTTCCAAATGGCTCCTTACATTTATATCCTCTATTCATTTCTTTCATTTCCATTTCTTTACTTTCTTTTTTCATGTCATTATTCATATCAGGATGTGCCGCCATCTTTCCACTCGCAAGTTACATCCCTTTTTTTTCCTCTATGGATCTGAAAGGTGTAAAGGTGCACTTTGATTTCTGTAACCATTTTTCTATATTTTTTTTTCAAAACAGCATCTTTTTTCTCCTTTTTCTGATAAAAAATCAAGAATTCCCAAATATAAAATTGCTCAGAAAAGCAACAGTCTGATGATTTAGTCTTCTACAGTAAAGTTTTAAGCAAAACATATTCTATGGATGAAAAATGAGCTATGCACAGCCCATCTTTTCTTAAATGTCAGCTTCCTAACTGAGCTTGAAATCAAAATTCATTTTTGAATGAATTATTTTCCTATTTATGCTGTATCTTGAATGAATATGGATCAGTACCTCTAATAAATTAGTATTTAAGTTTCATTTCTAGACCAATTGGAAAGGACAATTACAGCTTTCCTAGGAGAACAGGGAAAAATGGGTACTATATTACAGTGGATTTGCAAAGTCTGCTTTTCAATGAGATATCCTGAAGGCACAACAAATATTTCAAACTCTAAAGAGCCATGGCATTAACTGCTCTAAGAGTCGATTTTAACAATTAAGATCTTAGCTCAGAAAAAAAATGTTAAGCAAATGCAGAATACTGAGCCAAGCACAGAAGAGGTAGTGCTGGGAGAACATTTCAAAATGAGAGGACCTCAAGGGAGGAGGCCAGATAGGAGCATGATGGATTGCCCACCAGCGATAATAAATCATATGTACGTGTTGCATCTGTGAGAAAAAGCTAATGATTATACTTGTTTCAAAACCCAAAAGCCAAAGGGAATCTTGCCTCAGATTCTACTTTATTGTTTATTTATTTCTATGCCTAAGTTTAGAAATGATGTCTTATTTGTTTTCTTCCAGGTCCAGAAACTAGCCACATGCTGAAAGCAATGAGATAACTTGTTGCTTCCAGAAATGCTTGAGTTCAGAAGACTGAGCCTGGGTTGTTCTCTTCTGGGAGAACTGAAGTGCTGCAAATTGGAAAAAAATGCTGGATACTGCTGTTAATGAAAGATCACAGCTCTAGAAGCCTTACTTATTTATGTACAAGGATTTCCCTGCTATGAAACAGTAAAATGATCAGGTTTAAAACCAGGTAACATAGGAATTGCAGGAGTTACCTGTTATGAATATATTATCCACTGTATTTATCTTGTTTGTTTGTGAACGGAGCATAAAGCATACAAAGATAATTGCTATTCATAACTATTCATTAACTAATGACTAAATCACTGAATAAAAATCTTCTATCTGTGAACATTTCACTGAAGCTTGTCTGTTTGTAATAGGTGGTTGGTAATTTGAAACACAAGTCCTTGTTCAGCTTCTCCAGCTGACAATACCATTTGTGTAATAGTGCAAGTAATAAAGAGCCAAAGTTTTGCCTCAAAGGGTACTCAGCACTTCTAAAATTAGTGGTTATTCAGTGTTCATAGCATTAAGCCCATTAATTCCACATCCTTCAAAAGATAATAATAATAATAGTAATAATAATGAGATGCTGCTTGGGTTTTGCCAAAAAGAGACAGAGTCCCAGGAAAAGCAATGGTAAAAGTTAATTCTGGTCTTCAGGCCTCTGCTGCTGAGGGGCAGTATTATTTCCAAGCTAAGGTGCTAAAGAAAGGTAGGGGGGAATAATTTCTTCACAAGAACAATGCTCTGGGTCCATTTTGTCATTCTTCTGGCATGCTTCTCATTAGCAATCCTATAGGCTTACCACTGCACATGGCTGGCAGAGAGAGGAAACAATGCCACAGCAATGCTTTCATGCTTACTGCATGTTCCTGCTTATCCTTTCTGCCCACAGGGTGGCAATTGGGGGAGACCCGAAGACTACACAACATTACTCCTGAAACCGGGAGTGGTACTGGGAAGGGATGCTCTTCCTGCTTGCAAGGGTCGAGGACTGTTAGTCGGTGAAAGAGCTCTGTGGAGTTATACGTCACCAAAGGTGAGCAGCAGACTATATATAACACATGGAGAATATGTTTTTATAGTCATAAAATCAATCCTCAAAAATATGCAGTTTTACAGCAAATATTTATGTAAGGTGTTAATTTTGTGTACAGTGCATGTTTCTCTTTTTCTTGTCACTCACCGAAATTTCCCCTGAGATAGAAATGCAATTTTTGGACAGGTTGACTTTGTATAAATATATCTGAATACAAAATGAAGTTTTTTTTCTTTTTTTGCTGGGGGTAGGGCACGGGGAGGACTGATCTTAAGTAGTGGTTTTTGCTTTATAGTTGAGAATCGCCTCATATTCACAGCCCTGGGAGATGAAGGTTGCTGTCTCACACAAGGCCAGCAGCTGCTGCTCCATCAGGCAGTGGTCCACCGAGGTGCCTGCAGGAGCACTTCAGGAACCGAGACCTTTGCTGTTCCAGGGTTGGGGATGAAGCAGCAGTACCACTCTGTTGTGTGTTTGCATGCATGGAGCAAATGGCTGGGAATACTTGGGACATCTGGGATGGAAGGGTCGTCTTTTGGGTGAAGGCAGTTCCTTCTTCCCCACCCCCTGAAATATGAGACAAAAATGAGGAAGTGTGTTCTGCACATGTCAACTTCTATTTGATTAAATTGCTGTATTTCTTTAAATTGTCTGCCATGTCATATTGATAGTAACTAAATAATGCCATCTACATTATCTTATGGAAATGCATCCCCTCAACACTCCCAAGGAGGGAAGAGGGTCAGCAGTTCTCTGAACTCTTTTTGAGTGGCTGGTCCGTGAGGTCACAATACCCTGCTGCATGCTACATTACATATTGAAGCATCGGGCAGATTGCAGTTTATATCTATTTAGGAAAGAACGGTCAACAATATCCTGGTACAAGGATGTTATGTACATGCATACACTTGGAGGGCCAAAGTGCAGCTGAGATGGAGAAGTGGTCCCACGGATCATTTCTGCTATGCAGGTGTGAGCCCTGCCTAAACAGATGATTTAGTAAGTAAACTGTTTTTCTTCAATAAGTAACTATCCAGGTGTTAGTGAAGAAGTTTGAGTAACTCCTCAATATTTTCTATTGGCTGAGCCATCAGGCTGACACAGCCTATGTACTTTAGGATGCAATTTTATGCCAGAATATCTATATTAATGTATGATTCTAGAACAAAAGTGGATATACAGATGAGCACGCTCACCCAGTACAGATTTCTCATCTCCATTTTTTCCTTCTTTTCTGTTTTTTTTCTACATAGGAATTCATCAGAGTTATATTTTTCCTGATTAACACATTCCTTCATCAACTATAATTGCAACCATTAAATTAGATTGCCTCCTGTTAATCTTCCACTGCTTCAATCCTATTATGCAGAGAAATAATGTAAACTGTCAGAATTGGAGGATGCAAGTGCCAATCTTGAAACTAGAGAAAAATATTGTTTTAATAAAAAGCCTTTCCATCATAGTGAACCTTAAAGCAATACATAGATGGCATTTTCTTAAACCACCAGAAATGTGCATAAAAATGTGAAATCTTTTCATTAATAGGAAGAAATAAACATCATATCAAAGCTGATGGGATTCTCACATGCATCATTTGTATAGCTCAACAGGCAGCTTAGAATTAAAGGGAGCCTCAGGCAAGGAGTCAGAGAGGCAAATAGGAGCACTTGAAGTCTTAATTTATATCTCAATATAAAGTTTATAAGGCTACATAAAAAAAGTAGGTAGTGGAAACATTAAGTCCCAGCAGTCTAGCTAGTCTGATTAATATCTCTTTGAACAGAACTTATATCAAGATAGTTCAGGGAACACACAGCTGGATTTAAAAAGAAAAGCCTGGCACAGCTGCCAGGCTTGGCACATAATGGAAGTGGAATATTTCCTCTAGAGCTACCTTGTGTCAAAACACAATATTAATCTTGCAGTGAGTTTTAAAGATCTCATGATCTGAGTGAACATATTAGCTTTTGCAGCACTGAAACATTCTACACATCCTCCTGTGACTTTTTTGAAGACTTATCAAAGATTAATTAGAGCTGCAGCACGTTTGGGAAAATACTGCATTTTTAAATGTTAAAATAAATTATAAACTGTCCCTAGTTTTCTAGTGCATAGATAAAACCAGTGACCCCTGGACTGAATAACTGATCTTCAGTACCTCTATAGTCCATGGTCAATGAATTATTTTTTGATATTTGAGATAGTAAGGGAAAAAATGCTTATTACCAGAATGAGCAGAATTATGTTAGCTTTACCATGAAGATATGCAAAATCTTCACTAAATATGCATATTTAGAGAAATCTACAGTTTGTTTATTATCTAATTTCTAAGATGGCTTGGGAAAATTGTCATTGGTGGATCAAAAGGGTTGGTTGTTCATTCAGAAAATAATTGACTTGAATACCAAAATAAAAAGAGAAAAAAAAAAACAACCCACCAACAGAGTATGTCCATAAATCCCCAGCTCATACATTTTCATTCCAAGGTTTCTCCTTCAGTTTTTCACAGGATGATTTTTTTTCTCCTGTAGGTTATCATGAATGTATTCTCAGAATTCATTCAGGCTCCCATTTGTAACTATTATTATTACAATAAGTACCTTCCCTGCAACAGCGAAGGTCCTCTTGAATTTTTTTCAGGCGTATTCAGGCTATTTCAACCTCTGCAGTCCTCCTTTCCTTGGTGCAGCAACCTGGCAGTCCTCCAGCTGTGGCCTGCAGGGATTAGTCGATGTCCTCTACCAGGAAAATTATTTCCATTGCCAAAGGGGTTGAAAGATGTTTAAATGTAAAATGTATGTTTTTATGACTTTACTTTTCTGCATATCTAATTGCCGTAGTCACCCTCAGCACATTGTGCTGCTAAGAGCAGGGGTCAAAATGAACTCAGTCCTCCTGAATTTGGGAGAGGTATACAGCGTCCTCTACTCAGGTGTGGCCACGTTTCGAAGGAGGAGACCCCTGTGTCTTGGGTAGGGACAGCTGGGAGACCAGGTACCCAGTTCTGGTGCTGCTGGCTAACCTTGGCCGTCCAAGGGTACAACTCCCCTCCTGTCCCTTTGCGGGTGAGCTGGCTGGGGGCTGCCATAAGTAGAGACTGGGAGGGAGGCTCAGACACATACCTCTGGTCTGCAATGTGGTGCTTTGGTCATAGACAACTCTGGCCAGTTGTGTACAAAATTTAGATGATGTAAAATATGACTGACAGCATTTGCAAAGGATAGTCACTGTGTTGCCAGTGTGGGCAGGAATGATTTTAACAGCTAAGGATGAAAAGTAGTTTCTCTGTGGAGTGGTCTCCATTGCAGAATGTACTATATCCAGCACAGTGGCATGGCCTCAAATGTAAGGGAACAGAAAACAGGAAAATGGGAAGGACAACAAGGAGGAATTGGTAGGTGACAAGAAAAAGAGGCAAGAAAAGAGACACAGAAAAGCAAGGAAGATATGGAAGTGCATGTGGGGAAGAAAGGATAGAAAGAAATGGGAAAAGAAAGCTTCACAAAGACCCTGAAGGAAACTAAAGTGAGACTAAGCAAAGAGATTCAGAGAAGAAGAAAGTGGAACAAAGTCAGAGCGAGTTGGAACAGTCACTGAAACGAGACATAAGGGAACTGCCTGCGTTCCTGCAGGAGTGAGTGATGAGGGGAGCCGACCCATTTGCCACGGTCAGCACCCAGCAACCCCATACATCAGACGCAACAGCAGCACCCTTATCTTCTTCCAGGCACATCCTTGGCCCTCAATCCTTCCCACCATAAGCTGACATTAGAAAAAAACAAAGGTGTTCCCTGAAGTGCATGAACAAGTTAGTCCCTGCTGAGTTCCTTCCCTGTTTGTAAATGCGATCTGTCACAGGGGGAAAGGCCTGCTGGCACATGGGGGGCGAGACACCACTGAGGTCTGAGGAGACCACCACCCCCCATGGTGCTGCCCTCAGACGGCTTGTCTTTCTTACTCATTTTTCAATTACATTGTCACTCCACCTGTGGCAATATCCATATAGCACATAGATTTTCAACTGACGAGAAAAGGTTTGTCAGAGGTGGATAAGGCATTTTTGTTGAAGAAATTCTCATTCTGTGTCCTTGTCTCTCAGTCTATCATACCTATTTCTAAACTACGTACTTTGGGATCTGAGCAAAAAGTGTATTATCACTTAATTCTATGAAATATTTTCTAAAGCAGTTTATATATGTGTGGGAATGTGGAATGTGGAGCCTAATTAAATTACAATTATCTTGTAATTTTCATGGTAGAAGTTATATATTTGCAATCTAATTACAGAGTAGTTTCATGATAATTGAAAAGTTATTAGTGGAACATAGAGTGAAACATTATAGGAAATCACTATTTTGTCCAATTTGCCCATCATTATTTATCTAAAAAATATAAGGATGGAATTGCTTGCATCATACTCTCAAAAACATTTTGCCAAAAGGAGTTCATTGTTCAGATTTGAATGAGTGTTTAGGTGCTTTCCTTCTCTCATCTCAAAAACTTTACATTCATCTTCCCTCTACAAACCATGAAAATACTCCTGGTGGACAGACAGGACTTCAGAATGTCCTCAGGTGCTTTTTGAGATAAGATGGAGATGGAAAGTAGAAGAGTATCTGTATACTGGCTGATAAGGGTGAAAACAGCATCACAGTGATTTATAGTATATCAGAGATATACGTGGAGTATTTTTTACTTCGTTCCTTTAAAAGAAATGGAGCTTTGCACTTGAGGCTAAGTTTGGGACTGTTAATTGGGAACTGTCAGAATGAGTTGCAAGTGTGGTGAGACCTCCATAAGATTATACAGCTGAAGCAGAACAAAAATTTTCCAACACATGGATAATTGCATACAATTTACCTATGAGGCTTTGCATTATGTTTCAAAATGTTTTGAATAGCAGTGATCTTCATGGTCATAGTATTCATGAGAGAACTGTTATCTACTGGAGAAACCCTTCAGGTAAACTTTAGAGAGCAGCTGTGTTATTTCTGCACTTGCTACCTCTTTAGGAACTACATCACACTGTTTAAGCTCAGCCTGTTTTAGAGGGGTGGGTAAGGCCTGGCTCCTGATGGCCTTACTTCATGTTGGGAGAGAGAGAGCTGGTCCCGAAGCTATTCAGGTCTACATGGTAAACCGTAAAATCGAGAGATCCCTTTGAACCATTGTTTTGCACTGGTAAATCAAGGTGAAGATGTGGCAGAGCCTCATTTTGTCAATAGAAGGCAGAAGGGTCCTGGCTGAGGCCAGGATTGGGCCCATTTGCTACTGATGGATATTGGAAAGCAGATGCAGAGCATCACCAATGCCTATCAGTGGACTGAGCCAAACCTCTGCTAGGAATGAGCGCTGCACTTTTGAACGCAGCACTTGGGCCGCACTTGCTCTTTCTCTTCCTCCTCCCTACTTGCTAAAGAGGTGCCAACATGTTTCAAAAAAATGACACCGGTAGTGAATGGACTGCAGCTCGTTTTTCTCTCCCAATGCCTGTTGACAAACTGAGCCCAGCACCTATACCAACTGTTTTGCACAGCCTTCTGGCACAAACGTCGTCACCCACAAGGGAAGGACCAGTGATGCCATTGCTTTTGCTGGCACTCCTAGACTTTGCGCTGATCTTGGGAAACATGCAGAAAGGGCTTCCGTGGCCCTTCATCCCTCTCTCTGAGCCTGAAGAAAAACTGCAAGGTGCTTCTTGAACCGCAGCAGCTTCTATGTTACCATTAGGCATGAACATAGACGCATCAAACCCGCACGCTACAAAACATTTCTTATGGTGTAAATATATGTGCTTAAAAAAAACCCTCAAAAAACCAAACTGAATGCTTTCTATTCTTCTTGTTGAAGTTTTAGCCATGGAAAGGGAAAGACTGAAAAGAAGGACTGACAAATCAATTATTTCAAAATGGAAAAGAAAATTTTAAAGTGCTCAGAAGTTTTGTACATGGAGCTGTTTTAAAACAACGGAGTGATGACATCTTGGAATGAATGCCTACAGAGTTAGAAAGTATAGGATAAATTAGTTTCAGATGAATGACAGACATATTTTTAAAAAAAGCTTAAGTGAGTTAGAAATCTAAATCTGCCTTTCAGACATGACTAAAGGCACTTAGAGAGACAGCTTTTTTCAAAATGTGACTTGAGCTCCTGAGTTACAGATACCTTTTGAAAACTTTAAACATAAGACAGTTTTCTTTGTAAAGTAGAAAATGCAAGAAATCGTAGATAGCCTTAGATGGGGAGGTTTGTAAGGAGCTTTACTGAGTATTGTTGAGATAAGACTTCAAGAAAATAGATTTCTTAGAAACCTCCACACTTGGCTAAAGGATCTCAGGCAACTTACTGACATTTCTGTTGCTCATTTCCCCAGCTGAGCAGCAGTAGAGGTAACAGGAGCAAAAGAAAATATGAGGGTCATTAACAAAAGCAAATTATGTTTAGATTTCACCAGTAAGCAATAAGGAAAGAAATCAATTTGCCCAGAAATTCAAGCAAAATGTACACGTGTATAGCAATTTATCCTACAATGTTCTCAAAGAAATGGATATTAATAGATGGGACAGCTGTCACTGTTGCCAAGACCTGTGTGGGCATCTTGCAGCAGTCAGGAACATTTCCAGGGAGGTTCTTCCTGTGGGAAGTGCTGCGTGCCCTCTGCTTCTCATCAGTCCTTGTGCATCATGTGCTCTGGTCTCTACCATGGAGAATATGCTGGTTTTAGTTTATTTAGTTCATTTCATTATTAAAGAATGAATTATTCTCCAGGCTCAAGAGATATTGGTGTATTTTCACATGGTACAGTCTAAGATTTGTTCACAAATTGCAAACTCTGTTACCACTCAGTTTGCCAATACTTTATATCCCAAATCTATAGATTTTATGGCAACTTTGTGATACAAATCTGGGATAAGGATTGCTCTGATCCCAACATTGCAGGCACACAGTCTGAACAGTGTTAGAATTACTTATCAGAAGTGTAGAAATCTTGATGTCCTTCACAAAGGCCAAATAAAATGAACTTTTCTTTATGAACCCATATTGTCTATATACAGCAGTACTTTTGTATTGCATGTAGTTACAGTTAACACAATATGGTAGCATCTCTGTTGAAATATGAATTTTTGGTATTAAATTGAGAATTTTTGTTTAAGGAGTAGAACAACACAGCACAAGTAGCAGTCGCATTTCCAATGTTATGAGGTTGGTAATTCCAGTAAATTATATGTCTTGTATGCTTGATTCAACACTCCAAGTGTTTTTTTTCCAAGATTTTTTTTGAGGACCTGTATGCTTTCTGTGAGCATCAGCATCCTGATCTAGCTTCTATCATGGCATGAAAAAGTATCATCATATAACAATATATTTAAAGAGTTGCTATCAGAACCTTTACAAGCACTTTCTAAGTTTGGGTCTCTGTTCAATATTGACCACCTTTTTCTCAGTATTTTGACAGGACTTCAATGAACAGGTTATTTTCAGGAAGCCATGTTCAGGAAAACTGCAAGACCATTTTAGGTAAAGAAAGGCAAATAATCTTGTTACATCTAACACAGAATACAGCAAAATAAGCTTCATTGATTCTAAGGCAGACATTTTCAGTAAAACCAGACACTCACAGACATATTTAATCACCTTAATAAAGAGGATTTGATTTTCTATGGCAACTGAACATCTGTCACATCCAGTGACTTCCCAGACACTTTGCATTTTTTGTTTCAAACGGATGTCCACAGCACCTTTTGAATGAAGATTTGGTATTCCATCTGACCCAGGCATGTGCTCCTCCTACTGCCTTTTGTACCACTCAGATTTTTTAGAGGAAAATTTGTAAGCAATGTTGTTTATTTTTGAGTGTTTAAGCTCCATCAACCTCAGTGGCTTAAAAGACACCTACTTACATTTAGGCTGAAGCACATATGCTGTCCTGGATATGACTGCTTTCTCAGTCAAAATGTATGCTATTAACAGTAACATTTTACATTTTCTTTTAGAAAGAACCATTCAATTCTTTTTTTTTCCCATCTGGAAATTGCAGAATACCATGGCTTTCTGTGATATTTTGCATAATGAGATGAAATGAGTAACCTTAGTGGACTATGTGGTTGGAATTAGATGATCCTCTTGTTCAGACACAGCCTGGCTGTTACTGCCTGGCTGTTACTACCTGCTTCTGAAGTGGGTTTCCATAAGGCAGAGCAGCTCCAAGTTAATGTGACATGCTCCCCGCCATGTGCCCCCAGGGGCACTTTCATAGGGTGGCTGTTCCTGGGGAGGCTGGGAGTGGTGATGTCTGAGAGCCCCAAGGAGGCTGCTGGGGCTACGTCTGTACTCGTGGGCAAAGCTGGGTTAGCACTGATCTGTGCCTCCTTACCACATCTAACATGCACATGTTCTCTCTTGGTTTAGATGCATGCATACTTGTCTTTCTCAGATACTGCCAGAGGGGGATGATCAGTCCTGGCAATTTTAGATTAATAAATCAACTTTGATTTGATAAGCTAATTTGAATTTTGGTGATGAATTCTTCAATAACATGACATAACAATGGAAAAAGAGCAGAGAGAGCTTCTGAACAGTAAAACCTTAGAAAATGCAGATGTGATATAGAAATGAAAGTTGTTGCACAGCTTTCCTAATTGGCAGTGCTTATTATAGGCTTTAATAAGTTTTTTTCCTAAAAAAATCAGTTTTCATATGCAGTTGATTAGATGAGGGGAAAAGCTACATTTACCTAATTTTCAAGTCAGACAATTGATTTTAGAAAGCCAAAGGTACAAAAAGTTAGAAATTATGTTGTCTAACTTTGGTGTTACAGGGTGATGAACAACATTTTCATTTGTTGGGCCTAGGCACAAAAACCTTCTTGAACTCTTAGAAGAATTCAGATGCAGAACAGAGTGAATTACTCTTGACACTTGAAATAAATGTGCATGTTTCCAAATCACTATATTTTATTTATTTCCGAATTTTATGAGATTTTTATATTATTGTTTGCATTAAAAATTGTTTTATAGGAAACACAAATTCTAAATAAAACTTTGCAATTTATTAATGCTGATTCCTTGGTCTACTTACAGACACGTTGCTTCTATGTAGCATGAATTGTATAAAAAGAGATACATAATTATTCTTATATCATATCAAGAATTCATACTGAATCCAAATCAGGAACGACTGATGTAAAATAAACATTTTGCTTAAAAGTCAGTGTTCTTCTAAAACTTGTCTATTCTTATTGGATTCAGTGCTCAAGTCTCATTTGTACAAAATGGAGAAGAGCCAATCTTGCTTCTTTTATATTTTGCTGCAAATTGTTAATGCATCTTTCCATGTCAGAATCTTAAAAAGTGCTCTACCAGAAGTGTACATTAATTTGATATTGCATTGACAAATTCTGCCCTTGGATAGGCATTTCCACATTTGCATGTAAGACAAGAATTTGATCCACAATTTACAATTAAGCAAGGCAAAGACACAAAGTAAAGCTTCTAGCTTGGTATAAAAAGACATTAAGCAATTTTATTTTGGGTTCAGTCAAGCACGCTTAATCCAAAATGTAATGGTGCCTTTTCAAGACCAGAAAGTGAAAGTCTAGATTTCTGAGACATTTATGTTCTGCTTTTAGGACATATCTTAGCACTTCAGTCTGCTGGAAACCCAGGTGTAACTCTCTTCTCTGTTGGGACAGTTTAAATCTGCTTCCATAGATATCAAGTCTTTATGGCTAGATTTGACGATATCCCATGGTGGGTTCTTCACAGTTTCTCTTGGTGACACTTTTTCACATGTATGGTCATAGTATCTGTGAATTAATAGCTTGTTCATGAGTATGTTAAGTGCCAGGCTGCAAAGGTGCTGGATCCATGATCTCTTTCCAGATTTTACAATTTTTGCACTTTACATTTTGTTTTATTTACATTTATTTTACAATACTTCATAAAAGGCAGAAAGCATTTCCCAGGAGAGGGTTGCATCCAGTGCATTGAATGAGGCAGGATTCTTGAGAAAAATAGTATATTGTCATGAGTTCAAAGACTGACATGCAAGTATTCAGAAGAGGCTGAATTAAGATTTTGGCCTTGCTGATGAACAACAGGGCCAGATAATAGAAGCTGAAGAGAATGCACATGCATACACACATCCCCACCCCCCGCTCCAACACATGGACACGTCCAAAATCCAAATCCATGAAAATCACATTATGACCGCTGCAAGCACTCAGATGTATAGAAGTGCCAAAACCAGGAAATGAACCTTCAGGTGCACACATCACAATTATTTTATGTTTTTTTGACCTATTTATTCAACATATTGGATGTATTTGCTCTGGGGAAAAATCAGACCTGCCTGATGAAAGAAGCTTTTGCTGCAGAAATTGAAAGATATATAATGGATGTGGCAGGAGATTACAGGATAGATATAGGATGATCTTAAGGTTAATATTTCTGCCATGGACTTTTTTGTGTACTAGACAAGGCTGTGTTGGTATCCTGGGACTGTTGCCTGCATAGATGAAGAATAAGTTAATGACAACAAATAATAGTAATTGTCTTTCTTTGGGTTTGTTTTTGTGTTGGGGCTTTTTGTGTTGATGTAGTGGTATAGCAATGATTTATACAAGTGGGAAAATATGTACAGTTATATCACTTTGGAGTATATTGTAAGAAAAGGAAGCATTTTTTATGGGTGACTCACAAAGTCAGCAGGTGAATGGCTCTGACAAATTTAATGAGAAAAATCCAATGTTGTCCTGTTTCCTCAGAAATAAAGGAATTTCTCTGTTTATTAATAAATGTGTCCTTACATTAGGTATAAAAAGTGAATCTGTCAATGATTCTGCAAAGTCTAAAAGCTATCATCTACTACCTCACTACTTTGACAATCATTACCAAAACCAGTATGAGACATTCTCCCTGTTGGAGACCAATATTCCCAATAGTATCCGCAAAATACAGCTATACTGTCAGTGACAAATTTTGCACAGTGTGTTCTAATTGTTTAAGTGAGGTATGAATTTTTCTTGATTACGAGTTCCAACAGTTTCAAGTTGCTAGACCAGTTGATCTTCTAATGTTCCGTCCTTATAACATTATAAAATTCCTTGTGTCTGTAACTTTAAGCAAGTTTATAATTTTTGATTCCATAGCACCTTGTAGGGCTGTCCTGTCATCTCTTTCTACTGAATAGTAGCTTCTCTCACACAGTCTTTTGCTTCATTTCTCTGCTATCTGCAATTGTGTAAAGAAGTCTCTGAACATTTCCTTTATTAATGCTTTCTTTAATTTAAATGTGATGTTCCAGATTAATTACAGCTTCTCATCTATCCAGTTAGTCAAAAGGCTTTCCTGGATGTTGGGCTGATCACTTATTTCTGTTCTCCTGCTAAAGCTTCTGTATTTAAACTCAGTTGCCCTC
The DNA here is from genome assembly GCF_965183815.1 of Platalea leucorodia. Lineage (NCBI taxonomy): Eukaryota > Metazoa > Chordata > Aves > Pelecaniformes > Threskiornithidae > Platalea > Platalea leucorodia. The sequence continues at coordinate 38,963,508 of NC_138825.1, read as the reverse complement.
ATGAAAATGAGGCTCAAGATCTCAATCAGCTTTATATCACATGCTGAAAATGAACAGGCAAACAAACAAATATATATGACAATCAGTCCTCTAGGCCGGTTGTCTGTTTTTTGAAGGCTCCTAGGTGCCTTCAAAATGGAATGCTCTCTGTTTTTCTGCATTTTTCCCCTCCTCATTCAAGAGAAAGTTTCTGTGACTAGGAAGCAGAGGGACAGTACTTTGCTTAGGAAAAGGACGGATATTTCTCAGTCACAGCCGGTCTCAGAGGTGGTGCTCTTCCTTGGTATGCCATTTAATGGAACAAGCACAGTTTAATCCTGACCTGGGATAGTGCTTACTGACAAAGGTAGCTTTGCCCAAGTGTATCTTAACAGACTGGAAGATGAGAGGTTAGAGGGAATTTGTTTTTGTACAAGTTGTTCCTTCTAGTTTTTACAGTAGTGTAGAACTGTTCTGAGAATCACACCCATAGAATAGCTTGGGTTGATAGGGACCTCGGGGGGTCATCTCATCCCACCCTGGTCTCACAGCATAGATATCTTCAGCCTCAGGTCAGGTTGATCAGGGCTTAATTCATTTCAGTTTTGAATATCTCCAAGGATGGAAATCCCACAGACACTCTGTTTTTTTCCAACAGTCAGTTAATCTAAGAGTTAGACTAGACTGTTTTTCTGCAGTCTGAATATGGATGCTATTATGTACCCCTGAAGTCCCAGCTCACATTGTCTATGGGATCCTCTGGATAGTTCCCATTGGCTACACTATTAACTGGACTGATGTTTGCTTATTTTCTTTTTCAAAGGGCTTTGTGATTTTCTTCAATTTTGTCTCTGAAGAATGGGCATAGAGAGTTCATGCCACCTAGTATGAGCCACCTGAGGGGGCTACCTAAACAGAGCTGTAGTGACCCCATCTCACATGGTTAATAGAAAAGAATAGCATCTCTAGCAAGTACCGTTGCCTGCCCAGGCTCTGCCAGGTTTGAAACAAAAGGTTGTCTCAAAGTAAAAAAAAATGAAATGTGTTATTTAAATAAGTAAAAACAAAGTGTTCCAACTTAAAGGACAACTGCTTTTTTACCGACAAAAGCATTTGTTACATTTGCTTGAATTAACAAATTCCATGAACTGCATTTTTCAACAAATGAAAGGTTTAAGGTTTCTGCCCTGCCTGCATTAATTTTATAGAATTAGAGATGAGGTTTACAGTTCTGAGGAAGTGAATTACCTGTCTGGGTTTTACATTGTGAAGAAGTTTAAAATAAATTTTTGTTCAATTTTAAGAAAAACAGGTTATTATTTAAGCAGATTTTTAATGACTCTGTTGAATGAAAAAAAGGGGTTTACATATCTGCCAAAAATGCTTTGCTGAGCCAGGGCTTTAACGAAAAAAATAGTTTAGAATGGCTTTATGCTGCAATACAAAATTATCCATGTACTTCTGATAACTGGATTTGCTCAACAATTTTAAGAAACCTTCTTTTTTTTTATTCAACAGAAAGGAACTCAACCTTTTTGAGTGAAGATGGAAAAATCTTTTCAGATGAAGAAGTAATAGAAAAGAATTAGAAAAAAACAAACATTTATAGATGCAAAAATTTACTAAAAACAGATTAGCATGAATCTGTTACACTGTGATAACGCTACCCTCTGAATGTTTTTTATTCCCTTGCTTTGATATTATTATTGATTCTATCCCTGCATTCTCTGTCAGCTGAATCTCTGAGATTTCCTTTCGAAAACAATCAAGAAAGCAAACTTTAGTGAGGAGCTGTGATTGACTATGATGATACTTTATTGCAGGATCTTTGTGTCTAGTCCTATTGGACAAATGCATTGCTGGGGATAGGCAAACAGCTGGCGTGCTAAACAGGGGATGGTTTGCCATGTAGGGTCATGGTACAGGACTTCAGGGTCCACGTGCTCTCTTCCCACTCATTGTGCTGCAGCCTGCCATGAGAAACTTTGGCCTCCAAAATACTGCTTGTGAGAGATGCAGGGGAGGAGGTGATGGGGGTTGCCCCAAAGCCTCCAAAAGATTAAAATATTTTCCTTTCTCCTAAGTGACCCATTCTACTCCATCTCAGCTGCACGGGAAGCACAAAACGTTTTACTGGAGCGGGAATTTATATGCAAATGAGTTTTGCATTGCATTCAGCAGCAGATTCAAATCCTTGAAGTGCCTGGGAGCCAGACCTTTGGATCAGGTCCTCAATTGCTTTTGGTAAGTGAAATTCCTTATCACTGGGCTGATGTTGCTAATGCTGTAATTCTCCACACCCAAGCAGGAACAGGTTAATTTTTGCCATAGTTCTCTAGCTTCCACATCAGAAATGGCAGCCCCAGAATAATCAACACCATTCAGATGTGATGAACAGACTGTGTTTATTCACTTTATATACAAACAAACAGCGGTATTGTCCCAGTACATCTGTATAGTTCTGCAGTGGTCCAAAAAAAAGCTTCAATAATGAATATTCATTTGAAAATGTTTTTCATGATTGACTAAGTCAATTGCACATAAGGTTGGTTGCTTGCAATGTGACAACAGCACTTCTAGGTATTTCCGAAGAGAAACCTATGTTTTAGGAGCTTTATTGAAAGTTAAATAAAAGTGTTAGGAATTCTAAAACCTGACAAGTCCTCTCCACAAACAGAGGAAATGACTACAAAATTATGGGTATATCTTGCAACCTGTGTAAAATATCCTGTGCCTGAATTATTTGAATAAACATTCTTCAACCTGACTTTTTGCATGTCTGCATACGTACAGATTTTTGACCTTCAGAGTGCCCATGTTCATGTGGTGATCCAGCTTCAGTTGGCATAATTTATGTAGAAAACCTTTAAAGCATAAAGATTCACAGTGTATTACAACTATTTGGCTGATTTAGCTCACTGTGAACAAGATTCAGGGGTTATAAAAATGAAAAGGTCACTGCATTACTCTGTTGCAGTGAAAAAACAAACACAACATTAGGAATTACTTAGGAGAGGAAGAACAAAACAGAAAACATCACCAGGCCACTTTATAATACTTTCATGCACCGCGTCTTGAAAATTGTGTATAATTCTAGAGCAACCCTCTCAAAAGATTGTAGTAGAATTGAAAATAGCAGAGAAAGATGATGAGGATGATCACAGATATCGGACAGGCTCTGCATGAAGAATGACTAACTAGACTTCCCTGACTGAAAAGAGATGAAGAGAGGTGGTATGGCAGACGTCTGTGAAGCGCATGGTGCCTGAGGTGCCTTAGGGCTTCGGCATCTGTAATGCTACAGGTCTGCTATTTGCAGCTCTGTAACCTTTCAGCCAAGCTGCCTGGAGCCTTGCAGGCAGTTTTCCCTTGCATTCCCATGCTTTTATTCTGGTGCTGTTGGTCCCGTGTTCCTGCATCTGCAGACCCTGATGTTGTTGTTATGCAGGTTCTCATGGGAAGCGACTGACATTGGCGTGAGAAACATCCCTGCTTACCCCCCTCCACTCTTGTCTTGCTGATTTTAGTTTATGCTAGGGAAACCCAAGCATAGTGCACAACAAAACAGGTTACAGTCATTTAAATACTTGATAAACACTATCCAGAAATACATGGGCATGGAGACTTAAAAGCTAATCGATAGGTACCTCTGATGCCTCGGTAGTGTGCTCCAACCAGTGCTAATAGCATGACAAGCAGGAACACCAATAGGGCGTTTGAGCCGATCCCCATGGAAAGTACACAGTATTGGGGAAAAGCATGGTTAAGATTAGGGGAAAAGCAATCAGGGGCATTAAGGGAAAAGCAATGGGTGACTCAGGAATGTGCAAATTGGCCAAAGTTATAAGGTGAGGAGGCAGATGCTGTAACTGGGGCCAGGTGCTTTCCATCAGGTCCATGGAGTTAGGGGAGCTAGGAAAGACTTCAAAGATAGCAGGATGCAAAGGAGTGGGTACAGATGTGTATGATCCAAATAACCGGGAATGCGCACACTGTGTTTTGCGGTAACACATAGTGTAAAAGTGAGCTACAGTCCTCTTAGTGCCTTGGTAAAACCAGGTCTGAAAGAGAGGGGAGATGCTGCAGTGTGGTGGCTGTGGGATGTCACCGTGTCTCCTGTATTTAACATGTCTGGCCATGGTTAAATAGGTGACATCATTCATTTGCGTCCTTAGGGAAAAGTGCGTGTTAAAAAGACCATGGCCATATTTTAATTCCAGATTCTCGAGTGTCTTCAGGTTGAAGTGTTAGTTTTCTGACACTTTAACATAATGGCACAGGAACAGAGACACATTTCCTTGTGTTTTTTGCAGGAGGGTTCCCTGTGGGAAACAGACTGCACTTGTCACAAGTCTCCAGCCTGTCAAAACCAGCCAGATCAGCGTGAGCAATACTGGGACAGACCCACCAGGGAATGTTCACTCAATGTATTTTCCCCTTCAGATCACACAGAAGCTTAGCATGCAGGTAACACTTTATTGTGTAAAGAAGCAGAAATAAGCTTCCAACCTGTTCTTCTCCTGATAAACTCACAAATTTGCAAAGGAATTTAAAGGTTAACAATTTAATTTAAAAATTAAAGCAGCTGTTACTGTTAAAATGAGTTGAGCATTTATAATGAGAGGCTGCATTGCCTCCCTGGTTGCTTAGAATAAACCTTCAGTGTTTCAGTAATAGAGAGCCGATACACCTCAGACACCCTGAGCACTACAAGGTGTATCAGAAGGAGCTCAGTAATATGCATGTATTAACACACCATTAGCAGGCTTTTTGTCTTCAGCAGTTTCTCTGGAAAGATAAAGGGTAGGATTTTCAGATGGATATGAGAGGCTTAAGAGTGAAAACTCAAATTACTTTTGCTGAGTTTCTCCCATTCCCTCTGTGCTTGACTGGATCATTACTGGGCAGAATGATCTGCAATTGTATAGATCAGATTTTATTAATACAGCAGGAGCCATACATCCCAATGAGGCTGGGGCACACAGTGCATGCCACTCCAGTGGGCTCCTTCCTTAAAACTGGCCAGCCCCTGGCAGGGGCAGTGCTCGGCAGCAATAGCATCTGCTGTGCTGGCAGGTTGGCAGAATAAAGCCGGTGTGAGAGGCAGGCAGGGGAAAACGCTGGAGATCTCACCCTGGCTGTCACTGTATGTGAAATTATGGATTCAATGGTGAGATGCCAAGGACAGTCACAATGAAACAGTGTCTCCCAAGAATCCTGAGCTCTAAATGTTATGAGGAAACATTGGAAAATGAGATGGCAAACTGTGAAAGTGAATGGACTGCCTAGAGTCATTCAGATAGCATGATGGTGGAGTGTGGATAGTGAGGAATCTCAGATGGCCTTTCATGTTGTCTGCTTCATTGTGTATCAGTGTTTCCAGACTAGACTGTGGCAGTCTCGGCAGTCTTTCTGTGGACAGTGTATGGGTTTTGTTAGATACTGGTGGCTCTGTGTGTTTTCCTGTACCAGGCAACACACTCCATTTGGAAGGTCCTACTAGTCTCTTGCAATACTCTTGAACACATTAAGAGAAATAGGAGCAAGGCCTTCAGCATGCTAAAATTTTCTTAAAGCTATTCCATTATAAAGGATTCTCCTTTGTTTTTGTTAAGACATATGCAAATGTTCATACATATACATTAAGTTAAGGATATACTTTAAAGTTTTTTTCCCAGAACTTGTGAAATGCAGATGCAAAAACACATTTAGTGATGGGGAGAGAAGGACTATGAATATGCAGAGGCCAAAAGGAGAGAAAATGGAATGAAAGTGCATGCTTCATGCCTTGGAGGCAACAGGAAAAAGGATTATATGGTACTAATGGAAAAGGTTTTCTTTTATGTTCAGGATACAAGCACCATTGAAAGGCAAAATGGAATATGAGCCAAAGAGCCAAATGTAACAAGGAACTTTCCTGACATCTCTTACAGCAATGCTAAAAGGGGAATATGTTAGAAATACACTGTTTAGTAGAAACAATAAACCGCAGCAGGATGTGAGATGAAATTAATGGAAACAAAAGTAATTTCAAAATCTGCACAGAGAACATGAATAAATGGTCACTGAGCAGGTGATCTGGAAAATATTGAGTCTGGGGCTTCTGGAGTAATTGACTCAAACAAATGAATCTTATGAAAAAACAAAAAGTGGATGACATGGAAAGTGCACCAGGCAGAATGATGCATATTAAGAGATTCTCAGAAAGTTCAAAAGAGGCAGAGAGTGACATTTTTTCCACTGCTGTAGGATGTAGCTAGCTCAGAGGTGAGTCTCCAAGGTCAATTACTGTTTTATTTTCCTTGATTCCAAGGCAAAAACCCCAGTACTTATAAAAGCAGCCAATAAGAACACAAATATAAGAAACCAAAGGCTGTTTTACCTGGATAAAGCTGGGGTTCATTGAAAACATGGTGTCATTTTGATAAAGTGAGGGAACATCTCAGGGATAAAAGGTTTGATTTGTATTATTTTGTGCACCTAGCCTGAAATTCAAGTGAAATGAAACACAGCACATGGTTATCCACAAAGGCAACACTTAAAACTTCAGTCAGAACAAAAAGCTAGAAGGATCCCCAGAGCACAGCTTCTCGGAGGGCATCTAAGGAAATGCATCTTCATTCCCCTCATTTTAGTGCCCTTTTTTTATAAACCAATCTTCATTTTTACATGCTGGGTACTTCCTAACTTTCCTTATTTCAGGCAACAAAAGGGACGAGATGACTCAAGTAAAAGCAGTTTTCATGGTTTTTTTTCAACTCACCTGCAAGAATAAGATAATTTTGTCAGGAAATTGAGTTCTTATAAGATTTCCTGTAGATGTCAGGAATTTATATCATAAACAGTGACAGTCTTTCTCAGAGAAATGGAGACAAAACATCCTCCACCCCCAAAACAAAAACCATTGTCACTTCAGCTGAAGAAGTTGTCCTGTAACAACTACGAATGCTTAATAAAGCATTCTCTGCTCTCAGGAGCATGGCAGAATTAAAGAAGGCCATGTCTATTTGTCACTTAGGCAGCCTGAAGTCATTGTATACTGTAAAACAGCTTGCATCCTCCACCCCTCTCAGACCCTTCAGCAGCTCCTGCTATCTCCTTTGGCCCACTCATCCATAAACCAGACCCACCTGAACTCTAACCTTGTATCCCTGACCTGATATCCCATGCATTATTTCAGAATACTTAATGTCCCCTGTGCTGAGTTCCTTTGGCAGTGGTTGCTGCCTTGTGGCATTGTTGTACCAGGCACAAATCCTCTGAAATCTACTTTCAGTAGAAATCAGGTAGAGAGCGCAACCAGCTGAGTGTGGAGGCCTCATTTTGTTAGCAGTGATTACTTATATTCCTCTATTTCTGAGCGAGAGATGCTGATATTTAACCACAAATATCAGTCAACAAACAGCTCAAAAGCACTTCATTTGGCCAAACAGTAAAACTGTGTTTGATGTCAGTCAAAGCTGCTTCTGTCCCATCTAGTAAATGCTCCCAGCGTTTCAGAGTCCTTGCCTTGGTATTTGCCTCCAAGACCCTCACCAAATGGTAGCAGAATCAAATAGTTAACCTACACCAGCTTAAACATGAACTCATTTCAACTTCCTTGCTAGCCACAAAACCTTCAAAGGTCTGGGTTTCTCTGGGTATTTGCATTGTAGGAGGTGTCTATACATGGAAGGAGCATGGAAGGACCTTCACATGCTTTCATTTCACATTTTAGCTGTATGTCAAAAGTTTATTCAAATTTTAAATAAGAATGGGAGATGGTAGAGAACCTGCTGGGACTTTGCACTAAATATCAAACAATTGCCTACGCATCAGCATACAGACCTATTCCTTGCCTTGCTGAGGAGTGACGGCTGGGTCCTGCCACCACTGGAGGTTCTTTCTGCATTCCTGGTTATGGTGCTTTTTAGACTCCTAAGCATCTCATATATCAGATCTTGCTACACCTGTCCTAAAGAAGAAAAAGAATTAGTCTGTGTATTGGAAGGTATTTAGATACTGTGTGGATCATTCACAAAACCAGACCAAAAATCAGACTTGATGTAGGGGACCTTGTTTCACTGAAGTTGATGCAAATGAATACTCACTCCTTCAGGAAGGCTCCATTTATCCTCCAGTTTTATTATGTTAATTAATTTCTTCTTCATTGTTCCCCATAACTACTATATGAGACTTCTTCCAAGTATTTGAAAGTTTGGTGCTTTGTCAAATTCCCACAGACAGAGACAGATGAATAGGTAGACACGGTGGAAAGGGATGAAAAACTTAAAGAAAGGGTTTTATAAGTACATAAACACATTGTTTGCACTCTGAAGTTGCTTATTTCTATTTCTCCTGGTGTTTTAAAGCTGCTTCAGGAATACTGAAGTAAGCTTTCTAGATATTTAGGTAAGTATTGTTAGCTTTTATTAGTAACATTATTACCTTTTTGTTTACATTAAAGATCACCAAAGTAAGTTTTTAAGATGTACCTTAAACTGGTTTATGGTTTTAACTTTTGCACATGGTTATAACTCTCTGACAGTCAATTCATGGTAAACCTAAAAAACCATCACTTTCTGCCATGGAGATTTTACTTCTTTGAGGTTACTCTGCCAAGATACACTCGAGAGAAACATTTTGGATAATGTAGCAAATAAATGTAAACACTATAATTGCTGGATATTATGGTTCACCAACTATCCAAATTAAATACAAATACTTTGCTACATTCTACTAGAGAGAGAATTGATTTGACAAAGGTATATTAAACCAATGTGTCTCTGAATATGACAAGGAGATGCAAAAAGAAGTTCAATATTTTATGACAGCTAAACAATTTTAAGAGCTCCTGAAATAGTGATACTTTTACTTCTAAGCTTCACTACAAAGACTTCTAATCATCTTGTAATTTTGAGTTTGCATCAGCTTTTGGCAGTATAGTGGCAATTAAGACATTATCAGTGGCTCAACTTATGTGCTTGGATCAGAAAATAATGCAGTTTCCTGTGGAATTCTATTGTTCTTCAGCTAACACAAAAACAATGTTAATGCACCCTTGACCAGGCAACTAGAAACTTATATTGATGATAGGTGACAATACATCAGATGAAGGGTTTATACCCCTATGTGAATCTAAAGCTTGATCAACTTTTGGGGTTAGAATTATACAATAACATTTTCACTGTTGCCTTGGACTATCAAGGAAATGGCTGAGTTTGCCCAGGTAAAGAGCATTTTTCTTGCAGTTTGAGGGCAGAAGAAAATTTCAACTCACCTAGAGGACTAGAAGGAGACTTCACATATCAACCTGTCAAAATCACTGGAAGAGATTCTTTCTTTTACTGAACGCATTGTTTTGGGAGGTTGAAGAAGAGTCCACAGTGTGTGTGTGATGACAGATCGGATATATTGCTGTAAGTTATCGAGTCAGTGGATTTATTCACATGATAAAAGACTATTCAAATTAGAATGGATAAAAGAACTGGGTCTGGATTTCTTGATAATTTTATTCTTAAACTGCATTTTTTTTTAAATTTTACTTATCTCACGTTTAATTCTGGTCACAGAATGTCGGATTTTATTATATAATTGTAACTTTGAAATAACATGAAGTAAAGCAGAGTTCTGAGCCTGAAATACCAGAGTACCAGGGTTGGAATAACTATGGTAATGGTTTGATGAGTCACTGAATCTGACTTTTCCTCTTCATTCCTTTATATAGGGTACATCTTATATGCCTTCACCATTTAAAATCTCCAGATTTTTAATGTGATCTAGACCCACCTGATAGTCAATGGAGAGAGGAAAGAAATTTTCAGATGACAGCTGATTCCACCTACCTCCAAGATCTTACTTGATCTCTTCTGCTGGTGTGAAAACTTGATCAGAGAGAGCACACAGTCAACTGACTTAGGCTAGACCTCTAGATTTTAAACAGCTCAGGTTTAGTTATATGAATCCCATCATGACCTACTAGTTCATGCCATTCCTCTGGAAGTCCCCAAATATCAGTTGAAATGCACTGCACAACTCACATAATTAAGTTTGACAAACAGTTTCTTAGAGAGGATCAGAAGGAATAGTTTTCTATATGGGTACTAAATGAGAAATGTAAGTATTAAGTTGGAGCCGCATGTTTAAACATATTTAACAAAAGAATAGCACGGAGAGCCTCATGAGGGACGTGATTTATGAACTGTTTTTGCTTAAAAGTCATTTACATTATTGCAGTTATCACACCTATTTTCTCCTTGTGTCAGATGTATTCTATGAATCTGGTAGGTGCTCTATTTTTAGAGCTGATGTAGAACTTTTAAAATTTATTGTTCTCATTTTAAAAAAGGTTTGGATCAGATAATATCTTCTTAACAATCCACAAAATCTGTGCTTTGGCCCAAATGTTAAGTTAGGTTGTGGAAAGAAATACAGGATGGTGGCTGGAGCCCATTACATGCAATAAAGTGTTAATAGAATATTGTTAATGAAACATTGAAGAACCTTTTAAGAAAAATTAGTAATCAGGTTGTAGAAATGCAACACTTGTAATTAATCCAAAAAGTGAATGAAATTTTTTGGTGGGTTTGCTTCATTTAGAGAGCATTATTAACATTTGCATTTCAACAGGCTACTATATCCTCTTCCTTCCCCATCTCCTTGTCAGACTTTGAGATTAAACATATTAGCATACTCTATCTCTGGAAAGCAAAGGCAGCAGCTCTATTTTGCAATAATTTCTTACTCATGTTGAATTGCTTATTCAAAATACTGCAACTGCTTCCTAAATTTCATGTGTTAGCTGAGCCCTAGTGAGAGATAGGGGCAAATTCAATCAGAATTACAATTGTGTAGCAGGCTTCCTTCATAGATTAAAACAAGATCCCAGGTTTAAATACTTCTGTGTCCAAGGGTCCATCCTATTCCTGCAATAAGCGTGTCAAGGCACTGACCTTGCATAATGATCTCTTTCGGAAATGCTGTTTCTTAGATACCTAAGCTCTGGCAATTTTCCAGCTGCAGAGGCACTTTAGTCACAAGGGCACTTCAGAAACTCATACCTGTTGCCCTACATCAGGCACAATATGTTGCTTCTGTGTTGCAGCAGTATCTGCTATGAGTTAGGGTTGTATACGACCTGCATGATCCTCGCCCATACTGGAGAGTAGGCAGCCTGTGCTGCGTGAGAGGGTGCTAATGAGGCTGGATGAGATGCTGCTGAGATGGGTTAGGAAGGCTGGATGCTACTTAAGGTCCATTAGACTGATCATGGGGTCATATGGAAAACTCCAGTGAGGCAGCTCACGCTCTCACGGGAGTGTTGAAGGAAAAGCTGAGGTTGTTGTCAAGGTCCATGATGCAGGAGTATTGCTCCATGTTGCTTCGGCCTAACTACTGAAATGGAGGAAGGTAAGACAATTTGTGCCAGCTGAGTCCACTACAGGTTATCCTGTTACTGCAATGCTTGCTTTGAGGGAGAGAACCTATGTTTCCCATGGGTGTTAGGGCAATCTGGCAAATGCAAAAAAAACCATTTCATGTTCTGAAGGTGAACATTTCTAGCCCCGAAGTCAGACAATATCTCCTAACAGTACTGCGCTATGAGAAGTGCAGCCTTGTTTTTCATTATTTTGATAACATACATCAAAAACATTCTCCAAACTCTCTCTGTTGATACTGCTAGGGATGAAGAACTGTAGGAAACTATCCTTCAAGGTGATGCTTTACATGGAAACATTTAAGGTCATCACAAACTAGGCATGGGGATTTCCTTGCCTCTGCAGCTAGCTTTATTACATTATTAATGTGATCAGAGGCTATGCTTTTATTATTAAATGGTGATAGAATCATAGAATCATTTAGGTTGGAAAAGACCTTTAAGATCAAGTCCAACTGTTAAGCTGGCACTGCCAAGACCACCATTAAACTATGTGCCTAAGCACTACATCTACATATCTTTTAAATACCTCCAGGGGTGGTGACTCAACCACTTCCCTGGGCAGCCTGTTCCAATGCTTGACAACCCTTTCAGTGAAGAAATTTTTCCTAATATCCACTCTAAACCTCCCCTGGTGCAACTTGAGGCCATTTCCTCTAGTCCTATAGCATGTTACCTGGGAGAAGAGATGGACCCCCACCTCGCTACAGCCTCCTTTCAGGTAGTTGTGGCAAGTGATAAGGTCTCTCCTCAGCCTCCTTTTCTCCAGGCTAAACAACCCCAGTTCTCTCAGCTGCTCCTCATAAGACTTGTTCTTTAGATCCTTCACCAGCTTCATTGCCCTTCTTTGGACACGCTCCAGCACCTCAATGTCTGTCTTGTAGTGAGGGGCCCAAAACTGAACACAGTATTTGAGATGTGGCATTGCCAGTGCTGAGTACAGGGGGACAATCACTTCCCCTGCTCACCACACTATTTCTGATACAACTCAAGATGCTATTGGCCTTGTTGGCCACCTGGGCACACTGCTGGCTCGTGTTCAGCCGGCTGTCAACCAACACCCCCAGGTCCTTTTCCGCCAGGCAGCTTGCCAGACACTCTTCCCCAAGCCTGTAGCATTGTGGGTTGGGGTTATGTAGCATGGGGTTGTGACCGAAGTGCAGGACCCGGCACTTGGCCTTATTGAATCTCATACAATTGGCCTCGGCCCATCAATCCAGCTTGTCCAGGTCCCTCTGTAGGGCCTTCCTACCCTCCAGCAGATCAACACTCCCTGCCAACTTGGTGTTGTCTGCAAACTTACTGAGGGTGCACTCGATCCTCTTGTCCAGATCGTTGATAAAGATATTAAACAGAACTGGCCCCAATACTGAGCCCTGGGGAACACCACTTGTGACCAGCCTCCAACTGGATTTGACTCCATTCATGACAACTCTTTGGGCCCAGCCATCCAGCCAGGTTTTTACCTAGTGAAGAGTGTACCTGCCCAAGCCATGAGCAGCCAGTTTCTCCAGGAGAATGCTGTGGGAAGTGGTGTCCCATTGGTGATGACCAATAGAAGATTCATAGCATGAAACAGTTTGTGATGAGAACATGATATCCACACTACACAGATTTGGGGAGTTTTACATTGTGGTAATCATAGTCTGAGCTCCTGGACTGAAGCCTTTTCACAGTTGGGGCTGCTGAGGTGCACTCCCAGAATACATTTTCCAGTTTAGCTCATCTAAAGGGACTCCAGGTCTGCTCTCTGAAATTACTCCACAATGCCAATGAAAATGTGGTAAATGGCAGATGTTTAGGAGATGCACACATGTTCTGAACTAAAACACTAATGGAGATGCACCAATAAGAAGCCTACTGATTTGCTACTCAGTGGAAGTCCTGGGATTATTTTGGAACCAACTAAATTAGAAGAAAACAATATGCTTTAGTTTGTATCACTGTTTTCTTGGACTATTACTGCTACATATAAGCTTCTAAGTCAAAATCATCTTGGGATGTAACTATTTCTAATCAGCTATGTTACAGGTAACTTAAACAATAAGCAGAATTTGGTTTAATTGGTCAAGAAAAAAGCCTACGTTTCTGACACACAAGGACCCACTTTTGATATGGCAAAGGTGTTTGCCAAGTAGGATTGAAATACATTTGAAAAACTGCAGTTTTATGATGTACCACGTATAACATGAACTAAATACTACCCTGACCTCACTTCCATTAAGTCAAGTTCATTCTGTTAGAATGCTGCTGACTTCTGCTGACTTATTCTGAGGGTGAGTTTGGGTTGATAATTTTGACGCAATACAATGGTATCTAAAGGACTGACAAAGAGAGTCTTTATTTCTAGAACTCAGGCTTAAAAATCCATTTACATTTAGTTTGTGAATTTCTGGTAGAACAACATGTAACTATTCAGTATTATATCATGAAATAGCAACAGGCCCTGTGACTACAGGGCTACAACTTAATATAGGATCTTTATGATACCAAAACCCACAGCAGAACTCAGGTGATTTACATATGTCCCAGAAATCTGAAGGTAAAAAATATAACTAAGTTTTCAAAGTAATCTTTTTTATATGTATACTTTTCCTTTTGGTCCTATTTTCATTTCTGTGGGCAGTTGTTGCAACTCCTTCAGCTTCTGCTTCTGAACTACAAAACCATAATTTTCTTCAGATAGCTTACAATGTAACTCCTATTCAAATACCCAAATCTACAGTCCTTCCCCAAATAAACTTCTCCTAACACCCCTGGATATATACAATGTCTACCAGAGTTCAGCACACCTTCCTCCAAGCTCTTTGGAACAATTTTCCATCATTAACTCTTGGGAGAAAAAAGGGATAAGAAAATGACAAAAACTGTTGGGCTTTGATATCTGGGAATATAACAAAAGCCTTTTGACAGCTGATAGGCCAAGATGTCTCCTGTAAATGGTCATTTTCTTTGTATATGGGAATGCATCTCCTATAATAATAATCTATGTTATTAAAGGTATTTTCTGCTGACAGTAGGACATATACATTTATAAATGACAATAAGCCCTGTTTAAGGACAATGGAGTCAAATTTTCTATGGGAGGATTTGACACATTCCTGGATGTAAGAATGGAGTGAAAAATACTACTAATGGCAAGTAGGTCTTTCTTCCCACTAGCCAAACTGTGAGTGAATCCCTTTATTTTGCACTGTGCTTTTCTATTGTTTCTAGCATATCTGCACAGCCGATATTTGGATCCCTTCAGAAATGCGCTCCTGACAGCCGCGAGCAGATAGCACTAGAACTTATGTTATTGTCATTTGTTCTGGCAGTACACATAGATATCATCATAAAACAGGATGACAGTTTGTTTACAGAAAAGGAAACTTGTGTTTGCATTTGATAGGCTGTATTAAGGAGACTGAAAGCTGTTTTAATCCATCTAATGTTCTTGGAGATAATGTCCACTTAATACAAGACCAACCAACATTTTTTTTCTGGAGACAAATAAACATTAGAAAGTGTTTCCAAGGATACTTTCGATATACATTGTCATTAACATTGGTACTGTGCAGATTGAATTGAAGTCAGTCTATTAATGTTAGGTACACTGATCTGTCATAGCACAAGAAGCTGTAAAGTGCAGAGAAAGAGCTGTCATGCTCATCCTCAAGGGAACGTTACAGATTTATGCCAATTATACCAGGTAGGAATCTCTCCCATGATGTATAGGTGTTACGAAGATATGAAAATGTTGCCTCTGGGCACAAAAGGCAGCATAGCTGTAGATGTAATTTCCCCTTACTTCCAGCTGCAACACGTTTGTTTCTGAAAGACTTTCAATAAAGGAGAAAATCTGAGAATGCATCTTCTGTACTAATTTCAGATCAGACCAGATCAGTGCTTTTTCCTTTAAAAAACAAACTGCTACCATTGTTCCTCTCCTTTGCATACCACTTCTTGTCCTTTCCAGAATAAAAATAGACCCACATGTAGCTCCAAACAAGTGGGCCAGGTTTGATTTACCCATTGTTATCAGTTGTAATGCATCTTTAGTGCATCACTATCGGCTCTTATGGAATGTCTCTTGACTGATACAGTTGAAAGACAATCAGGTGTGTGGTTGTCCAGCTGAGAAAGGTTTTAAAATGGATGAGCCTGATGCTTATTTGCACTGAAAATCTCTTGACCCTGCCCTGGCAACAAAAATTGGCCTTTCACACTCACCCTACACAACCAGGATGTTCAGTAGGACTCTAAATAATGTATACGTGCTGTTTATGTTTTCTTTAGGGCGAGCTTTGAGACAGCTGTCAGCCTGAATTCACCTCTACAGCTTTGCCTGGCTCTGATTTGTACATGAAATCTTATTAAGTCACAACAAATATGTGCTGCAGGTACATTGTTGCATTGCTATTGAGCAGGAAATGTTACATAACTTACAGAAAATGCTGAAGATGTTTGTGTCACAAAACATAATATTCATCCCCTTTAGGACTTTTTACAGGTTGCAAAGTTCTTACATGCTAATTCAAGCATCATTTTTCTCCCCCATATGAAAACTTTACAGCAAGTTCAGAGAAGTCAATCAGTTCACCAAAGAGGAGGCATCCATGATCCTGACAACACCATTCTCAAAATGATAAAGACACTTAATACAATTGCATTCACTGCTTTTATTTTTTATTATCAAGGTTAATTTTCTCACTGAAGACCTACACATTTTCAAATGCCTGATTAGAAATATTTCCTCAAATTGAAAAACTGCCCTCCCATTTTCGATTTGATTTTTTCTTTTTCTTTTCTTTTTTTTTTTTTTTTTTTTTAATGAGGGAACAGAGGTCTCTTTGCCAATAATTTTAAAGCAATACCAAACCAGAAAAATGAAAAGATATAAACTATATCTAATATTTCTGATGGGAACTCTCAAAACCAGAAACCTGTATTAGTCTGCATTTTGCTGCATATTCCAGCTAAATCAGTAGAAACCATCATCTTTGCTCAATTAATTTTTTATTTTTTTTGCAGTGGGCAAAGCTCTGCATTTATTTTATGTGGAACTGTGATAAACAATAAAAACTGGGTAGAAACATTTCCTATTTTGACCTGTGTTCAGATAACTTTCTGCCTGCGTGCCGTAAGAAAAGGGCAGCTTTCCATTTGTTTCAGTGGGTTGTGCATGTGTCTCAGATACTCCTGGGTAATCTAGTATAATGTCATGGAGTTATTGTGGGGGACATGAGAAGAGAGGTCATGATGAAATCACCCTGCTATGAGATTTGAATCAAGCCCAGAAGGGAAATGTTCTCCATTAACTAGCATATTTTGCAGTCAATGGTCTTGTGCAATGTAAGCATAAAATGGTTGCCCTTTCCCTTTCGGTCCTGTTACAAGGATGTAAAAAGCTGCTCTCCTCCAAGGCTCAGAAGACTCACAGTGCAAGCATTTAAATAAAAGACTCAGGAAGAAAATACTTGTTCGCCCGGTTATGAATTTCCACACTGGATAAAAGTGACTTGAAATGAAATCAGAAAATACAGTGGATGGGTGTTATTTAAGAATATAGTTTTACTGTATCATCTCATGCATAGTTAACTTCCATTCTTCTTTAATGTTTCATCCAAAGGACACAAGGGCTAGTGCTGGGATAATTCTGCAGCCACACATCACCTGTTGACAAGCTTATAACACCAATTTCTGGAGTCTGTAAGTCTCCAAAAGTCACACTGATAAAATATAGCTTCCACTTTCTCTGCAGGCTCTCTTGCACTGTATCCCAAGTATAGGCTTACACATTAAAGGCTGAAGTCCATACAGACGTATGCTTATATAGGCCAACTGTTGAAAATCTTGGGAGGGAGCTATAAGCGCTTTAAGACCTCGGAGCTGAGTGCCTGGTACAGTGATCTGAAGGAGTTTTAACCAGAAGAAAGTGGGGTATCTGGGATTTGGGGAAGGGATAGGGGGTGATCTAGGGAACGGCTGTCCGTGCAGCTTTTCAGGCTGTTCAAGCAGCTCAAAATGTCATATTAAACAAAGTTAAGCAAGTTCCTGCTCTGTAGCCTGGCTGGGGGAACTGGGCATTACATCCCTTTGTAGGGAGGCTCAGGCCATGGGGCTGGCCCAGAGTGACCACTCCACACCTCTGCCTTCGGAAAACTGCACTTAAACATCCTGCAACTAAAATGGACTTTCCTGGGGCGTATAATCCTCCTCCCTAGTGTACCACTGCTGCAGCCACCAGCCTGGGCTTTGGACCAGGCTGTGTTCAACAAGTCCCTGGGCCAAACTCCCCACCGTCTCCTCCCCTTGAGAAGATGGTCCTTGTGCAGCCAAGGGCAAACCAGGAAAACTCTGCAAAAAGCAAAGCTAAAACATTTGTAAATAAACAAAGAAAAGAAAATATGGGATATTCATAGCAGATCCTGTGTCAGGTGTCCAGCAAGTTTAAAGTGGGTTGGTCCTGCTAACTTCTGCATTGATTTTTACAGGCTCTGGATCTGGCCCATTGATTTCTGACTGGCAGCCGTGGCATATAAGCATCCTGAAGCAACAAGAATGTAAAAGAGTAAAAAACTATTACTTTAATTGCTGTTGCTCATACCTTTAAGTACAAATATTTTCACCGGAGTTACATCTAAATATTTTAAAATAGTAAACTATTCCACACAGTTATTATTCTCTGCATGAAAAGTGATTTTAGTCTGCTATGAATGTGCTGTTTTATAATTCACTATTTCATAATCTTTAACGGCAAGAGAATGGAAAGGAAATTAACTTGTGTCAGTCATGTTGTTTTCTTCCAAGTCTCATACCTACACTGAGAGAGAAAACAGGTTAGCTGTTCCAGTACCTTGCATATTCTTTTTCATTTATTATCTTTCATTTTTCTTCTTTAAAAGTTGTGTCCATGAATGTGAAGGACAAATGCATAAAGCTGAGTGAGGCACAATTCATAAAGATGCTTAACGTGGAGAATTAGATTTTCTGCTGAACCATGTCCGTGGCTTGTAGTCCTCATTTCTCTCCAGAGATCAGCGTATTTTTACTATGAGGTCTCGATATGTATAAGATGGGACTTGGCTTTAACATGTGCAGGGTCACTGTGCTGATATCACAAGATTTTCTGGGAGGGGAAGCAAAAACACTGTGTAAAGATTAGATCTAAATGCATGGTTTTGCTTAGAGCTGTGACTAAAGAGCTGATTTTGTAGTGAGAGATGTCTCTCCCTTCATTTTCATGGCCTCATCTTTTTTTCATGTTTGTCTCTGAGAATTCTCAGAAGGCTGGCTTATTCCGTATAAAATATCTGGTAGACTCTGATATTGAGCAGACACGCAGCAATAAGAGGTAAGTGCAGCTGATCATCATAAGGGAGGCCAAAAAGCAACCGTGTATTACCTATATCATGGCTTACTGGGATTTGTAACCTTTTGCATAAGAACTATAAAAACCAGCCATTGCTCAGGAGTTAGGGGAGTTACTTAAAAATTCAGGGTCCTGGATTCAAACATCTGCTCTGCAGTAGGTTGCTGGTGTTATCTTAGGCCTAAGTTACTAACCTATATCTGTAGACCTAAAACTTCTAAAAACTCAGTAGGAAATTTTGCTAGGGTTCCATTTCACAAATGAAAAGAGAAATAGTAGTTTCATGCCTCCTGCATGGGGATGTTGTAAGGCTAATTACATCAGATACACAGTCTGTAATTTCCATGAATGGAAATGGCGATGGGAGCTGTGTAAGATGTGGTCCTTACATCTGAAGAAATATTAACACTTCCAGGATGCATAACCAAAGGTATAATTAAGTTTGTACCTTAATTAACCAGGTAAAAGCTAATGATACCTTTGCGGTAATTAAGGGCATACCATTACCTTCTAAAGTGCGATAAAAGCTACAACCTTTGTCCTTGTCTGGCCGCTCTGTTCTCAGCACAGTTCCCTGCTGGCTTCATGACCTAATTTTTTTTTTTCCTTTCACTCAAATTTCCATGCAAATCTTCTAGCCCATTTTCCACTATATTTTGGTCTCTTGAGGTCCCCAGTTCTGTAACCCAGAGCAGGAATCCTGCTTTGCAGCAGTAATTCCACTGACAGCAGCTGAAATGCACGCCCATCAAATCCAGCCTTTGCAGACAGTGGCTGAGAACTAAACTGTCACTCCCCACCACTGCTTGTTTCGGGGATGGCCCATCACGTTTCCATTTTCTTTATTTATCCTCACTCTCCTCTCTTGACATCTGCCTAAACCTTAAAAACAACAAACTGTTAAAGCAGATAGGAATGCTGTAGAGGTGAGAGCGATGGTGTTCTCTGATAATTATCACCTTAGGGAAATGCTAGGTCGTTTTGTTTTCCAAGAGCTCTGAAGTTTAGTGAGAGCTGTCTGGAAAATGAACTTCCAGAGAGAAGGTGTGTTTGAAACAAATGTGGTAGGGACATTTATGCAATGCTATCACATATGAAAAAAATCAAAACTAAGCATGAAAAAGAAGGCAGAGTGCTGCCACAGTCCAACAGATGAAGTTGGTCTGGCACAGCCGCTAATGTTTCTTACAATAGGAATGAAAGCTAACACTGTGTGCTGGCTCACAGCACACACAACATTTTCATTCTAAATCTTTGTTTTCATTCATTCCATTTTTCTGAAACTTTGACTTTTAGAAGTGAATTTGTCCATGCTGGCTGTGCACTAGAAGGGTTTGAAAATGTTGAGGAGAAGCTTTCAAGTGCTTTTGAACTGTGCCATCTTTTGGCAAGAATAGTCATTCAAGAAAGGACAAGAAATAGGGTAATATTTTAAAAGAAGATAACAAAGGGTGAACTCCAGCTGGAAGGCCACCAGCGTACCTGAGAGACATGGGAGGGACAGAGTCAGCTGGGAGGGAAGGGGCAGACCTGGGGGGCTGAATTACCATTCCCATCACCCAGCTTACTGCTTTTCCACAAGATGCCTTAGGAGAGCCATGTCTTTCCCTCAGTGTAAAGCCAGGCTGCTCAAAGTTAATCCAGTGCCTCTCCTAGAACTGGCCTGCATCACGAGACATTTTCCAACACGATGGATCCTTGAAGGGTGTCACTTTTTGAGCCGTTTCTTAATGTCCTCCAGCAGAAGGACGGATCCAATAGCCCACATACCATTTCTCAGCAAAACAAAGAGACTAAAAGTCAGACCAAGCAGCTTTAGAGCTATGAGAGTCCCTTCTTCCCTTCCCAAGGGAATAGTGTGAATAGTCAAGAAATTAAGCCAATCTAGGCTTTTCTGTATGTGCATATATCCTTTTATCTGGTGTGCTTCAAACTTTACAGAAATCTTCAGCCTTCACTCGACAGTGCTCCTGTGAAACATCACATGTATTTGCTTAACTTGGAGGAAGCTGGTAGCATAGTATTCATCTGGTTTGTATTTAAAGGCTAGTTTAAACCTTCTGGAGGTATTTTCATCTCACCATTTATTCATATGTGAATAATGAATTTTAATAATTCATTTTGAGCTTCTTCTGCAAAAGTATTACTTCAGTTCAAATTCTGTCCTGTTAATTACACTCTCATTCTGCACATCACGAAACTCTGGTTGATGGTAATTCTCTTGATCCATGTAAAAGTAATAAGAGTGCTCTACCAGAAAAGTTTTTAGATGTGCACACATTGCTGGCCCAGGAGAGTCTGAATTTTACAGATAATATTTTAACTTATGATAGTTCCTGGTTTGGAGCTAAAGTGCTGGGGGAAAATGCACTTATTAAAATGCTAACTGAGTGTCTCCTCTGAAGTAATGATAACATCATCAAATTTCAGAACCATTGGGGCAGCTAAAGCTAGAGAATTGATTGACTCTCTTGCAAAGTGGCTCTAATTCAACTAATTAGATGTTGAATGGGTGTTAAAGTTCAGCCTGAGTGATTCATTGCTTTTTCAGCACCTGTACCTTTCTCATTTAGTTTCTGAAAGTTAAAATACACCATAGTCATAGGTAAAAACATGAAATAGCTTTGTGTTTGAATACCTATTTGCAAAATACTGCACCTGGCTTGTCACAAGGAATATAAAGCCTTATTATGCCTGTTCCACATAGAAATCCCATGAAATAGGAAAATTTACCCAAATGATTTCCTGAAAGTTTCCAAGATACTAGGTAAGAGCTATATGCTACATGCTGGAAATAAGACCTTCAAATTGTGTGGTCCTAAGGATCTGTCAGCAAGCTTAATCATGGCCACAAAAATCTTGGCACGTGTGCCCCAACGGATGCCCCAAATCTGCCTATCTCCCCAAATTCAAGGCATATAGTATTTAAGTAATGCACCGTTAGAGCACTCAACCAAGCCCTCTTTCCTGTAGGGAAGAGGCCCCAACACAAGGCAGTACAATGGTAACCGTCTCTAGCATTTTGAAGTGGTTCAGGCCAGACAGAGCTCAGCCCTCGGGCTGCAGTCCCACGGGGATTTCTTAGGAGGAAACCCTTTCTCAAGCAGGTCCCTCCCATGGTTGCTTGTCCCTGTGCTGTACCACAGCTTTGCTAGCACAGATGTTGGAGGGCTATGGAAAAAAAAAAAACAAAACACAACAGGCTCAGGGTGCTGATCCAGCTGGAAATTAACCAATTTTCTCTTTTGAGGTTGTTTTTCAACTGGGTCCGTTCCCCAGTTCAGGTAATTGGGTGGCTGCTTGAACTGCTGTGCTGGTACCATGGAAGCGGTGGTGTGGGGCTCCCCGGGCTCCCGCAGCTGGCACGGGCAGGCTTGCCATGGACTGCTGCTGCGCCAGGCACCTAATGAGGCAGAACGCCGTCAGCCCTCCTTTTTTAATGGTTACTGAATTACACCTGGTACCAGAAGTAAAATGAACTATGAAAATATCTTGAGTGAAAAGAATTGAACAACTAAAACGCTCAGCAGAGCTGAAACTCCAGAAATGTGGTTTAATCAGAGCTTCATATTGTATCTATGAGCAGTGGCTGCCAGCAGAGTGGAAAAAACTCAGAGATGTCCTTATTCCCAGCAATGGCCAGCTCTAAGGACATAACAGTTTTCCAAACAGACACCAGGGAAGGGCAGACAGTGCCCTAACCCCACAGGTGTGACAGGAAACCCAAAACACCACAAAAGGAGACCTGAGGGAGAAAGGCACACAGAGGTTGGTGCTGGAGCCTGTGGAAAGCAGCGGGGTGAGCGGTACATACCAAGACACTAGGAGCACTTGGGAAGAAACATGTGAGTGAAGATGGACGGCATTGCTTGGCACGTGTGTGGTCACCAGCAGTGTGTGCACAATAGGCACTGAAGACGGCAGCAAAGCTCTTAGCTCAGAGGAATTCGTCCCCAGAGAAGCAGCTGGCCTGATTATTGGCTTGAAAAGAAATGGAGCACTAACTATTTCAAGCTGGACAAAGGTGCATTAGCCAAGCAGCTGCTGGGAACAGTAGAAGTCACACTCAGATAAAACTAAGGCACTTGAAGGTAAAAGGGTAAAGCTAAAAGTGGCAATGGGGAGGTTGTTGCCTGTCAATGGGTGTTTGAACTGTAAATGTGTGAGTAAAGAGTCCTGAAAAGTTTGTAATGAGATCAAGATAAAACTATGTCAGCCCCTGCTCTACTTAGACCATCTGACTGGAAAAGCAGGGAACCAAACCAAGTATGAAGAAGTCTTCTAGGAAAAAACAAATTCAGCAGGGTCCAAAGTAGAGCTGAGAATGCACAGAGACCCCAGTCACCCCTGTGGGGTGTATCACAGACATTAGCGGATGGGTATCAGATTCCATAAGCTGAGGGTGTGGCCTCTATTATCGCCTGGACATTTGGTGAAGATTGTGAGAAAGTGGAGTGAAAAAAATTAAGGGTGACAATTTGGAGAAACAGAGAGTAGATAGTCCTTGGAGCAATTATACATGTAATTTTTTCTCAAAAGATAAAGTATCAGAACACGACAGAGGGAGTGTTTTAGGGCATTAACATAATGCCACACAAAGTGCTCTAGAGCACACACTGTATTATTTTGTACTTTTACTCTGATGAGCCACAGCAGAGTACATAATATTTCTATTTTGGCTGACCAGTTGTAAGGAACTCATTCTTGGCCAACAACCCTCACAGAGTCAGAAAGCTTTTTATGTTAATTATATAAAATCCACCACACTGTCTACACAGTCTGTTTGCTTTCTCAAATATCCAGCCACATGTTTAGCTGCCCTTGATTCTTCTTTTGAGCTCGAATTAAGAACAAAAGCCAATTTTTCTTGATCCACCTCATTCATAAATATAAGTGATGAGCAAAAGAAATGACAGAAGCATCAATGAAATATATGCTTTTCAAAACCTGCCTGCTGAACTTCTATTCTCTGGCTCTTACCTATTTGGATCATTGGCTTTGGAACATTGATTTGTGAGCTTCTCCTCCATGAATACGTTTAAAAATATAAATAAAAAGTGACTCAGTAAAATTTGTACTCCTGAATTATGTGAAAAAATAATATTGATTTTAATGGTACTCCAGTAAATACAAGCATGAGGATCTTTCTATACAAATATTTATATTGTTGATAATTATACTCAGCTCATTTAGTCATATGTGAAAACTTTCATTCAAATATTTTCAATTTGTAAGCTTAAAAACAGTTAGTTGTGCTAAGCAGGGCCGAATCTGACAGCCTCCTGGCAGAGGCGAGGCTGCTGCAGCTCCACGCCCCAGGTGCAACCAGTAGCAAGACTGACCATGTATTTCCAGGAGGCACAGGCACTTGGATGCAGGTGTGCAACACATCCACGTATGCGCACAGATGAACACAGGCAGACACACACAGCACTCACATGAACACAAACAGCACCAATGGTCTGATCTTCCTCCCCTCTTTGGCATTTCAGGATGAAGCTCTGTTAGTAGAAATATACACATATATATACACTGTGGGTTGCTCCAGCAGCTGTTCAATGGCCCTTAAGCTATATTTCCCCTTCACAGTAATATCACTTTGGTGTCTTATAAGAGATGTGAGGAGGCATAAACATCAATATTCGGGATAGGATCTGACACCATATTAAAGAGGACTGGACAATAGCAGGGGTAAGCATATAGATCATAATGAAATGGAGAAAAAACTAGCGACATGCTAAAGGCTACATTTTAAGAAATGAGAAATGCCTTCCCTTGGCAAAAGATATCAGTCATTTACTGTAGACTCAAAGCTGACCATTTTTTCCTCACATATTTGATGTCTTCATTACTATTATTACAGCAAATTCTTGATGTCAGTAGAAATAAATAATTACATGGTGGTTTCAGAAAGGAATGAATTCCACTGTGTTTTAAGCTTTCTGCCTGTGTCACTGTCTGTATTTCTAATCGGGACCTCTGTCACACACCTATTCCAGTTTTGTGCCATGACAGATTGAGAAATCTGAAGGAAACAGTCAGACCCACAGCTGCAATTTAAAACACCAGTGTGTGCTTGGGAGCACTGGTTCATTGCCATTGTTCAGACGTCAGGTCTCAGGCTCCCTGAAAAATGAAGTGGGTTTGAAAATATAATTTTAAAAATAATCTCTTTAGGGTTCTCTCAGTTAAGAGCCACTAAAACTGAGATAGCCAAGGTTTTCTCTACAGCCATGAAGGCTGGATGAGCTCTGTTGCTCTCTTCTTATGTCCTCTTCTCTCCCTGCCTCCTGCATAGCTTAATTGGTTTTCTTAGCTTTGTCCGTGGACAGGCAATATGAGCAGAATAGCAATTACTATTCAAACAAGCCTGAACATGGCTAGTGTGAAATTGTTAGAGCTGACAACATGCAAAACAAGACTTTTGAGGAGCAGGAAAACAAGTGCAGTAAACAGGGTTTGCTTTTGTTTGAGACTGTAAGTTGGTACATTTTCAAGTCGCCATTTTGCCTGACCAAAGTTCTGTGATCCTTGCTCTGCTTCCAGAAAGGCACATAGACCCCTGTGGAGGGTCGTGCCTTCCCCAAAGTGGATACCATGAAAGGGTGGAACAGGAGCCAAGCTGAACAGCCCTGGTAGGGAGCCACTGGTTCATGCAACAGATCACATCTCTGACGGGGGCGCCCTACAGTGCTGTGCAAATGTACACAGGGCCATGATTCTTGCAGCATCACTTTTAAAATACATAAACTGTAGGAAGAGATCTCACGTTTCTTGAAATGGGCCTCCTTCGCATTCCTCACTGGTGGGTGCATGGATGCAGACAGATGGCTTTCTCATCTGGAAGCACAAGGCACAGATAACCTTGTCCTCTCAAATGCGGTGTATCAGTGAAATTTTCCTGGTGAAAGCTGAAGACTTCCCTGAATAATTGATTTGCCTAAAATTTAATTTGTCTTTCATCCAGTTGTTTTTATAGTCACTCAGCAAAGGATGTTTGTACATGTTCTGATTGCCTTCTCTGGAAAGACTTAATCGTGCTTTCCTTGCTGGCCTGGCACAAAGACAACATCTTATGGTGGCATTTCCTGAGGAATGACCACGAGGAAGAAAGTGTGTCTCCAAGAGGAGGTCACATCAAGGATAACCGACCCTTTGGAAGCAAACTCTTGCCCTTGCAACATCCAAAGCCAATCCTGCTCTCATGCCCCAGAAGAGCTGTGCCACCATGACTGCTACACTTTGCTCCCTCCTCATCTCTCAGACAGATAAGTAAAGGTGCGGCATTGGAAAGGGGTGTTACTCTAGCCTTTTCATCTGAGAGTTGTAGACCTCATAGTACTGCATGGGAGTAATGAAAAGGGTACCCTGTCTCTTTTACATAGCTGTGCAAAAGCGTACTTTCACACACTGTATTAGAACTGAACACTTTTCACAGAATCACAGAATCACAGAATGGCTGGGGATGGAAGGGACCTCTGGAGATCTCTCACAGCCTATCCTTTTTTTGGAGATATTTCTCCCTTTTTTACCACAAACTCAAGTGAACCCCAAAGATAAGTACGTTTTTTTTGGTCAAATATCCCAATTCCACTCTAGTTTGAAAAGGCAAGGTACATTTGTTACTCATAACAGTGCAAAACCTGAGATGCAGGATACCAAAAGACAAGAAAATAGGGTTTTAAATCTATATGTTAACTATGGGCATAAAAAAACCCCAAAACATAATGAACCAGAAATTACTGATTTAGCCATAAAATGAAACTGTATATCTAAAATTATTTATATGTTTTAATTATTTCAGGACAAAATTGTGGGGAGAAGTTTTATAGCTATTAGGCTCTGTTGGAAAATCGGGTAATGCATAAAAGAACAAGATAATGAATACTGCTGCATACAGGAATGAGCAAAGCTGTAATACTCAGGTAGCAATAGGGGACATTATATTTATATTATAGACAAACATACTGTTCAGTAGTGATACAAGATGGTTGTGAGGTCATCGCAGAAAGGAACATCACTACCAAAGACCTTTCCATAAAAAAACCCCTGATGATTATTTAGACATAAAGGGACAACTTTATTTCTGGTGCAACTCTGTTGGAATTCTTTCTCATACCTAATCTCTAAACTTTCTGGTGACATAATGCAAGCATTTTGTCACATATCCTATAATGATGGAATATGTATTAGTAAATAAACTTCTCTGATGGCCCTACACACAAATACCTACAAGCTTTGTTTGGTGGAAGATTCTTTTATCAAGACTGAAAGCAACAGTTCCTTGATTTGAACTGTCAGATTATCTTGGAAAAGAAAAAATGAGGTACTTATATCTTAAAAATGCAATCTATAAATGCAAACAAATTGCATAAAGGCACTGATGAAACTGCAAAATCTGTAGTATTCATGAACTGGTGATATTCTTGTGCCCATGTTAATGAGATATAAACACTACGTAGAACTCTGTTATTATTTGAATTTATGTGTTGACATGGTTGCAAAATCACTTAAGATTTGTTTATCACTCTTGATATACGTATTTATATTCATTACAGATTTCTTTGCATTGCAGCTGATTGCATAGAGCAAAAAACAAGAACATAAAAATATAGCAGGATGGCTAAGCAGGTGTTAACACAAAGGTGCTTGAAAACATAGATGATTGCTTTTTGTATTTATTTCAGGCATCAGCATGAATTCTGTGAATTTCTTTTTTTTTTTTTTTTTAGTTATGTGCAATACTTTTTGTGTTTTGGCAGAAGAAAATATTCCTCACCAAGACTGATGCTCAGAAATATTGGTTTTAAAGAAGGAAAAGCTGAAAACTGGGCTGTTAGATGGATAAATGACTTCAGGTATCAAAACCTAGCTGAGTAGCAGAGTTACTAATTAGCAGAAAGTTTAGCAAAGTTAAATACTTTTCAATTGACTGCTTGGTACCAGTTTTCATGTGAGAAGTCTGGCTTTTTGGTTCAAGGTTACTTTTACTCTTTCAGCAAGGGGAACAGGAGGGAGAGGATGTCAAAGAGGATGAGAAAAAAGTATAAAAGAAAAAAATCTGGTGATTAGCATAATTAAATGGGAACATACCAAATTACTTTCTGCCTGCTGAGGTGTTGTCCCACAGTATTTTCAGTGTTTCTTGTAAACATTAAACAAGAACAATTGATTGTCTAGTTAATTTTTACATCACACTGCATTAACCCAAGCAAAGTAGAAAAATGCTGTAATTAAGGTATGTGTTTTTTCAGTCCATAAATATCCAGAAGGCAATGTGTGGTAGCAACTCCCAGGAGATTTTGGTGGTGGTTTTGGTCATGAATCTGGTCCTATTTTAAACTTGCTATTAGAAGAGAGTAATGCAGCTGCGAGTGGGACCAGTGATGGATAACTGCATTGGATTGATAAGCAGAGCCAGTGAAACATAGGGTGCAACTGCAAACTCGTGTAAAAATTAAGCAGAGCAATGCTGTAAGGAACGAATGCTGCTGGGACAACAAAGAAGGAGACAAAAAGAGAAGGCTTGAAGTGGTAAATTAGAGAAAATTCATCCATATAGTATTTTCTTCTACAGATTTATATGGAACTCAGTAACTTATTTCCTTGGCTTTGACCTTGGAATCTCCATGGTTATTCATAACAACTTCTAATGGTACATGATGAGGTTGACAGAATACATTAGATCTGATAGGCTATATGCTAGAAGCCAGATTTTCATCTGCATGAAGGCCATTTCACATCACAACAGATATAAAAAGGGAGGACAAGACTTTTAAGAAAGTGACTACATTTCTAAATCTTTACATTGATAGTCTCAAGAACAGTGTCCTGGAAGCTGATTATTACTGAGGGATTTCAGAGTGGAAAGCATGAATATGGCATGGAAATTGGTCTTTGGGCTAACAGAATGGGTGGCATGAGAATAAATACAATACAATATAATACATATTTATTTTTTGGATTTCCTCTCTGCAAATTTGCAGACAGGTAGTCCTCTAGGTACTTATTTTAGTTTTATAACATTGTTGTCACCTCAGAACACTGGGAAGTTTTCGATTATTCAGGCAATCAAGGTGCTGTACATTCTTTCCTTAAGCAAATTATATTTGTGGAAAGGTCAGAATATAACTAATTGAACTTTACAAGAATAATTGGCTTAAAAGACTTAATGATTTGAATGGCTTTGGAATTTATCCAAACAGAGCAAATCATTTTTATTTTGCTCATGTTAAGGAATAGTGCCGTGCTATGGTTAAAACCTGTACCACAGCCCTGTTCAGACGTACATCGTTCCTACACTTTTTGGTGAGAAAAGGAAGATGTTGGGGTTCTGCGTTGGGTCAAGAAAAATGTCAGTGGGAATACAGGGGAAAAGGGCTTTGTCCTTCTAAATTCTGAGATACTGGGGCAGAGTTTGCACCTTAGGACACCGCAAGGTACAAATTCAAACCAGTATTCCTGAAATCTGCCTGCCAAGTTTTTTACAAGTTCGTTGTTTCTAGCACTGTATTGGATTTCAGCTTGGTAAACTTTGAATAATTATACATTGTCTATACACTTTTATCTGTTACTCAGTTTAAATAGTAACATAAAATCACAACAGAAGAGATTCTAGAAAGATGTTTCTTTTTTCCTTATTTTGCTTTGTGAAAAATTATTGACATTAGTTGACAGAGAAAGATAGTCACATAAATGTGTTCATATTTTTATGTCACTTTTTTTTATTAATGAAGAGAGTAATGGAACTGAACAGTTTTGAGCACCTGCCTAACTCTTATAACCAGTTTCCCTTTCATATCTAATTTTGTAATGGCCCCATTGTTTCAAGAGAATCAATTAACTATCTGTTTCTTAAACATGATGCGGTCCTTGTTCAGAGAGGATGATATTCATGTTTGTGACAATCATCTTTCATAGAGGGTATGGGGAGAAAGTGCAATGGGCTCCAGCAGAAACTCCACAAAACATCTGCCAAAAGCCCAGTACTTGCAGCTTTCTTGATAAGAACTGTCTTTCTCCCTGTAATTTGGGAACTCCCTGTGTTATTGATGCCTACGTTACACAGGGTGTTTGCACATGCTGCTCCTTCTTCTCTCACCCCTCATCACACAGCTGTGTTGCTAAGTGGCACCCAAGGAAGAGCAACATCACAGTTGCTGCCGAAGGAGGCTTGCTTCAGGGCAGTGATAGCCAAGGTCCCTGTGCCAGAGTACAGCCCCAGGAGAGGAAAGGCTTACAGTACAGAGGGGTCAGAAGGGATCAATGGCTTCAACAAATCAGGATGCAGGCCAGAAGCAGAAATGAATTTTCTACCTCTTCCAGATGTGAAAGCTCCTTGCAACACGGGGTTGTGAGGCAGGCAGCGCTGGGACTGGAGGAACGCTGCGAGTTAACTGGACAACAGTAGAGATGCAAGGATCACCAAGGAAGAAAAACAAAAACTGCCAAGCCCAAAACTCAGACAAAATAAAATTTCTTCAAACAGTGGCATGATGAGTGCCATGAAGGGAGAAATTAATCTAACAAACTGGTACTCTTAAATCCAGATTCTCCCATGGCTGCTTGTTGTCAGAGCAGCTGGTGCCTGCATGCCAAAGGGGATGTTTTCTCAGCAGGAGCTGCTTAAATGTAAAAGAACCAAGGTTTCTCTGCAGTTTTAAACTCATTAGTCAGTTATCAAGGATCTGGAATATTTGAGAGCTCAATCAATGAAGTGAAATAGATCATTTCCCACTGTTCAGGAAAGATATTAACCAGTTCCTCTGAGCCAGATCCCGAATAGGTACCAGAGCTGTTGTGAGAAGGATTCTTGTCCTGCTGGCATTTACTGATTTATAGGGCAGTAGGGACTGTCCACCTTTCCTTTCCCCAAAAGCTCACCCCTGCTTGCCCTAGTCTGACAAGTCTCAGACCCACTGAGTGAGATTCATAACTTTGACTCCTGCATCATGCTCCCCTGCTGCAACGCCAGGCTTTTGTACGTTCACAACATCACGGCATACCCCTCTCCAATCCCAGGTAACTGCATACAGACACTGTGACCAGCTTCACCTAAGGCACGCAGGAGCTAGGTCATAGGGAAAGACGGGCTGTGGCAGTGCACTGAGCTGGGAATAGCTGCAGTGCTCAGCTGCTCAGCCGAGAGTGAGCTGTGAGGACACCTGAACAGAGAACAAAGACTGTCACCTCATAGCAATTAACATTTGACAGCTGCCTTTTGCCCAACGTCAATTTTCTTTTCTCAATTTTTTCAAAACAATCTGTATTTCCAGTGAAGACAGGGAGCATTTCAGTACCTTCTGACATAGGACTTCCCACAGTATCCCATTTCTTATCATCTGAACAACCTGTTTGTCTGGGAGCTTTTAGCAAGTTTAGAAATCCTTCCCATGTACTTCACATTTGTGGAAAGGCCACACTATGGGATTACCATGTTGTGAATTACACTGCTTTCCATCCCAGAGGATGCTTTGCTGGGAGGGTGGGCTGCAGCCCAAGGTGGAGTCTGCCAGTGCCTGTGTTGGCAGATGTGTGCACGCTCCTCACGCCTACTGCTATTCCTGCACCAACTCTTCATGCAAGTGGACTACACCAACGTTTCATCTTTGGCAGAAAACTGTCCCAAGCAGTATTGGCACAGATGCAAACAAATGGATTTGGGGGCTATTTTGTGAGCAGACCAGAAGTGTTCTCCAGAGTGGCTGGCTCAGCTGGCAAGGGCTCTCTGAAACCCAGGTAATGTGAGTTTTTTCCTCAGGTATTACTACTGGGGCAAGCTCAGGATGCCCAGTAGGGAACTTGCAGGACCAGGCAAATCAAGGAATTCGAAATAAACAACATTGCTAGGGATGCTGTTGCAGGGTAGTTTAAAAATTGCCACTGTGAACCTTGCCTTGTGCTCTCATTGTATCTCAAAAACAATACAACTGAAACACAACTGAAAAGTTCAAGCCTTGTTACAGCAGCCATCCAAAGTTTCTGATAATATTTTAACTACCACCTAAACCAAAGTCCTGAAGCCAACTGCAGGCTACTCTGCTCCTGGCCTTCTATACAGCATCTTGTGTTAGTTGATAATTGCCTCCCTAAAACTGTTTGAATTAGTCCCAGATGGTCTGGACTGTTGTCAAAGCTCCTGTTAGCAGGAAGTAACTGTTGGTTTTGCAGATCCAGACCTTTCCTGGATCAAAAGGAAAAAATGGAAACTGCTATTGCTCCTTTTGGGCAGATTAAGCCCATAAGAGACTGAGATACGGAAGGGGAGGAATAATTTTTCTCTACTCTGGGGAAGAAATCTTCATAACAACCATACATTGGATAAATAACTGGGTTGATTTTCTCCAATTTCTGATAATTGTATGAATACAGTTTTTAAACACGTTTAATTTTAAAGCAAAACCTTTGTTCTTGGGAGAATGGAAAGAAAGTGAACAGAATAAAGAAAAATGTAATATAAAGAAAAATACTATATTTAACAACACACTTGAAGAAATACAAGGGAGTTAATTTTACCACTATCTTTCTGTCACACTCCCCAGCACCTGAATGGATCTGCCTCTCTATCTCACCAGCCCTTCCACTGCCACAACACACCAGTGTGTGCTGGTATTACAAAGCCACTGTGGCTTATGCTGACAACTTTTTTCTCATTGTTTATCTTCTTCCCTTTGAAGAAGACTTTTCCTTCTTCTTCAGATAAAGAAGGCTGAAGTTCATATCCATAGGAATAAACTGCTGGAAGATGCCATTAACACAGAAGAGAAAATGTCATTGACAGGTAATGGTATCAAGGAAAAATTGCAGGTGCAGGAGATGGATAGCCTGAAGAACTGAAGGGACAATAGTGCCATAGCCTGAAAAATGGGGAGTTCAGACAGCAAACATGACTCTTCTGATTCACAACTAAACATAAGTATGGACTATCTTCAAAAAATTTCCTATCTTTAATGCATTTAAAGTGAAATAACACATCTAAATGACTAAGCTTTGGTTCATCTTTACGATATCATCTCGAGGCTTCTTGTGTGATCTTGGAAAAGTTGCTTCTTTAACCTATAGCTCAGTTTCAACTCTTAACGGTGTTTATTTATGCTAAACAGATGATACCAAAGTACTCCTGTGTTTTAATAATGAGAACCATGAGAGTAGCCTGAATGGCTCTTGGCTGGACAAGGCCCTGTCATCTATATGTGGCCCAAAGACCCTGTGCAAGCTGGTGGAACTTCTGAGTTGGATCTAACTTGGAAGTTGGCCCAGGTGACCTCTACGGGTCTCTCCCAACCCAAATTAGTCTGTGATCCCATGATATGCAGAAAAAATCTAGACCAGAAGCTCATGAAATAGAGATACTTGGAGCACCCCAACTTCTGCCACTGATATTTTGGACTTCATACACAGTAATGCTGGGGTTCCACTGAAGTCAATGGCAGTATTTTTACAGTAACACCAGGCATGTAGACAGTAAACATATTTATTCCTTCTAGTTAGACAGAATTCAGTGGCATTAATTGCAGCAAATGCTCAAATATCCTTTTTGGAGCAGTCGTTCACTACAAGTAAAAGATACAGAGATGGAGAAATGCAGCAGTGCTCAGACATGATTATCTTTTAACGTTTCTGTTAAAAAATTGCTTGCATGTCTTTAACCCAGAAGAATCCAGTGAGCTTACAAGCTCATGCAGAGACTTACTGCACCAAATTAAAATCTTCTCTAACAAGTAAGGCTTCTGGGGACTGCAAGAGAGAGATATCTGCAAGTTTCTATGTATATAAATTCAATATATTCCTAATATCTCTATCTATCTATCTATCTATGCAAACACATGTATTTACACACAGAGAGAGGAAGCAGACATATAGGAAGAGTGAAAATACATATAAAATCCAACATATGTCAATAATTACTCCACAATACTTCCAGTACTTGCGTTTTAAGTAATTCTGTCAAGCACTTGCTAACAAGTGATTGTGAATAGATCAGACTGGAAGATACTCAGTATAATCATAATTTAAAGAATCTACTGAATACTACAACCTGGGCAGGAGTGTTCAGGTTGGAAATTTCCAAGAAGCCTTTAAGTGATTTCTGAACACAAATAAGTAGACCAAGTCATTTATATGCCTTTTAAAAATTCCACTTGAGTCCTTGCCTGAGTTATTGATTCTAAGCATGCTGATTTTAGGTTTATCAATTTAACTGAAGCCATTATATTTACAAGAAGGATATAATCATGTGTGAGCTTTCCAGACAATTTTAGACGGATGTAGCTCTTCTAATCTGTCTGTTTTCTGCTGAGGAGATAGTGTAATTAGTTTGTCCCTCTCAACTGCTTCACAACATCCCACAGGATATATGGGCTAATTTCTTCCATGTTGCTATAGAAAAACTATTATCTTACAATATCTCCAGCTGAGATATTATGCCACAAATCCTTTTCAGAAGCTGAATTTCACAAGCATTCCCAGAGAGCTGCAGATAAAGAGAGCCATATTTGTAGGCATTAGCAAGAAGAAAATGAAACAGCAGATACACACTACAGTAGGAACTTGTGTAAAATTAGTCATCGGTACATGTCCCCCTGGAAAAAGACTGAATGAATGTGGGTTTCCAGAAAATGAGTATAGGAAAAGAATTAACAGGTATAATAGAATATGGTCTTCATGCGCAGACCACAAAATTCAACCACTGCAGAGGATAAACCACTTAACAGCAACTTATTTTGTCAATTTAAGAGTAGCATAGATAGGGGACAGACAAAATGCCATCTATTTTAAGATTTAAAAGCACTGCAGAACAAAAAACCCCATATGTAAATGTTCCTTTTCTGAAATTTGTGACAGCTTTGTGGAAGAGTTTCTTTTGGAAAAACCCATGGAATCATGGAATTCTTATCTTCACAGAAATACTATTGCAGATAAGCAATACAGTTTGGGCAGGCAGCCTAAGTTAGCCACTTTGGAGAACAGAAAATGACATGTTGGAAGGCTAGAGTGGGTATGGGTTTCAGACAATGGAGAACTGTCTGAAAAAAGGATTGTCTAAAATCTGAGAACTGTTTTCATAATGATACAAACATTGAAACTAGGGTAACACTGAAAAGAATTACCTCATTCAAATGCGGAATATAAAATACACTCTAGTGGTATTTCTGGCCCCTTATATTTATGCCTTGCACATGTTCCTGGAAGGAAATTTTTTCTTGAGAACTGTCCTGTGAAGGGATAGCAATGTATACACTCTGGAAAAAATATATTTTTTGCATGCAGATTCCCTCTGAGAATGTTCACACAACTATTTTCAAAGCTCTTTGTGGTCCTGGGCCCATCCACACAGAGGTGAAAACAATACTGCCTGACTGTGGCGATGGATAACGCAACATGAAGAACGAAGCAGTTACAAAGGAGAAACACTGCAAGCAATAAGTGGAGCGAAGGGTTTGCAAGTGTCTCATAGTTTGAAACAGGTTTCATTCAATCACTCCAAATAACAAACACATTTCTAAAAATCAGGGTATAAGAGTAGTGTCATGGGTATACATTTAGTAATGCTGCAAATAGTTGGTTTTGCCCTAATGATAACCATCCCTTGCTTATACAGGAATGGTAGGAGGGTCCCTCCCGTTTGATGTGGTTACTCTGCACCAGTCTGAGAACATATGCATACTGCAAAGTCCCTCAGCTGACCGTCTGAGAAAAACAATAGCACACAACCTCTTCAAACCATCAAAATAAATGGCCTAAAATCAAGTTGGGTGAGCAGGGGTTACATACGAGCATCACAGATCTACGACAATGTGCTTCACAGATAACCCTCAGGAGTAGCCATTGCACATGTAGGAGGTGCTGACAGGCTCCCCGGGGCTGAAATTGTGCTGCAAAGATGGGGAAGAGAGTGGTTGAGCACAGCTTCTGTGAGGGGATGCATTTGTTAGTGGCCCGAAGCCCAGAGCTCCAGCCCTCTGCCACCACAGCCCTGGCAGACAGCAGTGCCGGGAAGGTCCTCAGCTTCCAGCTTGCAGCCACGGGTCAAGGCTTTCCCTCGGGAAAGTATTTAAACAAAGTGTGTCCTGGCAGATATCCCAGGAGTGTGCCCAATGTCTGTAAAACAGCAGGACATTCCTGAGCAGGGGACTCTGTGTGTGTGTGTGTGTGTGTATTTATGTATATGTGTGTCTATATTTATATAGACACGTAAATACTTTACACACTTTGTAGTTACTTCACTTCCTAATACGGAGAAAATACATTGAAATAAGAAGACTTTCCCCACTTTTTCTAAGCATAAACTTCCCTTTCCTTAATGGGCTGTAAAATCTCAGAGACTAAACTTAGCTCCAGCATACCGCTCATCCCAGACATGCGACCGCATAATTTTGAGTAAGCACCTACTGCGCCTGGGAAAAACTTCAACACATGACCTTGCAGGCTGTTCTTCATAATTTCAATTTTCTTTTTTTTTTTTTTTTTTAATGTAATATATTATGATGCTGCAGCTCTGCAACGCTGCCCTGGTATCTGGAACATCAGGACAATCCCAGGAGAGGTGAGTTAGTGGGCAGAAAATTGAGGTGTGGTCAAAGGTTCAGTCATTTTATCATACAGCTGCTCAATTCAGTGCATGGATATCACCACCAGTTATGTGCTGTCTTGAATTTTAATGGTGTACTTCAATTTCTTGGACAAACAGGAAATACTGAATGCAACGAGCAGAAGAGAAAGGTTTTCATAAAGAAACGGTGGTTCTCCACTGTGGTGGGAGCTCATTTGTTTCCCATGTTGGTGTTTGGGAGACTTTTGGCCAGAGGCAATGCAAATTAAAGGGTAGGAGCTGGGCCTGCTGCTAGTGACATCCAGGGGGCATCTCAGTCACTTCAGCAGACCTGTTGTGCTTTGCCTGCCAGTGTCAACAGGGTCTGTGCAGACTGGGTGATGAGGATGTGGCCTCACGTTTTTCATAACCCAATAAAGACAAGAAGATGAGAGGTGAAAACTGAAATGTTTAGCTACATTTCTGTGGCTTTTGGTCTTTTCAAACAGGCTGAATAAAAAACATTGCCCCAGTAAGAAACATCTACAGTATCTAAGAAAATATTTACTAAATGACCAAAATGCTGTGAATTTAAGTTCTAAAGTGTATTTCAGTTTAGCTTTCTCCTGGGTGAACTGACAGCAAGACAAGCCTTTCTAAAATGATATTTGTTGTGTACTAAAATTTCTAGCCTGAGGGTTAAAGACTTTTTTTTTTTAAAAAAAATGCAGAGCTACTGCAAACTGACTAAAACCAAGGAGGAATTTAAAGGCATTCACTCTTTGTTTGATCTGCCTCAATATGATCCAGAATAATACGACCAACATTATTGCATTTCCTGCATGGTTACCAAGACCCAGATCTGGCTTGTGTCCTCTGTTGAACTCCTCTGTTGCAGTGAGAGATTCAGAGATATTCCTTTCCCTTTGTACACTCTGTTGAGGACTGTCTTGGAGAAATACTCTGAGTAAATACACACATAGAAGTCAAGAAGAGTTGGAGGATTAGTGCCTAGTAGGTTTAGTGACTGACTAGAAGCTTTCAGGGAGCATGGCTACACCATTCACAGGTCTATAAAGGAACTTCTTAATCTACACCAAGGAATTCAGGACATGTTTATGCACCCAAAGGACAATCCTTTTGGAATTTATATCTGACATGCAGAAGGTCCAGAGTTCTGCTTACTTAGGCTTAAACCAATAGCAATGCACCCTACATCCAAATGAAAGTGTGCATGAGTGTGTATGTGTGTGAGTGAAGGGGCTCAGCTACCTCAGTGACGTTTTGTCAAAATCAAAGGAGATGTTTATTTGCTCCAGGTAAAACCTTTTCTGTGTTCTCTACTTTGAAGACAAAATTTACAGAAATGTTTTCCAAAGACTGTATTGTCTCGCTGTGTGAGACAATAGTTTGACCAAGACAGATATTGACAATATTACAAAACATATTTAAACATTTAGTCTATATAAGTGCAGAGCCAGTCTTCACTGTTTAGCTCACTGCTGTCCACTTAATAATGGTCCAGATTTAGACTTCTTATGCACAGAGATGACAGATTGAGAGGGCCATCATCAAGAACAGATTTTGTGCCTAAGTTTATACCATAAGAAAATCTAAGTCTAAAAATGCTTGATCACTAATTCAGCTAAAAATCCGCCAGTGCAGAAGGGAGGGATTTTTCCTCCTTTTATGTGGAAATCCACAAGTGAAAAGGATGCAAAAAATGTAATAGCCAAGGGACAAAGAGAAGGACAAAAAAACATTTTAATAGTGGAGTAAACTCTTATCTGAACCTGCTGACATAATTATGGGTCCTCTCCACAATTCATAAAGAGTGGCAAAAACTCAGGTTTGGGAGTCTTGAAACTTCGCAGAAATGCCAAAGTTTTACAGACTGAAATCAACCAGCAGACAATTTCAAATATTTCCAAGCCGAAAAAACCTTTTAGAAAACTGTGCTTATTTTGTTAGTTAACAGTGTTAATTTTGTTTGTGATAATCAAACAGAATTTCAGGCCTTGTTTTTGTGCCAGGCTGAAGTCCACCAGCATGAAGAATTACACCATTCTTGCTGGAGAAAAAGTAAATTTATGAGCTCTTAATAAGCAGTTTAACAAGTAGTGTCAAAAAATTGTACACTCACAGTAAATGACACGACAGTGACTTATGCTGGATTCCTCTTTGAAAACCAAGTTCTAGTAAGTTCTAGGGATCGCAAAGAGATGCACATAAATTAATACAGTGGGCAGCCAGAGAGTGAGGCAGGGGCTCAGCTACACTCCATCTCCTTTGAAATATTAAAATAGGCCTTCTGCAGGGTGTATATATGGTGTACAGGGGTAGCTGTGCAGGTGCCTGTGCCTGTCCTGGCCTGATGGCATGTCTCAGTGGTGCAGAGATGAGGAAGCCACGAGGGTGCTGCCACTGCAGCTGGACATGTCCCAGGGTCACAACGATGTTGGTGCTGGTGATGTCTGGCCCCTGCTGTGTTCCCAGGCACTGACCAGGTGTTGGAAGCTGCATCGGCTTGAGGCAGGTTTGGGCAGAGAAAAGGGGGTGGGGGAGGCAGTTAAATGTGGCTGCAGTTGCTGCTCTTTCTCCAGATCCAGTGAAGTTTTCCTTCCTTGCTGTCACCTGTATGTGAAAAGAGCTCTGAGTTTCTCCTTCATGTGATAATTAACAGAAACACTCAGATTGGATCTAGCACTCTTTGCAGTGGTGCTCCCATGGGCAATGCTGCAAGAGGCAGGCAGTTTTGTTTAACATCTTTATAAATAACAGGGAGTGTTCACAAACAGCTCAGGCTGGTGTCACATTTTTCATTACGGTTCACTGTTTGGTCCCTTGGCCAATTCATAATCAATTTGCTAGCACTCATGGTCAACATACACAATACGTTCCTGCACACTGTTGACAGAAAATGTAGGAATTTAAGAGGGGAAAGATGGTGATGCTTAATTCAAAGCAGGAAACCAAAGCAGACATTATAAACAGCACCAAAACTGCCACCATGAGCTTAGCAGGGCAACAGGTATTTGGTCTAAAGTACCTTACAGAGTGTGACAAGGATTTATTTCAAATGCATTATCAAGGGCAAAGCAGGCACCAGTCTAGGTAGATATTGCTTTTGGAAATGTGTTGGCAACCCACAAGCAACAAATTTTCTAATAAGCTACAAAGCACGTCCTGTGCATGCATAGGAGGTCCCACTTGTTTTTTCTTGCCTATTTGTGTCCAGAACAATTTAAATAAAGCTTTCATAGAATATTTCATGAGATACTGCAGCAAATGCTTTGACAAAATTGGTCTAAACTCTGTGCAAGTATCTTTCTCCTCCACATTGCATTTCTATCCAGAACAGCAATGAAATTAGGTTATTATGCTTTCTTTTTAAAAATGCAGTTATTTTTATGCTGATTTACACCCAGCCAAATTACATCCTCTTTATTGAGGCTGCAGATGTTGCAACTTAACTAAGGACATGGCTGATGTCATTTGTATTCACACTTTCATTAGTCAAGATGCTCATGGGTTTCTTCCTCTTCATACTTTTACACATTATTTCATTACTGATTTTAATCAAATTAACCAGATGGCAACTGCCAAGTTCACATTTGTTACTTACTTCAGATGACAAAACCCAAAATACACTCACACTGTAATATTTGTTGAGATATTAATTTCTGCTGTAAAGCTTGTGCTAAAGGCAGGATTATTGCTTATTATTAAAGTGTTTACTGAATAGAAAAAGAGCAATCCTTTGAAAATGCTCAAACGCTCAGGTTTTCACTACATTTTATAATGAAGCCTCACTGTGCTGCTCAGCACTAATAAGGTATCTCATTGTTGAAGGTGAAGGTGTGCTGAGTGAACCTTTGTGAGGAGCATGTTGGACCCCATGCAAGTCAATGGATGGGCTACCTTTTGGGAAATAGCTCTGGGACAGGAAAAAAATTCTTGGGTATTTCAAAAAACAAGAATGCAATTCTCAGTATAGTTGACATTGACTTAAGTGGGATTAGAGTTCCACTCCAAGTCATAGTGGAGCCGGAAAAATGGCCAAAGATTAATATTTTTAAAATTGTTTTTGTGTTTTTCCACCCTTGTTGAAAACAGTGGTTTGTGTTGTAATTCTCTGTAATGATCAAAAAGCTAAGGTGTTACAAAAATTTTCAAAGATCATATTTTTATTCACATTTCAGAAAGCATGTTTATTTTAAGGGTTGTCTGTATTCTTTTGCTTTTCATGAAACGTAAGATAACATTTTACCCTTTTTTTTTTTTTGGCAAAGGCAAAATAGGAAAAGGATAAAAGAAAAAGAGAAAAACTAAAATAAAGCTAAAGTGTTGACAGATATTTTTGATAGAATGTACTAAAATTGCAAAAATTTTAAAGTACACAACAAAAAAATTTCCAATGAATAATAATGAACATGAAATCTACTGTTTCCAGACAGAGAATTGTATCTGATTAGAAGAGAAGATTCTTTCTTCTCACAAGAATTTGAAAATTTTAAATTTATTTCCATCTCTTGTTAGACTGAAAAATAAAGAAGAAACCCAGAAAAATCTAATGTAAACAACACTGGCATGTATTTTTACATCTGGCAAGTTTTCTGCCTATAACATATAGGGTCATGAGATATTTGAAAGACTACATACATAGATGCAGATATTTTCATTTCTCTGAAGGATAATCATTCTTTTTTTGACAAAACTAAAATTTTCCTTGGGAAAATTTCATGTTTGTGAGAAAAGCATTTTTCCATTGGAAAATCATTCTTATGGAAAGTTCTCAAATGACACTGATTGCTTGCTTTCTGCCAATAAGTTTGATGTAAAGTATTACTATTACAAAGTTTCCTGCTATGTCTATTAGCTGTAATAGCTTCATATAGAGTTTGACATTTGTTTAATTTTTATTCTTCTCAGCTTCAATTAAAGGAAAAGCTAAAGAAGCCAACTGAAATAAAAAAAAAAAAAGATCACTTTGAGAGTCACAGCTTGATTTTTCTTTCTGACATTATACAAATTAGCCTATTCTTATGTAGCACAAAAGATCTTGAATCTCATAAGCTCACTGCAGCTCAACCATGTTGTATATATTCACTTTCCACCAGTAATTTGCATTTGTCTTTCTCATAGCAATTTTAAATTTTGCTTTAAAGAACAACATACCAATGGACTTTTAGACAGTCTTTGTATTCAGAAAATCTCTATGTCCAGCAGATCTGGATCCATACCATGGTCCTCAGCCCAGACTCTTGGTGCCTATGTGGGTGCTGAAGGAGGGCTGGGAGCTTCATCTGTGGCAGCACTTGGCTGCTATAATATCAGCAACATTTATTTGACTGAGATAAAATCAGGAAATAAATGAGAGAACATTTTTATGCTGAGGGTAAGCTCCCTGGCTATCATAAGCAAGTGTAGATCTGGTGAATAAAAATGGCAATCTGCAGAGCTGGAATGAGATTTTTGAGGACACCAAAGGTCCTAATTTCTGATAGCCATTTCCCTTCTCACTTTCTCCCAGCTGCTTCTGCTGTTGATGTACAATTCTCCCCAAGGGAAGCGGCTGTTGATAGCTCTTTGCAATCCAGCAACCCCAGGGCACCCACCGTGCTGCCAGCCTGCAAGGAAGAACAGCTGCAGGGCCATGAGATGTTGGACTCACATGCAGAGATTTTTGTCTCCCAAATATTGCAGAGGTGCCATATGCAAAATTTTGTATAGTCAGGATTCGCACATGTAAACAAGATTTGGATAAAAATAAATATTTAGCAGGGATTTAGCTAACTACATAATCTGCTGGAAGCTAGAGCTACACAGTAATAAAAACTGAATGGCACAGATATATTGCCAATAACTATACATGAAAAAGACCATCATGTTTTTTCTAGTCATTGATATTCAAATACTCTGAACTGGATTTTCACAAAGCATCCTGTGTCTGAAACAAATGGCTGGTTCATGTAAAGCTTAATGAAGGTCAGAGTGAAACAAACAGAAAATAAACTCCCTGTTTTCTTGTCACAGCCTACAAAATCACCTTCTATTTCCATTGTGTATTAGTGAATATATAGAGCTTAAAGATTTCACAGTCACGCAACATGTTATAATGTGGAACGAGCTAGGCATAAGAGCCTTTCTGAAACTATGTTTACAAAGAATTTAGTTGCTGAAAGATAATTCTTGAGATTTATTTATCTGACTGGAATATATGTAAACTAAACCCAAAATCTTTCAGATATAAATATTTTCATTTGCACAGCAAATGGTAATTTATGTTAGACGCAAACAAGGAACAGTTTAGAGATTTTATAATATTATATGAAAATATGCATTTTTTTCTATGTTTCTAGAATAAAATTAAAAACAGTATAGCAGGACCTTTGGGATGGTAATGTATTTTATTAATACATTTTATTGAGGTCATCCTTTGTATGTGAATTCATCCATGAAAATTTTCATTAACACATTTAATTCTCTTTCTATTAGATATTACTGTTTTTCCATGGTTGCATCTTCATGGAAATACCGTATCAGGCAAGCAGTAACTGAAAAAAACAACTGAATTTGGTTTTTTAACTACTCATTTTGGAGAAATGCAGTTGAAAGGTTCTTGTCAAAACGAATATCATCATTATCTCAATGGGTAGGTTTTACAACATGACCTTACTCTCTGAAATGCAGATTCAGTGAGACTACTTACTTTCATAAATGTAATTATGTGTCTTACAGGACTGAAGCCCCATCCAGTTCAAATTGCAGAGTAAGTCAATTAATATTTCTGTCATGTGAGCCATTGTATCATCATTTGTAATAAAATAACGCACCATTGTTTCTTGAAGTTTATAGCATATGTGTGTGTTCAAAAATATCTATATTTTTGGAAAGCTGACTATACCTGTGTGACAAAATGTGTAATGTAGTAAAATTTATTCAAAAAGCATCAAAGCTTAACAGGTTCAGAAAAAAAAGGTGTATGAATTTTTTTATCCTAATCGAAAAAGTGGAAATTAGAGGTAACAGTTTTATAGAAAATAAATAACTAACTGAAGTGCTCTAAGTAGCATTAATCTGAATAATTCTCCCTCTGCTCTACTGACCATTCTAGATACATCCATTTTTC
This sequence comes from Platalea leucorodia, assembly GCF_965183815.1. NCBI lineage: Eukaryota > Metazoa > Chordata > Aves > Pelecaniformes > Threskiornithidae > Platalea > Platalea leucorodia. The sequence continues at coordinate 38,920,097 of NC_138825.1, read as the reverse complement.
TCCTGTTGCAAACTAGCATTGGATTTTAAATATAAATTTAAATATGACTTTTCTCAGAAGATGAAAATATACTTAAAATGTTTACATTTTCTTCAGTTTGATGAATAGCAATAACATTGACAATTTCAGATTCTTTAAGGGCAAAGCTCATATTCTCTCCTTAGCTTGCACACAAGCTTCCCCTTTCAGTATATTTTTATTTTATTCTAAAAACGTAATTTCAAGAATGTATTCTTAGACATTTATAAAGACAAAGAATCTGGACAATGCCTTTGCAAATTCTGTGGCATTTTTTAAGCAGGATAATGAACTTCATAATTAATATTGTACTACTCATATTTATTAATGCAATACCTAAGGATAAAGCCTGTCTTAGGCATTGCACACCTGCCCAGCTGTACACTGGCCTTGCCCTTAATGATTTGTGGTCTACTTAGACAGAATAAGTACAGAAATGGGACAAGCAGACAAAACAGTGCAATTGCAGAAAATGTTAGCCCCGTATTTTACAGCGGGGACTAACTGAGGGACAATAAGAAAGATGGAAACAAGCCATTCTTCAATTGGCAGACCAAATGAGCAAGTTTCCTCTGGCTTTATGAATTTTTACAGGGACACAATAATCCTTCAGTTTTCCTCCCCTCCTTTAGCTTAGCCTGCAGGACTAGCAAAAGCCAATGGGGCTGGTGGGCCAGGGTGGACTGGAAGGTGAGTCAGCAGCTGCCTCTTTCCAACCTATGTACCTAAGGCAGCAGGGGTGTCTCCAAGTAGTAGGTGGACACTGAGGAGAGAGGTGGCCTTGGCATGGGATGTTTCCCTTCAGAAACAATTCTGGTATCAGGGCATCTGAATTAATAATTGATTCAAGAAGAAAACAAGAATGCTGCCCACATTAGTAGGAAAGACATGAAGCACTTCTCATGGAAGCATTTCTGTGAAGGGATAGTTTTGAGACTGTGTCTATGCAGTTGTACTACGGTAATCCTTCTTCTAAATGCATTGCTAAATATCCTTCTTGAAAGAGCAGAGCTGTGTGAGCTCTTTCTCTCACAGAGAGTGATTATTTTCTCCTCTTCTTTAAAATATTTTTTTTAGTTCCTCAGGGGAACCTTTCTCCATTAGATCTCCAGCTCTTGAGCAGGATAGATGGATTCATGCATGAATGCATGCATGCCAATAAGTAGTAGGAAGAAAGACCTTTTGCACCAAGAAAAACATTTTCAGAAGTATCCAAGTGACTGTGGTACCTACAACCCTTTTGCAAAGCTCTTCACAGCAGGAACCCCACCAATGGCCCTTTTATTTCCAAAGTCATTTAAAAGGATTTTATTTTGAATACAAATTTTCTTGTTCTGTGTACCAGAAAAAATTTAGGTGCCTCTCCCAGAGTGGATTCACACACTCCTTCTCCACCTGACAACCTGGTAACGTGGAGCAAACTGGAGGGCTGGCTCCTGCCTCACAACTGCTTCTGTAGTGTAGCTGTAACGTTCATGCCACCCAGAGGACGGAGGATGCCCTCTCCAGGTGGGTTGTATGGTGGGGCTGAAGAGGGAGGGTAAATGGCAGCTTTTATCTAGTAGTCATTAATTTACAAAATACCTTGTAAACATTCACTCCACATAGTTTTGCACTATGGAGGGCATAGTTTAATGAGGACATAATTTGTCCTCATAAAAAAAAAATAAAATACTGTTGACCATGGGCAGCCAAAATTTCTTTATTAAGTGTTCAAATACTTATTTGCTAAAATGTGTTAATAAGCCAACTTTAAATGCTTATAAACAGAACTTACTCTAGGTTTAGTCGTAATAGAGATCAGTCTAGAAACTAAGATCTGCAGACAGATTTCCTGGTGTTAGATCCTTCTGGCTATGTAGGATACCACTGACTTTGTAACCAGTTTATGTTTTCTATTCCAGGCTTAGGAACTTAAGGCAATTAAACTTGTTTATTTTCTTTTCTACCCTTAAAAAAGTAAGCTCAGTCTGGCATATCAACAACACTTCCCCCCCCCCCCCCCCGATATTAGGCTTTACAAAGAATAGTTCATCCTGAAACTTTGAAGATTCATTAGTGCCCAAACTGGCAAACTGTAAGCATGTACATGAGAAGACAGTACAAGTGACACAGAAAGTTTCTTAATAAGGATACTTTTGGCACAAATATGATTTAAAAGCTGAATCAAACAGAAATTAGACAGAATCTTTTCTCATTATACTGATCATGTGAATCAACAGTGACCCTATGCATTAGCCCTCTAGACACTTAGGGGAATATACAGTTTCACTGGATTTTTTTTTAATAATCACCACTGACACTGCTCTAAACATACAAAAGCACACAGGGAACACACCCAAAATGGATTTCTATAATCACAAACCAAAGGACTTCCCTCTTGAACACTAACTTTGAAATCATTACCATGCACACTAAAAATTATCAGATGTGAAGTGTAGGGACTTTGAAAGGTTTATTCTTTGAAAATAACATAATAAGGAAAAAAAAAGTCTCTGGCTGAAGTTTTGAAGAGAACAAAAATCCTGGTGTTATACGTTGTTAGAAAATTTGGTATAAAACTTCACCTTCATTGTCGCACCATTTTATTTTACTGTAACTATCATTGCTTTTACTATAGTGTGTTTTATAGAGCACTTTAGCATTCATTTTACAAGCTTTTTTGTTAACCATTTATAATGACGCTGTGGAAAAGTCCTATGTTTTTACCATTTGTTCCCTGTTCTCGGAGCTTGACAGGAAAACACTTTGCCGTATTCTTCATCCCTCACAAAAAATCCCTAATTTTTATAGCATATCATAGCATTTTGCCTCCACAATACAGCAATAACTTAGTCTTTGAAAAGACTGGCAAGAAATATGTAAAACGCTGTCTCAGGCATATGCTTTCTCTTATGTTGTTTCCTGCTGGCCATGGGCTTTTCTGCTGGAGGCAGAAGCTGCAAAGGGGGTGACAGCCAGGACCCACTTGGGATCTACGTCCACATTTAGGCTCTCTAAACTCCAATTCCATTTTTCTGTACTCCTAAATTACTTACCTGCTTGATCTTCCACCCAGTAAACCCCAGAAATATATGCAGTCATTGCATGACTACACACAACCTAGTCATGCTGGCATGAAGGTACTGAGCTGATGCTCCAAACTTCCAGAAAAGTCCAAATAAGAAATTTCTACACCTACCTCATCATTAGGGCCACATCCAGTAAATATTTTTCAAACAGTCACTGAATGGTCCTCACATGAGACATAACAAATGGGCTGGTCCCCATGCTAAAGCCATTTATTTAAGTAGATAAAAGAGTTACATTAAATAACTTTACTAGAGCAAAGGCTGATGACAGCCAGAACAATTGTTGACAGATATCCTGCAACAAATTCCTAGGAAGGTTTTCTTCTTTTATTTTAAAATGTTGTAATGCATGGCAAAAGATCTACATGCACATGGGCATTCCAAATTAATTTTAAGCACGTGAAAATTTGTAAAGAGATGTAGTATCTCCTATTAGACAACTGATACAATTTGAAGAGAAAAAAAAAACAAACAAGTTTCCACACACTGATGTTGACTCATAGAAGAGCTTCTGTGCCTGATACCTTGTGTGTGTTTTCCACAGGTATATGTTGTTCTTATAATAACAATGTGAATTCTTTTAACATCAAAACCTCCCATGCTTTAGATCACCACAGTTAGAACTACACCTTTAGTACTAACCTATAGTAAACTTAGTCAAAAACATCCCGTTCTTCAGAAAAGATGCAAAGGATTGTTGCTTTCACAAGTTTTGTTTTAACAATATGGAGTGTAGCCACAGCTGGGAAAGAGACACAGAAACTGCTTTATAACTGAACTGATTTTTGTCTTTATTTATCTATCTATAATAAACTTGAAATCTTTATCTCTGCCTGAAGCCTGAAGTATCTACCTCAAAATCAAAACCCCTATGACAAGCTGTTTAGCATCATACCTTCTGAGCCAAATTTTTCATCAAGGAACAGAAAAACCCTCAGGGTATGACCACCAGGGACACTTTGTGCTCTTCTGTGCTAACAGAATTGGTTGTTGGCTCTAGGGCTCTGGTAAGGATTAAAGTACAGTACAGTGTGTTTACTCCATGGTCCAGTTAGATAGCAAAGTCTGTGGATTTGATGGTGTTACCTTTATGCAAAATAATAACTCTTGATGTAAAAAGATTATACAGTTGTATTGTTAAAATGAGACTAGAGTAACTACTTAATGGATGGATTTCCACAGAAGCCATGGAGAGTTAAGTGCCCAGCTCTTCTATTTTAGGTTGTTTCAAAATCGTAGATAACATGAATGTGGCAGATTTGGATTTCTTAGTGCTAGGAAATCTTTGATGGTATATAACATGTTATGGTTCCTTAACACTTTACTCTGTCTTCTGCTCATCTATCTTTATGTGCAGCTGAGGTTGTTTAATGTGAGAATGTGCAAGGCTGGTCATTACAGCAGGCGTTGGCTGCTGCCATCCTGCTCTGATCCCGCTGATAACAGGGACGGGTGCTTCTGCTGACTTGTGCCAAAGCCATTGCAGCAATGATGATGGCTACAATGGCTTGTGCTCCTTGAGCATCTGCCTAGGGAAACTTTGTGCTGTTACCATGGTTTCTGGAACTTACACAGTTGTTTTTTTTCTTTACAACCCATTTGTGATACAGAAAAAGCTGTAAGCTCTTTGGGCCAAAGACTGGCTTTGGGGTCCATGGTTGAACATAATATCTGGTGAAATAGATTTAGCCTGTGTACAAACTATCTTATCAGTTCAGATTATAATTTTAGACAAGGTGAAACAACAGTCTGAATAACTGGAGGCCAGACCTACAGGGAACAAGATTGTTTCCTCAAAGGTTCAAGTTCTTGCACTGAGTGCATCCAGACTGAATTTACCATTTCTTAGTCTTGTCTTTAGAATTAATTGAGAACCAGAAATGTGAGCTGGCTAAAGGGGTCAATTCTCAGTCTCTTCAAACTAGTTCTTATAGAAAAAACTCTCACAGAGTGGTTTACTAGACAGCATCTTGTTGCCAGAGGAATTAAGCTGCTCTCTTTCAACAAGAAACAAAACCTGCAAAAGAAGATCTGACTATAAGGAACCATAAATAGATATTATTTGCCCAATGGTGGTTTGAGAGCTGTATTTCAACATTTATAGATGACGTTTTGTAAAAATTTGTAGACAGGCAGTCTATGGGCAAGTAGCAGTAATTTTTGGAAGCAACAGAGAGGAAAATCACAGAAAGTTTATATACAGCATTCAATACTTATGCAGTACAAGTACATGTGAACTAGTCACATGCTAATACAGCTATTTTAAATCCTTCCCTTCCTAATAACATTGTTCAGACATGATGTATGCCATGTTTTATCAAATCATTCGGGATTATAGTAGCTCAAAGATATTACATCACCACTGACATAATATGATATGAGCTGACAGGCCTGAGATAACTTCATGTGATTCCATGTTTATCACAAGGATCATTTTTTACAGCTGAACACTTTGTTTTAAGTCATTTAAGGCTAGTATTTATTTTATATGCTTCTTTAAAGATTTTTTTTTTCTAACTGGAAAGGAAAGAAATAGAAAAACTCCATTTCAAATGTCTGCATATGCCAAGAGCAGAGAGTTCGTGAGGATAGTTGAAAGAAATGACACTGCTAGTAGTGCCACAGTTACAAGAGCGGGAAAAATCCTTTTGGTGAGATGAAATCAGAATGAAAACCAAGTTATTCCAATGTTGCTCACCACAGCTAATCCTGACTGTGTACCTGTACGTATGCCATTAGCCGTTCACCACCCAGAGCAGAGGGATTCCCAGCCCACCTGCTATGCGGGTGCTGCAATGGAGCAGCTCTCCATGCAAGCACTCACATAAGCAGCCCCAGAAGTGCAGTGCCATGTTTGAGTTCCAGGTACAAGAAAGTGAAACAATTATAATTATTTCTGACACTTCTAGTAGTCACTGCTGTCACATATAGTGCTTACAAAGTCTAACTGTGTAGTCTTTCTAGACCAATCCTTGCCTTGTCCTCCCTGGGAAATGCAGTAAGAGGTATTAGCAACAGAAATGTTTACTGTCCAAAAGGCTAAATGTTTTTTTTTCTTTCCTCCTTTTTTGGGGGATTGCAGTGTTAAAGTTTGTCACCTGCTGTTGTAATAAATGTTTTCCATTCACCTGAGGGGGGCAGATTTAACTGACCAAACTATAATGCTTTTGTCTATATCTGAAACAGTGGCCTAGAATCTTTATGATGAGTGAAGAGGAAGAAGCATTTTATGTGTGATATTGATATTATCTAGTTCAGGTATCTGCCTGAAGTTGAGATGATTCATATCTCAAAATTGTCTATTTTTTCTGCCAAAAATCTAGAAAGTCTAGACAAGCAGCTTTGGCATTGACCTCTGTATTTAGAAGTTTGAAGTTAGGTCAAATGAGTTCCTGCTTTGGGTTCTAAAAGGCTTAAAAACTATATACACAAAACTGCAATGCACTGAATAATACAAGCATAAAGGAGAAAGTAGTTAATAGTAAGATACCTATATCTGTCAGCTCTGCAGTATGTTTGTTTCCTTTCTCTTCTGCAGATGTATACATAATTAGAGTCTGCAACCAGGAGCTATCACAAGCCAGGGCAGTGCTTTCCCAATTCCTCCCCAAGCAAACATCTCTTATGAATTGAATGGATCTTTTGTCTGAAATGGGATCATGGAACTGTGCTCAGTGTTCACATTTTGCCACAGGGTTTTATCCTTTGCCTGTAGTCAATGTCAAAGTGATTTGCACCAGTTATTTTAAAGTAGTGCCATTCCAGTAAAAATAAAACAGACCCCAGAAACTCTACATTCTGTTTTTCCTTCAAATATGAATGCTAAACTAAATTGGTATTGTTATGGATTCAAATTTTCTTTGTTTTTAATTTGTCATATGATTAGTTGCATCTCCTTGGGTATATGAGTCAAAATGTGCTGTATATTACATGTTACTACATTTTCTTCATATCCTGGAAATCTAATAAAAGTGAAATATAGCCTGACGATGCTAGCATAGAATGAGACTTTAAGATAAAATATAATAATTTTTCAAGCATCATCAAACAGAAATTTTGATCACAGTTGCCAAGAACTGCTCATATGCAGCTTTAACCAAGGAAAGAATGGATCTTTCTTTCCACCTACGAATATCACTGACAATAATAAGTGGACATAGGCTCAGAATTACTTGACTAACTGATATCATTTAGTCACTGTATAAAACAGATGCTTTCCTTTCCAATTTCTGTTTAATGAACACTGATAGCAATTTCATAGGAGTATTAAATGGCAAGTATTGTAACTGGGCTGAAAGAAGTAATGATGTAGCACAGTAATGGTATAAAGATTAGCAGGCAATAATGAACAAACAACTAAAGCAAAACCTCAACCCTGCTGACGTTCATCAGAGTTTTCCACTGACTTAAGCGGAAGAGTGAGGGGCTGTGTCACATTTTTACCTCAGACATTAAGAGAATAACATTTATAAAAAGATTCCAAGGGTTGCTCTACTTAAGTTATAATTAATTGGACTTTCAAAAGAATTCAAAACATTTTCTCTTAAAATTATACTTAAAATAAGACATTTGTTATGGACCTCATACTTGCAGTAGTTTTGGCCCCAGAACAGGTTAGGGATGGAACATGAAGCTGGTTTCACTGTCCGGAAAAATGACATCCCCATGTTGTTATGCTCCAAAGCCTTTCAGAAGCATCACCATGCATTTTTTTCATTGCTCTTTGACTTCTAAAAGAAAAATGAACTGTTTGTGCCTGTATGTTGTGAACACCCAGGCATGCATTTGTTTATGTCTATCCATACTTACCAGCATGCCTTTCTAGAGGTTCTAGCAGAACAGGGAGGACTGTGTTTCCATGCCGCAGTCTGCATTTCACCACTTCTGTCTGTGCGGGTGCTGGTGAGAGCGGCCAAATGGGTGGAGAAGAGAGGCAAGCTGCGGTGACTTATGCTCCAGTAGTGCTTCTGTTCTTTCTATTCATCCAGCAAATCACCCAGCAGGTGCTGCAGAAGTCACTATCCTCATTTATCCGGGGAACAGAGTGGGTGAGAACATCTCATGATGACATATTGCACAGGAGTGAAGGATCCTTGCCTTCCCTCCGTAGTGCTCTGAGGTTATCAGCACAAAGGTCAGTAGTGCAATTGTTCTTCTACTGCATAGTGAAAACAAATCACCATGAACTGACTTGATTAAGTTCAGAATTTATACAAAAAATAAATTCTTAAATAAATTAAGGGTCTGGAGCACAAGTCTAATGAGGAGTGGCTGAAGGAACTGGTGTTGTTTAGCCTGGAGAAAAGGAGGCTGAGGGGAGACCTTATCACTCGTTACAACTACCTGAAAGGAGGCTGTAGTGAGGTGGGTGTTGGTCTCTTTTCCCAAGTATCAAGTGATAGGACGAGAGGAAACAGCCTCAAGTTGCACCAGAGGAGGTTTAGGTTAGATATCAGGAAAAAATTCTTCACTGAAAGGATTATGAAGCATTGGAACAGTCTGCCCAGGGAAGTGGTTGAGTCACCACCCCTGGAGGCATTTAAAAGTCTAGATGTGGAACTTAGGGGCATGGTTCAGTGGTGGACTTGGTAGTGTTAGGTTTACATTTGGACTCAATGATCTTAAAGGTCTTTTCCAAACTGAATGTTTCTATGATTCTAAATGTAAATAGTATATGTACTGAACATGTAGATCCAATTACATTACGTGGGGATCCAACAAACCAAGAAGAAGAGTGTTTCATACCTGAACTAACTTTTGAATTCTTTGATACAAACTAATAAAAAATTAACCAGTTATGCATGTGTGGGAGAAGTGAAAATATGCACTCTGCTCTGCACTTTCTATTGGGAAGTTGTGATCTCATTTTGTATAAGGTTAGCACTTTGGGATAATGCTCTGTATTGGTAGATGAAATTAATATTTTATATGGATTTTATAGGGAAGTCTGATTCGGAGGACAAAAAAAATGCCCTAAAGTTTTCATGGGAGGAAGAATTCTCAGTCCTATCTTAGCCAGGCAATACCTGCATCTCTCTTAAATAACTAAGGTATTTAACATTACGTTGTCTCTTATGCTTGCAATAACCTGTGAGATGGGGAATTTTGTTTTGTTTTGTTTTTAAATATCCATGTTCAGACAATAAAAGAGCTAAAGAGACATTAAGGAACTTGACTTCATTTATTCAGAAAGTCTGTGAAAGAGACCTAAAACTAAAATCTTTCTTGTGGACAAATTTGTGTTGTCCTCAATAACTGTATCTGAAAGAATGGATTCACATGGTTTCTTCTAACTCTTTGTATAATATAAGCAAGCTGTTATTCCAAATAGAAGGACCAATATTGCATAGGTGACTTCATCAATCTCTTCATATTAGTTTATTTAAAAAAAACAAAAACAAACAAACCACACTTCATTTACCCTTTTGTTGTGGATGAAAGATTTCAGGTTTTGCTTCTTATTGTTGGAACTTTACATAGTCTTGAAAGCGAATGTTTCTACCTTCTGAAACCCTCTAGATTAATATTTGCCACTTCTAATTATCAGGTTGCATAGCTGTCTTACAATTAATTGGAGAGTGGTGCATACTGTGTGGGTAACACCTGTCATGGTAAGAAGAGAAATTAGACATCTCTGGAAATCAAAATATGTTGATAGTTTCCTCATTAAACCACGGAAAGATCTGCACAACTGAGACTTCCATAAACCAGCAGGTAGTTAGTTAATTCATTAAGCAAGCATAAAAAAAAAAAAAAAAGGAAAAACTCCATCAGTTCTAATACACTGATTTCCATAGCAACAGAACTGGTATCTTGTGTACAAAGTATATATCCCACCAAAGAAAGTGGACCAGATAGGGAGAGCTACTCTAAACCAAAAGAGAAGTCTGAAGAGAATGGTACAGTATTAGTTTTGTATATCAAGAAAGACATACAAACCTTTCCCTTAGACCTATCATGGCAAATTGTATACTCTGGTGACTTAGACAATTGGGTGGCTTATGACAGTGGATAGGTACATGCTTACATATGGTAAGTGATCACATAAATGTAACTGAGTCTCACAAAGTCTCACCACAGGGATGGGGTCTCATGCAATCAGCTGACTAAGTGAAATTTTTTAAAGGCTTCATTTTGGAAGTCAGCTGGGGACAGAAAGATATTACCTCAGGGGCTAAATATGACCCATATCTATACTGGCATGTATGTAAATGTTCTGTGTATTGATGCTTTAAAGTACAAATAAAGCTGTAATCCTGATTCACTAGGTTAGGGCTGTCACAGTTTACATGGCAGCTGAAATAATACTTAGTTAAGAAAAAAATTTAATCTTTGTTCCTTCACTATTTCTTATCTGAAGGTAGAAGCTGTGCTCTATCTGAATGGGAAAAAAGTGATGCGTGTGCCCTCTCCATTACAGACACACCCCTAAAAGTGAATATGGTAAAGGAAATTATTATTTAGAGGTTTAATTATTTCTTTCATTTGGTCTTTCTGAGCTGGTCAGATTTACTACCTGATAACAAGTGTCCTTAGCACCCAGTTCTGTTTGTCATAAATTGAGAATTATAGTAAAGTTTGTGTGTGATTCTCTTAAATCAGCGGAGCTCCACTGTATATTAATTTGTCCTCATAATTAAAAAAATGAGGTACAATGAATAGAAACCCCATAACTTAAGTCCAACTTTTATATAAATAACTTTGTAGATAAGGCTGGGTGAACACAGTGCTGGTGGCGTCCCCAGATAGCAAGATTCCAGAGTTTTCCATGAATAATGCTAAAGCGAGTTTTTAAGGGCAAAATGACATTGCAAGTCTAATAGTCATGCCAAAGATGAGACGAGTAACTATTCTCTTATTGATTACTTACATGACCACAGAATTACTTATCATTAGGGTTCTGAAACTGAAGATGGACATAAATTCAAATGACTGGGGAAATTTTGTCTCAGGATGGGAAAAAAGGTTACAAGTTAAAAAGATACAAAAAAAGGGTCATTATTTGTTCTCTAGGGATTGATTAAGTATGTCAAAGGCAGTCAGCCAGCAATCTCTCAGTCTCTTCACTTCAGTGGGAGGTAATGAAATTTAATTAGCGAGAAGAGACAGCTTTCACACTAAGGAGAGGAGTAGAGAGAAAACAGGAACATCAATGTGCACAGAGAATAATGCTACAGTACATAACAATCCCTATTAAAACTGAATTAATAGGCAAAGCTGTTTGGCCTCTGCTCTTTGTTGCAGGGCTTTCTCATTTTAAATAAAAAGTTGAAAAATGAGCTAAAGCTATATTTTTGTTATTAATGGTATGAGGCTTAGTTCTGCTAGGGCTGAAGGCACAAGTACAATTCTACTCCTTCGTAGTTATATGAATCCTTCCAAGTTCAGATTAATGTGTTCGCAGATTTTTTTTTTCCCCATTAGAAGCAGTAGTTGGTTTGTTTTTTTTTTTTTTTCTTTTCTTTTTTTTTTTTTTCCTTTTTTGGCTTGTCTATTTTATGGACTTATGTGCTCTGAAGTTCAAATAAATTGGAGTTTAGATTAACCCAGTTTTTACGTGCTTGGATCTCATTGACAACCCCCAGGCAAGGTTTGGGAAAATGTGCATTGCTAATGCATCTACAAATGTTCACAGGGCTGGACTGCAGCAGAAGCACTATAAGCCCATTCCTAAGGTCTCAAATTCCTTGCAATATTTGCTTCACTCAGGAGTGAAATTCTCATTAAAAAGAAAAGAGTTCCTGGAATTGCTGTTTGCATGGAAGAGCTTGGAAATGTGACCGAAACATTCCTGAAGGGGTAACGCATGCCAGCTCTCCAGTGAGTCTGAAACATGTCCCTGAGTGACATCCAAAGCTGACCCAGAGGAGCGGGGTCCTTCCAGCCCAGCTCGGCCAAGGACTCTCAGCCAGTTCAGCCAGGAAGGGACAGGCCAGAGGTCATAAAGATGTGGGTAGGTATCATCCGCTGGTTGAACACCAGTCAGGTTCGACCCCATCTCAGTGCTCTCCCCAGGGTACAGACAAGCCCCACTGCTGAGCCCTGAGGACAAGGTGAACGAATGAAGTTTGTGGTTCATTAATAGCATGTGCCTTCTGAAAAAAACAGATTTTGAAGTATTGTCTGTGCTCTGATGTCCTTTTCTTTCTCCATTCTTCTCTGTTCTTCAGATAATCTACCAAGATCCATGAGAGTTCTCTATCTTCTGGAAATACAGACATTTTATAGATTTGTAAGTATGGTGTCTTAGAAGCAATAACAATTTGTTCCAAATGTCACAGTGTGTTAAGTAGTCATTAGGGTTTGTTTTTTTTTTTGTTTGTTTTTTTTTTAATGCATAGAGTGGAAATAACCATCTTTTATTTCCTTTCTCTGCTCCAGGGGGAAGGAGCCTCCAAGGATTTAATTGTCCCATTCTCCTTGAAATTTCTGGCTGAGACATCTTCCCCAGGACGAGGCACTCCAGGTCTTTGTGGCACTGCTTTTTGAGAAACAGTAATCCCCACTTCCCAATACCCTGAGCAGCACAGAGCCAGCTCCAGTCTCAGGCATCCCACAGCTGAAGGACTCCCAGTCTCCTTGGGCTCCTCAAGCAGACCCAGGAGCCTGATTCAGCAAGGCCATAGCTCCTTGCTATGGCTTGGGAGCCTGGGAGCTCTTCTAACTTTGAGCTTGTTTTTTTATCTTAGATTTTATTGCAGAAGAGTACTTCCAGTCTTGGAACAGAATTATTTCAGAAAACTAGACTTTTTTTTTTTTTTTTTTTTTTTAACAGACACTTGATGACAGGTATTATTTAAAAAAACCCCAAACCCTGATGATTATTAATTTCAAAAGGTGACTATTTTACCTTCAAGACATTTAGAGCTATGACTTCCATGTCATATGTATGTTTCTGGGATACTGAGAGGAAAAACAAAATAGAAGACCAAAATGCTGAATCTCATGCTTACAGTTAAGTATGTACTTAAGGCCCATCAGACTCTTTTATTCCTTTTCCTCTCTCATACTAGATAACATTTTATAACTTGCACTTGATACTCATGTTTTTAAATAGAGTTTTGAACCACTCTAGAGAAATCCGTTATGGGAATGTTACCATATGAAACTTAAGGGAAAAAACTTAATTCAGGAAAACTACAGACAGTGTAAAGTCTACTATGTTCAAAAGAGCTTTTTGATAAAACCATCTTTCTGATCACGTGTAAGCTAAAGAAATCTGGGATACAGGGAAACATTATTTTACTTCTATGTACAAATTTAAACGAGGCAGAAACAATGTTTCTGATGATGAGACCTATGTCCACACAAAGTCAAAAAGCTTCCAGCTTTCCAAAAAAGTTCTGGCCATGAACAAAATACAGGCAGACAAAGTCCAGTTTGTCCCTAGTTAAAAGCAGGCTTCATTTTGTATGTATTTGAAGATCAAACCTCAAAACTCTGTCAAGCATTTCAGATGACTACAAAGAAGATCCTATTACAGTTTTTTGCTGTTAGTTAATCCTGTGGATCCTAAGTTTTTCAAAACCACCAGCTTTAGTTTTGTTGTTAGTGCACAATGACGCACAGAAAATATCATTCTCCTCTGTCTAGGGAGTGCTTAGATCTGCAAGCTTCTCTCAGTATGTATGTAAAATTTCTTACTTTTTGTTAAATTGACTCATGTTGGTCTAATGAGCACCCTTTGAAATCCCACATCTGATTACTTGCATGCAGCAGAATTATTCAAAGCAACCCAGCCATTGATCATCACTACTAATTTCTCCTGAGAAACCATATAAAAAAAGGCAAGTGAAAAGGAATAAAGAATAAAAGGGTAGAAGATTCAAGCCCATCAAAAATTCAGAGTAAAGACTAAGGGCTATCAGAGCTGCAAGAAATATGTGAGATAAGCTAAACAGATGAAAAGTGTGATTTGGATTCCACTGGATTTTCACACATACCCCGAGAACGACATTATATGCTTCTGCCTTAGGCCTAATGAACCTCCAAGTGGGAGCAAGGCTTGCTCAGAAGCCACGAGTCTAAAAGAGTCAAGCATAGTGTTAGAGAAAGGTATCTTGTGCTCTCCTTGACTTAAAAGATAAACTTCAAACTGCAGTACTAACAAAACCAATTTCAGAAATATGTGACAGTTTATATGGTAGACAAGGAATCAATGGGGGAAATCTAAGTTAATTGTTCATCAAAGAAAAGAAGTTTCAACTTAAAAAAAGGATTTAACTTAATGTTATACAGCTTGTTCTTGAAATAAACCTGATATTTCATAGTTCCCTGAAGGTATTCCAGAATGCTTCATTTCTGATATCTTCAGAATGTATGAATTGAGTTGTAAACCATGATTATAAATGTAAGAGAAAATACATCATCTGGCATGGTTTCATCAACCTGAAAGATAGTTGTAGAGGGAAAGAGGTAGGAAATAAACCTTTTTATTTAAAATAAATAATGACACTTGCTTTTCAGTATTGTACTTCACCCCATGGTCTAGAGGCTCAGATATGCCATGCATGAATTAAATTAGGTCATTTCTTACTTCAGCCTTTTACAGGTGCTTTCTACAAGGGGACCAGTTTGGATGAAAAAGTCCTTAGATGTCTCACCCAGCAGCTTCCTACGCCGTAAGGTTGAATATATTTTCACACTGCATAACACTCCACCAAATACATCAGAAAGCATCAACACTTGAGAACAAACCAAGATAAGATGCTCCAATGCACACTGTTCTCCCTTTGGAGAGAGCATGTGACAATAGATAGCATAGTACTGATGTTAGTTATGTTGCTCTATGTGCAGCTGAGAAGCACTCAGATATTCCAACGAGGGATGTGACATAAGAACTTAGACAAAAGTAGAATATTATGAAAACTGTAGAAATCTCTCAAGTAGAATTATATTAAAATGTACGTAGAAATTTTAGAAACTTTCCTTCAGATTCCACAGAGAGAAGTTGTATTAGAATGAATCTAAATCACTGATTTGAAAAAGAAGTTTATGTGAATGTTTGTATGAGCAATAGTTTACAATATGACCCATGATTTAAAATATCACCAACAATATTATTAGGAGAACTCATACACAATAATACAGTCAGTCTGGATGTAGGTCAATAAAAGATTCTTACTAATTTAGACAGGATGGTGGAAACTTATCGAAACATTTCATTGTTAATGAAGAAAGGCTTCCTCTTTTCTTTGTTTTGTCACAGAGATTTTATGCCATTATAAGAAAAGTTTGAATAAAATGTCATCTATCCTCAGATACTTTCTCTCTAATGTATTTTTTAAAATTTAAGTATACAAATAGTCATGTTTAAATGTTGCCTACACATTTTTTACAGTGTTCACGCCAGTGTTTCTAATTTTTTTCTATACATTTTAATATAAAGCTGTATCAGAAACTTCTCATTTACATATTTTCCCATCCATCTACAGTGTTTTCAACAAAACTGCAGAGCAGCATACTCAATAACAGAGAGTGTCTGTGCACTTTAATACTCCAGGTTATATATATCCTCAGCTGATGTATACGAGCAGAGCTCCACTGATTTCAATTGCATTACGCTCACACTGAGTGATAAGCCTCTTGAAGAAACTACATTGTGGCAATAAGTCCAGGGCAAGTGACACTCTGCAGGAAGGAGTACAAAATATGTTCTAGAAGAAATCAAAAGAGAATGTGGTGGGGTTTTTTGTTTGTTTTCTTTCATGACTGAGTCTACTTGGGATTTTGCAGACTTTTTCCTGTAGAGTTGAGGTGTTTGTTGTACTTGGACAACAGATGTTCACTTGGCTGCTGAGCCTTGTAGGACTGTAAAAACAAGATGAAATTGAATTTAATCTTCTTACTGAATTGTGATGAAGCTGATATTCACTTAAGGAAGCATCTTTGCTGAAAGATATTGTCTTTCAGTGGAAGGTAAAAGAAGGTGAAAGCAGAAGGTGAGCAGAGGATGCAGAAGACATCCAATTCACAAATGTCTCAAAATTCTGGCCATCTTGAGAGACCTGGCTTTACGTGAAAATACAGGTCTGTGTTAGAAGTTCAGCAATGTGGTTCAGGAAACCAGTAACAGGATGCTGCAGGGTAAGGTGTGGATGCGGAAGGTTTAAGAGAACTGCACATTATAGAAGAGCTCTGGACAATGAGGTACATCCTGCTTTCTGAATTTTTTGGAGGTGCAAAAGGCTTTAGAAGAAGCAAAAAACAGTGAGATGGCATTTTATTTTGTCAAGATTGACTGCTAAGAGTTGACATACTCAGCAATGCCATAGATTTAGAGACCTTTAAGGCCAGAAATGACTTTTAGGTCTCCTAGTCTCACTCCACAAATGACTCAGGTGATTGAAGTTCACTTCAATGGATATTTACTTGGATATACCAACATTAAATCCAGTAGCTAAATCAAATTTTCTTAGGAGCTTACCTCCTAGATTGCCTTCTGCAGTGCAGTAGTTATGGGTGAGATTATGTTAACGAAAAAAAGACAGTGATTAGTACAGTGAACCTATTGGCAGTTTCCACACTGCCAAGGGTGCAACTCTATTTGGGGTGACTAGAAATCTTACAGAGGAACAGTGAGGATTTTACAGTGAAAGAAGAGGATGTGTTTGCTCTACTGCATTCTTGTACGTCAGCTGGCACAGGCTGGAGCCATGGAATTTAAAGTGAATATTGAACAGAAAAAAGTGAGAACTAGTAACTTCAGATCAATTATGGAGGCCTGATAGTGTTTCCTTTGCAAACAATATCTATGTATATGTTATGCTTGCAAGAAGCAGATGTGAAAATATAGGACCAAAAAAGATTTATGTCAATTTTGTAGCATTGAGGGAACTGAGTTTTCTCCATAGACTCTGCTTTAAGAGCCTATAGTGCCTGGAGTGTTCACAGAATGAATAGCTTGATAGATTCCCCCTGCACTGTCAGGAATGATATAATCATTATTACATTGTAAATATTAACAAGGTAAGATTTCTAGCAGGGGCAGCTTAGGAAAATGGCCATCAGGCCTTAAATTGAAAGACTCCTGCTTTGCTTCTATCTGTAATTTTCTCCCTGCTCATCTCACATGTGCATCAGTTTAGTGTCCAATGTTATGCTGAGTGTCCTACAAAAGACCAGAAAGACTTAACATTTCACAGTGGATTGTACATTTCTCACAGATACCTGGGATGAGGAGGACTAAGACAAAGAAAGTTAGTAAAACTCTACAAAAGTGTTTTTTATAGGCTGGGGATTATTAGGCTGTACATAAACATAATAATTAGAATAATAAATTCAGCAATACTAGTCATTATTTATAAGTGGAAATAGACAACACATTCAAATTAAAGTAGCAATTTATTCTTAGGCAACCAAGAAAGTCAGCAATTACCAACTTATTAAGACCTAGATGATGTAGTGAAGAAGGGTGAATGGGTCAGAACCAGTTGAAACAACTAATGAAGCAAAGGTGAAAAAGTTTCCTATCACTGTCTTATTATGTTACAACTAGGAAGACTTTTCTGATTAAAAAAAAAAACAAAAAAAAAAAGCCAAACTCTTTAACGTGTTCTGTGTACACTATGTTGATTAATGCTTTCTTCTACTTTTTCTTACTTTCAGTCTGTGTTGATCTGAAATGTCAGGCTTGTTCTACCCGTGTACCTACTTGTCTTTGTGCATTTTCAGCCTTTAGACGAATAAGATTCGTTTGCTGTCCATCTTTTTGTTTCTTTCCTCTTCATTTCACTGCCCATGATTACTTCTGAGTTTAAAATGCAGTAGCATGCAATTTGCATAACAAAAGTCTCAATCTAAATAATAATACATTTCAGAGTACCAATCAGCTATTGTTCACTGTATCTTTGTATCGCTTTTAAAGAGACAACATAAGAAGAGTATTGATAGCATATGAAACCAGCTCACCAATCTTGATTTTGCCTGTGTCTGTTAAACAGAATAAAATAAAAATATGTTAAGACTAGGGAATAGGAAAAATGATGTAGCTAGAATATAATGTCTTCAGATACTAAGCTACATTGTTTGGGTAGGTAGAGCATTTGCTGATGTTCAGAAGTAGTGGTGGACTTTAGGTACTGGTTCCATATATTTCTTTTGTATTCATATTTGGGATTTTTGGTTTTCAGATATATTGGAATTTCCCTATAGGTCACACACAGTCATTTCCCATCTGCATCCATAATTTAGGGAAGTAAGAAGTTCAATATCAGAAATTAGATCAGTATTGGAAATGTGTGTGGTTATTTCTCAGTAAAATTCTTCAGCAGTCCATTTCCCCAAACCCTGGAGGACTGAAATGGAGAACTAAATATTCAGTTAATTCAGAAATATGAATTTACAGAGGATCTGAAATATTAAATTAATGGAGAAATATGATATTACTGTGAACCCTATTAATAACATCCATTTTTAGAGCTAATAACGCTTCTAAAGGGTGGCACATGTGATAACCATTGTTTACCGTGGTGTGCAAAAAACTTATTGCCTTGTTACGCCTCTATCTGTTTGGTACATCTACCTGTTATTTCCCATATGGTAAATTATTTTGGACAGGGACCTTTACTTTATTGTGTATTTTTACATGATGAAACTTTGTAGCCTGAAACCCCAATATTTAAATTCTACAATAACACAAACAGGAATAGTAACGTCATAGGAACTATTATTCTCCTAGATGGAGGAAATAGGACAATGTATCTCCTTGATTAGGAAATAACTGAGGAATCTCAAAGCACACTTTATGGATATAAACTGCTTTTTTAATCCTCATTATGGTAATTTCTGCCATTATTTATTTTTTTAACGATGGGTATTTCTACACTGTTTGTGTAGAGCATCACTTTTACTAGAAGTTCATAAAGACGGGAACAGATATCTTTGTGTTTCATGTGGAGCTCTTAAAGATCAGCAAGCATAGTCCCACTGAGTAATTGAAGCTTACATATGTAATCACCTGGACAATGGACATATGGTTCACTTTTTGACATAGGTAGTATATGCCAAAGTGAATTTGATAGCTCAGCAGTCACAGAATCTTTAGGCTAGACTGTATTTTGTTAACTGACGTTAGGACATGATCCCTTAAAACAAAATCTTTAAAAATAATTTGCAGTGCCACCTGAGCTATCCAAAGAATAAAGCCATGAATATAAATAGATAAAGGGAACAAATATCAGAGCTATGAAAACCACACAGCCAGGAACAAGCCCATGAAAATCAATACAAGCTGCAATTTATATTTAAGATTTTAATATTTTGAGTAAGTCCTTGAAAGCTACCATTATATACGCAAGCTAGGAAAAGGTTTGAGAGCAGAAAATCTCAGAAATGTTCAGTAACATTTTATCAAAAGAGGAACTTTTGGTTATGTTCAGGCAACTGATAAAATACTCTTTTTTCTCAATTCATGCAAAAGATCAATTAAACTAATGCTTGCAAAGTGCTTTGGAGGTGAAAGCAACTGCTACATGATGCTATCATGCTAATGATGCAGCCAGTGAACTCTCTCACACAGCCCTTCTGCAGGACAGGAAAAAATAGGCAAGAAAAAAGAAGGCAAGTCCCTTCGGCTGAACGCTGGGAAGGCAGGGATCCACAATCAGGTCTGCTATTAGGGGTTCTCGTGCCATCTGTGACAAGTCTTACAGGGCTCTGACTTTACCAGCCCCTTGGGACCCTGCATACATTCGTGGGCAGCCATAGAGGATTACAGCTGCAGAGACATGGCCATAAATGCTACCTAGGAGCACGCCATAGCTGCAGTGTGAAACTGCAGCTCTGAAGTAAATTTCATGATATGTTCAGCCCAGGTCAAAGTCCAGGTTTGGGACCTAGCCACTTTCAAAGTGTTAAACCCTTGAAACTGCCATTTGTAATGTGGTGGGGATGAAGGCATGCCAGCCCACCTGCTGAAGTCGCAGGGTCGAGGTGAGCCACATCCAAAGAGCGAATGCCGAAGGTGCTGCTTACCTCCCTCTTGCTACCTGCTGCACCTCCGTGGACACCAGCCCCTGCCTCTCAGGGTGGGGGAAGGCTCACTGACTCAAAGCACAGGGGAGAAGCCTAGGTCTCATGAACAATACAAAAATAACATTAGAGCATTTTCCATTGCACAACACTATGTGATATAGGCATGCTTTCTATTTGGGAATTTTTATTTTGGTGTTTTAATGACACCTGCAAGAGATCAAATTTCTCGCCCCCCCCCGCCCCCCTTTTTTTTTTTAATAATGACAAGGCAGTTTCTTACATGTAAATGAAGTTTGCTGAAATTATGTATTGTGAAAGATAAAGTCCTTTCTTGTATCTGAGGGAGACACTTTTAATACATCTGCCTTCTGCTTATAGACTATCCTAATTATATTCTTCATCCCAATCTTGACTAAAAATGCTAATCTAAAAAATACTAGTCTATCATGCACATGTCTAATAATGTATGAATGCCTAAAACTCCTCTATTTCACCAATCCCCAAATGTAATGAGAAACTGGAAGGGGAATTGATGTGCCGTGGTTGGCATATTACCTATAATGCAGGAAAACGATTGCTGTTAGCTTACTTTTTCTAATAGACTACAGATACCCAAAACTTATGTGTAACCAAAAGCATGTCAACAAGGTTTTGTGCCTTTTATTTCTATAGAGAAGAAAGGTCTTCTCTAAAGGAGGAGAGGAACAGATCCTGGAGCAAGTAGACCCACATGCACTGTGCCCCATAGCTCTATGAAAAAAACTGTCTAAGCATATTTGGGATAATTCAAATTTATGATAGTATTTTTTCTTTCCATTAAAAGCATTGAAAAACCAGTGCAAAGCTAATAGGGTCCCTGTGATGCAGGTATTTAATAGGTCATTTACTGTAGTAAACTCAGCTAAAGTATCAATTTAATGACTGGGGAAAGTGGGGTTTCTGTTCCTGCCTTTATTACCGTCAGCAGCTACAGTATCGTCATCAGTTTCAGAGGCAAGTATAATCTTACCTGAATTAGTAGTCTTCAGAACTGGGAAAAAATGATATGAGCTTCACTGGTACCTCTCAGGGGATCCATTGGACCTGCTGAGAAGCTGTCACCTGACTCATAAAACGGAACCATCTGTAAACCTGAAATTACTGTGTACAGAGTCATGAGCAATGCCATCTATTTTTCGTGTCGCAACTACTATATAATTAGAACAAGATTTTCATCATCTAGAGAACATTGCTGACTGACTGACTCTGCTATAATGCTGTGTTTAATCAGTCTGTTTAAATCACCATCACATCTTAAGTCATTTTTTTTGATCTACTAGTGATAGGGTTGTATATAAAAATAATTATCATTTCAACAAATAAAAATAACCAAATCTTCCCATTATGTTGAAAGAATGACTCACTTGACATTCTGATTCTAACGGATACTTGAAAAACAGGTTTAATATGACACTATTATTTCTGGGATAACAGCTGAAAATGAAGATAATTTTAAAACATGATATTTTAAGGCTGCTACCTGCTCCTTAGAGAACTAATTTCATGATAACTAAAGTTAAAATAGTTGATACATTTTCCTGTGTGTTAGGATAGTGCAATAAAATGGAACGTTGTAGGAGTTAATCTTTCCAAATAAAGCAGAAAGAAATGTCTGTTAAAGAAGGTTTTCTTTGGTATTTTTTTATTCGAATTTGGTTTTGGAAATACTTTTAGTAACAAAATAAGATTTTTTTTTCCTGAATACTTCTGTAATAATGTATTCCCGGCACTGTATATGAATGATATTCCTCATTTTATACGTAGGAATTGATTAACTAACACACAATATAAGCACAACAGTTCTACCTATTTAAATAACTCTTTTACAAAATAAACTTCCTGCCTAGAGGGGACTTTATTAATAAAATAGAGTAACTGGGAAGTACTGATTTTATTTAATGGAAACACACAATTTCCATTAAATTCCAGAATGCACACAGTTTTTTGATAATTATTCAAATTATGCCAAGGCATATGGGGGGTAAATCTCCCCAGATGTACTTTATTTTTGGTTCCTAATATAAGATCCTCTATTAGGAAGATATGTGGGAATGTGTTGATTCATTCTGCACAGGACAGAAAGGAATTTATGAATTAATTGAACATGTACTTCAGTTTGGATCAGTCTTTTGTGAAGAAGCTGCTGCTTCTAGTCAGGGGTTCAAACTGCAAACGTGTCACATAGTAAGAGAATGCTATGATCCAAGGCATAAGACATCCAAAATTTGTAATTTGTGTTCTTCAGTATAGAGTTTGATTTTTGGTCTTTTTCAAAAGAACAGTAAGTTCACTGATTGATAATAAAATTGTGAGCACAGATGCTCAGGATGTGAAGACCCCTGTAGGGCTCAAACCTACTTCTCCAGGTCTTCTGAGCCCCCCAGCTATGGCGCTGCAAGGTGGAAGAATGCTCTCCTTCCATGTTGTGTCTGGGCCAAGAAAGAAAAACTTCACCAAACCAAAGGGAGTGCAAGGAAGATGAAGAGCAGCTGCAGAGGACACAGAGAAGAAACTGGAAATCTTGGATTCTACACCTGTGCCTAGGAAAATCTGTATTTTAGCCATCATTTTTAGCATAAATGCCTAAGTATTATGTACTAAAACATCATTTTTAATTGAACAATTGATAAAACATTTAATTGTGATTATCAAAAGGGCCTCAATACTACTTTGGTTTAATCCCTTTCTAGAGCATCTCTAAGCCAGGAAAAACTCTCCACTGGTACCCTGGGAATAGAGGTGTACTGTGTTTTTGCAACTCTATCAACATTATTTGTATATAATTGTTCTTTTTTACTAGTTTCAATTCCCTTGAATGAGACACTATAGGGAAAGGAAAACAAAATTCAGTACTCAGAGAGAAAATTAGCAAAGGTTACTTTTATTTTTAAAGTAGGCCATATAATACCTGTTAGTTTGCTTTAGCACAAGGTGTATCAGGTGCCTGTTCGAAAAGGGGACTTTCGGTGACTTAAGGTGAGAAAAAGCATTTTATGGAAGTGCAGAGTTTGCTGTTAGTCTGCAGCACTCCACCTCTTGGGAGCATTAGTACTGTTGATGTAGTCATATTCCCTTCATGCATACACGCGCGCACACACACAC
This sequence comes from Platalea leucorodia, assembly GCF_965183815.1. Classification (NCBI taxonomy): domain Eukaryota; kingdom Metazoa; phylum Chordata; class Aves; order Pelecaniformes; family Threskiornithidae; genus Platalea; species Platalea leucorodia. Next base: position 38,896,893 of record NC_138825.1, on the reverse strand, counting down.
ACACACACACACACACACACACAAATCCTTACCCCACCCTGCCCCTGTTCATTCTCTCTCTGGATTCCCTGCTCATTATTTGGACCTTAGCAAAGCTACTGACAGCATTCTTCTTTTTCCCATCATTGGGATGGATCAGGGCAAGCCTTCTTTCTCCAAAAGCTCTTTGCTGGTTAGCCACGTGACTCTGCTGCTGAAACAGCGGACAGGGTGACTCCATGAGGAGGGGAGCGACTTGGACTGCAAAGAGAAGAGGGAGGACCCCAGGTGGGAACAGTGTCAGAGTGCACTATGGGTGCTGTTTTAGATCAAGACCTCAGGTGGAGGAAGAAGCTTTCCTTTTTAATAAAAATATGGTGTTTGGGAGCCTTTGAAAGAACTAGAGCCCTCGCTAGAGAAGAAGGAGTCACAGACACACAGTGACTCTGGCAGGGCAAATCTATGAACACTGAAATGTGGGGACAAAGAAAGAAGTCTGACACTCACATATGTTTAAATTGATAAACGAAATCTCTCTAAGGACACCCATTTGGGCTATGCATTTCCTACAGAATGTAAATTTCCTAAAAATTTTCTGTGTGGGAATCTGGTACATCTGCAACACCTTAGACCACAGAAAGTAGGCTTTTTACTGTTCTAAATTTCAATATCCTGGCTCACCTATCTTCTCTGGATTTGTAAGTGTATTTGTACATCTAACTATTCTGGTTCTAACTGCCTAAGCATAAGTAGAGGGTATATAGCAAATGACAAAGGTTACACCAGAGGAAAAATATATCAGTGAATGTGCCTTCAAATAACATAAATAAGTAAACAGTTCTACCAGAAACTCTAAAATAAAATCTTACTTTTTTTTTTTCTGAAAAAAAAAAAAAATTATGCACACTGTGTTTTCATGTGTAACAGAGGGAAACATGCTGTTACAGTACTGGTAAGGACTGCGGTTGCACCATGACAAGGAAAGCGGATGCCAATTTAAGCTGCCATAGGTATTGAGATTAACCCATCCACGCTGCATTCCCTTCTGCACTAAGTGGCAGCAGCTTTATCTGATCAGAAGATTCCTGTTACAAGTAAAGCGAATTTACTCAGCAAGCCCAATATAAAATGCCAGAGTTGTGCTTGTTCAATCATAATTGAAGAGCAGCAGAAGAGCACATTAATTGTTCTTTCGATGCCCGTTTTCAGTCTAATTGCCATGAACCTTTCTGCCAGGGTTATCTTTCCACTTCTCTAATGATATTAGTAGTCCTATACAGGGTCCCTTCAACCCAATTGTGATTTTATTACTAAGGCAACCAGTTGTGTACCGCAAGCAGCAGCCATTTTTACTCATCTTTTCACAGTCAGACTGACAAAGCAGTGCTTTTAAATAGCATTTTTCTTTTATCTTTAAAAACTAAGTCCCTAGGGAGCACTACCAATTTACACTAGTTGAAGATTTGGATCAAAGAGCCTGAACACCCAACAGAGAGCACAGCGAAAAGAAGCAACAACCTGGGCAACTCAGCAACGACTGATCCATGTGATGAAGAAATCCCCAAAGTCTGAAAATACTGCTGAGGTCTTGTTGTTTAATTAGTACCGTGCAGTCAGAGTCTCCTACTGTTCATGGCTGAGGAGAAGAGAACTGGAACTAGATCTCTTTGTTGCTTTCTGGGGAAGCAGTGGCTTGAGCATCTTCCCTCTCTGTCACTTACCGCTCCTCTAAGGCATGCAGAGTAGGATTTTTCAGCTTGCCGGTCGAATCCACTGCAAAATGATAAATTCTGTTCTCTGTGTTCAAGTGGAGAATTCACTGTACTTTGGTATTATCCTTTTCTTAGAGATCCAGGGTTTGGTATCTAACCAGAGCCCCGGGAGAACTGAATGGACTTTGTCATGTTGTTGTGGCTGGATGTGATACTGCTTACATCAAAGAACTGGTATGCATAAAAGATTAAGGATGTATGGGCTGCCTTCGTTAGGACCACTTCTAATTTTTGAGAATTTGCCTTTAACCCCAGATTTTTGTCCCCTTAATTTGTGTTTATGTATGATGTGCCCCACTCAGACTAACCATATATTATTCCATTGTTGCTTTTGTGATAAATAAAACCATATTTCTATGTTCAGGAAGAGGCTGCTCCTCTGAGTGTGCCCTCCCCAGGACTGTGGGTCTCAGCAGACCCAGCCTCCATGCTGCAAGGTTTGTCTGGGCCATGGGGAGCTGAATCCTCCACAGCCCAAGGCAGGCACACTCAGCTCCTGCTGAGATTTGGGCATGAAGGTGCTGTTGCTCCTGCTGCTCTGCCCAAGTTGGGAGATTTTTCATCTGCAGGGGTCCCCAGCTGGGAACAGTGAGCATCTATCCAGGAGAGGTGATTGCTGCTGAGGCCACATCCCTGGTTCACCTTCCCCCTCTTCCCATCTCCCCACCTCAAATGCTGTGAGTATCACTGTGCATACACCCACTCATGCATGTATGAGTGCACAGGTGCACATATGAGACCCATATACTGCTTGTAGGCTCAATATGCTTCTCCTCGACCACGTAATCCTCAAACCCAGCAAGAGCCCTGAAACACTGCCCTGACTCCCTCCCACGCACTGCTGTGGCAGGTACCTCTGGGCTTGTTGCACTATTCAGTCAGGGACCCCATGGGGATGTACCTCCCTGGTCCTGCCTAACCCCCTCGCCTACAAAGCAGCCTCCTGCACCACACCTGCAATCTTGGGGCATTAAGCCAGCGTAACCTCACTGTGGCGGTCCCCAGGCAGACTCAGACCCAGCCACCCTGTCTCCCCACTCCATTTGGGATTTCCCCCATCTGCTGTCTGGCTGGTTATACTGATGGACTCCAAGCTACCTCTAGCTCTGTAGTCATTTTACTGATGGAATTCGCACAAGAGCAAAACTCTCTTGGCTTAAGCACAATGAGAAGTTTTAATTCAAAAGCAAGACTTGAATTTTGTCCATTGTGGATCCACCCCACAAAATTTAGAAGGACAAGTATGCCTGACACTCCTTCTCCAAAATACAGCAGTGCTTTAACTTCAGCAAAATAGTTACAAGCAGGGTCTTTTTTAACATGTGCATGTTGTTTTGTTTGCTTGTTTTTCCAGCATGGACAAAATATGACTTCAACAAAATAGCTGCAAGCATTCGGTTTGGGTTTTCTGTTGTTGTTTTGAGTTTTTTGTTTGGTTTGGGTTTGTTTTTTGTTGTTTTTTTTTCTTTCAGTGTGGACAGAATGATGTGGTTTTTTTCCTTAAATGTATTCTTGGAAACAGCCACTGTATTTTGGCTAAAACATTTAAAAAAGCAAACAAAAACAAAACACAGCCTGAGGCAGATACCAGGCATGGAAAGTTCAGCCTAAATCTGTAATTTTTATGAAGTTATGAGCAATGGAAAAGAGAGTAATAGGATGGAAAGTGTTGAGCAGTGTTACTCCTGTAATAGGCGTCATTGCCTGTCTGCAATGTTCAAAACAGGGAGACCAGCACTGAAGGCAGTGCCCCAAAGTGCGCCTCAGACAAAGGTGATGTAGACATGCCAAAAAAGGAACATCAAGCAAATGGCAAAAAAGGATCTGTTCTTACTTGCAGCTAAAGGACTCAGTTAAATCAGTCTATTTTTTCTCCACAGTTATCAGACACTGGCCACACTTTCGAAGATGGAGCAAAAAAGGGAGGTTGAAGGTGTAACTGGACGTAAAGCTGGTATGGCTGCTGAAGTAGCCTTGCTCTAATCTGGGCTCTCACAAGCAAAAGGCCACTGAAATTCAACCTTCATTTCTCATCTGTAAAAGCAAACAAGCATAAACACCTTGCTTCCCTTTGTTCCTGAGCTAACCTCTGAAACAGAGACCAAACCAAGTGCAACAGCCAGCACCGGGTACAAAGAGGGGAGTGAAGGTGAGAGCAGCAGCCCAAGGTGTCAAAAAGGGAGGCTTCACTCCATGCTCCCCATCCCAGCTGGGCTTCGTAGGGCAAGCAGCACATCAGGGCCCTGGGACCTGCTTCTGCAGCTGCAAATGCTGTCTTAGGCAAGAGATTTAAAATATTTTGAGGTTTGGTTCTGAAAATTAGCTTTGAATCTTATCCCTTTCCAATTAAGCTTTACATGTTGAGAAAGGCTTTTTTTTAATCTTTAGTATTTTAGCTTGTCAAATTACTGAAGAGGATTCAAGCTCATTTTTTATTTTACTTTTAATGTGCAAAAAATGTTGCCTATCTATAAGGACTGTTTTGGTTTGATGTTTTGAAGATTTTTGAAAGTATGTTTTATGTAAAAAAGATATATTAAAATATTAACAAAAAAGTTATTTTCAGAGACACTGTATGTTCTCTTTTACATTATCTTGCTCTTAACAAATTGGCAGCATGGAATGAAAGTTTGATCTCCGTTTTCTTATGTTAGAAAAACTTCATCCTTTTCAATTTTTTCTGTCTTTACTTGGATAAAGTAACTTTAAAAGGGTCCAGTAAACCTATTCTTTAAATTGAGAGGAAGCAATAACAAGCAATCTCATAAAAATGTCAAGTGAGAGAAATTCCCCGCATTAAGTTACTTGTTTCAAGCTGTCAAAATTAAGAATTCAATAAAAAAGAAGAACATTTTTTTGCATATTTTTCAGTTCTGAAAATGTTACCGGATAATTTTACTGAAGTAAGCAATCTCTAATCAAAAGCTTCTCTTGGGAAAATCCTCACAAGAATACTTTTTTTTTTTCCCAGTGACTACTAGTGTTACAGTATTGGAGTAGTTTAAAATGACACCCTTAGTGGAAGTCCAGTTGCAAACATTGCTACAGCAAGACTATGAATGTGCCACAACCTGCACACTTTTTAACAACTGGTAAATGTAAAATAGCTATTTTTAAGATGAGATTTTTAAAAGAAGTTTTGCCTCCAAAATAATTCTGGATATATTTAGGCATTAAAGGTTATCTGAAATAAAGAAGTTGGTGGAAGCTTAACCAAGGAGGCAAAATTATATGTCCACAATATCTCTGTTTTTATTTGGTGCTATAAAAGCCTAGGACAAAACTTGTTCAAATAAATGAAAATCTTTCAGTCTTAATAGAATTTTATTCATGCCTTCAGTTTTTGATTTCTGTGAGAAGAAAACATGTAGTTAACCCTATTCCTATTTATTCTGTTGAATTGCTCTCTTTTTATATTATGACAGATTTAATCCTATATTATTAAATGCATATTTTGTCCCTTTTGCTTTCTTTTTAGGGACATATTATCTATCCTGTTATTTTGCTTCCTGCAGTCAGCGCTGATCTATAGCAAAGAACAAATTAATTATTTTCTTTTTGAGCAATCATTACTCCATTTATTTGCCTTTTCACTGGAGTTATATAGCTGTTATTTCCAGGTAGATTCTTTAACATAACTAGCCTGCAACCTCTCCTTCCTAAGAAGACTTGCAATGAACAGCGGGTTTTTGAGTTTACCTGGGACAGTCATGATGAGTAGTGAAGTGCCCCATCAGTCTATGTCAAAAAACCCTTCTCAGGAAGTTTTCTGTTATAAATTTGTCTAGGGAAAAATTGAAGTATTCAGTGTGGCAATCTAATTGACTTTCTGTTCATCCTATTCACCCTCCCAAAACCCCCAAACATGAAATTATATACTGGGAAGATGTGCTGATTTATTGCACTGCTTGTTGCTGGCCCCCATGACTACTACTCCACGGAGTCTGGATCATGAGTTACAGAAGCTTAAGGGTGCTCCTGAGAGAGCCTCCCCCAACGTACAAGTGCGTCTGCTGGTCCAGATAGCAGACTCCAGTTCACTACCTTTTGATTGGAAAGTCAGCTTGAGATGTAATTGGTTGCACTCAAGTTGCACTTAAGTTGCAAGGAGTTAGGTCACCAAGACATCTCTTCAGGAACTTATTTTTTCTGAGCTTTTCCAGATGACTTATCCTTCTAAAACACAGTGCAGCAAATTAGAACAGATTGGGGAAAAAAAATCACCTGGGAAATTTTCATTTTGAAGGTCTAACTTGTCAAAAAACATACCAAACTGTACTGGTTTTGATGAATCTTCTGATCAAATAAGGTTTCAGGTCTCACCTTTTTTCTGTTGAGGCTCTCCCTTTCTCCTGTGGGCAGCCAGCCTTTGTCTACAGTTCTGGGACTGCGACGGCCACGGAGCTGTGAGGCAGCCTGGTTATGTTGCTGTCTTGGGTTTGGGGTCCATGAGGCTTCCAGGACCACCCTGTGGGAACAAGCTGCTGGGAGCCAGGGGAGCAGAAGAGGAGGAAGAAGGGATGAAGAGAAGAAGGGGGTTTCTGAAATTCCAGATGCTCTCCCATGGAGTTGTGAGCTGAAAACTCTGGGCACATCAGCCATCTCCTGAGGAATTTGCAGCACTGCAACAGAGGCTGCCTCAAGTGAGATATTAAAGTCAGCCTTGCCAAAGCTGGATTGAATTTATATCATCCAGATACCAACATTTCCAGTCTCTGAAGTCAGCTCCACATGCCTCCCAGAGCTGTGGGGCTGGGGAATGAAAGCCAGAAAGGCTTGTATACTGCTCTCTTGGGAACTCATCTTCTAGCTAAATTTGGGATTATTGTTGCCAGAAACAAAGAAAGAGGTACAAGCCTATGCAACTAGCCTTTTTTTTTTTTTTTTTTTTCTTTTAAGTGAACAAAAAGGCATTTTGAGAGTTTCCCACTTTGACTGCTTCTTTCCTATGTGAATTTGTTACTCTTTCTCTGGACCGAAACAGTGTCCAGGGAGTGAAAGCAGAAGGAGCAATGGCCACACAGTGAGAGTAGTCATCACGACACTAGGATGACAGAAGGCTGCATGCAGGTATATTTGGTGGCTAGATTTGAAATACCTGCCATGATCCTTCTCACTTTGCACAGTCTTTCAAGGACAAGAGAACATATTTTGTTAAGGTTGCTCATTTAACTCTTCCTTCTCATTACCCATTCACATTCATGTGAACCAGTTTCTATCCCTAACAAGAGCAGACTACAAAGAAATGCAAAATGATGCAACTGAAAGCTTTATACAGAATTGTACCAGAATAAAATTCTAGTGTAAATTCTTGCTTGCCACAGTGTATATTCTCCTTTTCTTCTCCAGTAGGAACAGAAATCTCCCTTCTTTTTAGTTCATTTTGGTCTGTGGCCTGGAAATATTTTATGTGGATATATATGTCAAATATATTACTTAAAATTAAGGTTAAATAATTACATTATTAACAGTGATATTAAAATTCCATTCAGTGCAAAATTAGAGTTTCATCTGTAGGATGTTTCATGATTCTGAGCACAAATTTTTTTTTACTTTTTTCTTGAAAAAAAAAAAAAGGAATATCCACTGTGTGAAAAATTAGTATTTAGTACCAAAATTTCTCTATCCCACAGGCTTATGAATTTTGCAATAGAGAAAGGCATAGCCACATACTTTAAAAGATTGAAGACTATTTATTTCATGAACAGCTATCTAGAAACGTATTCATAGGAACAAAGATTTTTGAAATAACTCTTAGACTCTCACTATTCCACAAAGAAAAAAATAATTCAATACTAAGTTTGTAAATGCATTTCACAAGTTTGTTTAGTTTGAAGAATTCATCCTGCTTTAATTAGCACTGTGATATAGGGAGGCTTGATCACTCTCAGTGGAAAGAGGCTGAACTTTTTATTTCAACTTAAATCAGACAAGGGCCAAAACTTGCAACTTCATATATTGTGATAAGAGATACAAAGCTTTTTATTCTAAAACTGGAAACAGTCTTATTAAACCATGCAGCTGGATGTCTGGATGGCAACTTACATCTTCCTGTGACAGAAAGAGAAAATATGAAATAGCATCTTCTTGATCAAACTTTTATTTATTCATTGCAGATGAAGAACTACCTGGAAAGCACAGAACTATGCTTTCTTTGTAGTGCTTTAAATCCTTGAAGACTGTACAAGACACATAAGTAATATCACTTACACATGCTTTGTTTATTGCCAATGATAAAACATCTACAGTTGCAGAAAGGGGGTGGCATAAGAGAATAGTGTTAGAAAGATAAATTTCTAATTAAGCCCAGCTATTTTGTAACCAACTAAGTATGAGCTAAACCTTAGATTTCTTCAAGCAGAAGTTCATAGAGGGAAATCATGAACCTTTCCAGTAGGTAATCTCATTAATTCCTATTTTCCACCCCAAATAAGGCTATTTTACTGAAAAAAATATAAAGACTAGAAAGATGAGCATTGTGGTAGAAAGAAACTATATTGCTATAGTGAAAGTAATTTAAAATCTTTCTGAACGTATATTAAGAATCTCAGTGTTTTGGTGGAAAATGTAAAATAAATTGGAAAATATAAAATAGCTCCGTTTTCATCCTAGACCCACAAAAAAACACAGACCGCTAAAATGGCGAGCAAAGAAATGTGAAGACACTGACTTTGTAACAAAGGATGTGTTATTTGCTTTGAAGTGAATGATAACATAAACTAGATTGAGGCAATTTTTGTTCTGCACCAAGCAGGAGGATATGCGAAGTGAGGGAAGACTGAAGCCCCTGGCTGAGCAAAAGAAATTAGTTCTACAGAGCTCAGCAGAGCCTGTGGAGGGGAGTGGGGGACAGGGTAGAAGAGAGAAGGGAACAGAGACAGAGAGTCCCACCAAGGAACAGCGCCAGGACCCAGGAAATGCCGCAGGCACCCAGACTCCCCTGCGGTAACAGGTAAAGTCTCATCAAACTTTGCTTCACCATCCCATAAAGCATTTCACCATCACTGCTCATTTGCAGTCAATGCACAGTTAATTTAATGTATCCTGAAGCTGGGTCAGCAATAAAGTCATATCTTTGATGAGTGGCAACAGAGCATGTGACTCTCTGCTTTGATGTCTCATGGTTGCCAGGATAGCTATCTGCCCTGCTGTAAGAACTCCCGTGTCCAGGTCCTTTAAAAAAACAGCCCTCCAGGTACTTGCCCAGTGCTCAGGGGGTGTATAAAGCAGGGATAACCTGCAGCTTTCAAGAGATGAGAGAAATGTATCAGGAAGAAAAGAGTGGTGACATCCAAACACTATAAAGGAGCAATGCTCCAAGTATCTACGCAGGTGAAAAAAATTGTGATAAAAGACCCCAGCCAACTTCTTTGTAGAGCATTTCAAACCCCATCAAGCAGGCTGAGGCTACTCTGCTCCCCAGAAGGGTCAGCAAACTAGAAAATCTTTCAGGCACATGCATTCATATGTTACTTTGAAAAATGCAAGCAGTATCCAGGAAATTCATCCCTGTGTTAGCTACTCAGCTCTGCAGGATTGCTACTCTGCTGAAACAAGCAGGGTCTCTGGCTTTATTGATCAGATCCACCCATGGACAACATGGTATAGGTGCAGACATAGAGTGTTTTCATCAGTATCGTGATGACTTGCCAGAGGAAACTAGCATGAGGCAAAACCCAAAAGCTTTAAGCTAAAAACCTGTCATGTTTTCAACAGATTTTACTCTTGAGAAATGTCTTCCCTGAAAAAATAAAAAGAAATCTCATTAGACTTCAGGATTTTTATTCCAATAGCTGTTATTCAGCTCTTAGAAGAGTCCTGCAAGACAAATGAGACTGAAAGCATGCTTTGGTTGGAAAAGCCCCTGAGAGCACACTGTCAGGCCAATTAGACTGTGTGAGAAATTTTGAAGCTCGGGCAGTGGATGAAGTGTGTGACAAAAAGCATGAAGTGACTTCTGGTCCCATACAAAGCCTCTGTGAATGGAAGGAATGATGTTAACTGACCCAGACAGGGAAAAAAATGGATGTGAAAAAAGACATCACAATGGTGGCCCTTAATGACTTTCTGTGTTGGGGAAGGAGTGGGAGCAGGTAGATGGGACACACATGAAGGTTGAATTTCCGTGGGAAAGTGAGCCTGAAATTAACCTCTGTGACTTCTCAGCTTCTTCTGTAATTGGAGATAAGATCCAATGCTGAAGAAAAAATGTAATTAATTTGCCAAACTGCTATCAGATTTACGACCTAGCTGCCATCACTGAAACTTGGTGGGGTGAATCCCATGACTGGCGTTCAGCTATCAAAGCCTACAGGCTGTTCAGAAGGGACAGGCGAGGTAGGAGGGGCAGAGGTGTTGCCCTCTACGTCAAGGAATGCCTTTTTTCTTCAGCTACAGGAAGCTTTGCGCTCACAGACTCTTGTCCTGATGGGGGATTTCAACCACCCTGACATCTGTTGGGAAAGCAGCACGGCAGGCGGTAGGCAATCTAGGAGACTCCTGGAGTGCACAGACAACAATTTCCTAAGCCAGGTAATAGATAGCCCTACCAGAGGGGACGCAGTACTGGATCTGGTGGTCACCAATGTAAGTGAGCTCATTGGTGATGTCAGGATTGGAGGCAGCCTCGGCTGTAGTGATCATGCACTGGTAGAGTTCACAGTCTGGAGAGGTAAGGGTCAGGTGAAGAGCATAGTCAGGACCCTGAATTTTAGGAAAGCAAACTTCCAGCTTCTTCAAGGAGTTAATCAACAGGACTCCCTGGAAAATGGCCCTCAGGGACAAGGGAGCAGAACAGAGCTGGCAGGTCTTCAAGGATGCTTTCCATAGGGCACAAGAGCTCTCAATCCCCACGTGCAGGAAATCGGGCAAGGAAGGGAAGAGGCCGGCATGGCTGAGCCATGACCAGGGGGTCAAACTAAAGGCCAAGAAGAGATTGCACAGGCAGTGGAAGAAGGGACTGGTATCTTGGGAAGAGTACAGGGACACTGCCCGGTTGTGTAAGGATAGGATCAGGAAGGCCAAGGCTCGGCTGGAGCTGAACCTGGCGAGGGATGTGAAGAATAAGAAGGGCTTCTACAGGTACATCAACCAGAAAAGGAAGGTTAAGGAAAGCGTACCCCCTCTGATGAGCAGCAGTGGTGAGCTGATAACAACAAACGAGGAGAAGACTGAGGTGCTCAACAACTTTTTTGCCTCAGTCTTCACTGGCAAGCTCTCTCCTCACATCTCACGAGTCAATGGGCCATTTGATGGGGATTGGGAGGACAGAGGTCCTCCCACTGTAAGAGATCAGGTTCGTGACCACCTGAGGAACCTGAATGTATATAAGTCTATGGGTCCTGATGAGATGCATCCCAGAGTCCTGAGGGAATTGGCTGATGTAGTTGCTAAGCCACTCACCATGATACTTGAAAAGTCATGGCAGTCAGGTGAAGTCCCTGGGGACTGGAAAAAGGGAAATATTGCCGCCGTTTTTAAAAAGGGTAAAAAGGAGGACCCTGGGAACTACCGACCTATCAGCCTCACCTTTGTGCCTGCGAAGATCATGGAACAGATTCTCCTGGAATCTATGCTAAGGCACGTGGAGGACAGGGAGGTGATTCGGGACAGTCAGCATGGCTTCACCAAGGGCATGTCCTGCCTGACCAACCTAGTGGCCTTCTATGATGGAGTAACTACATCAGTGGAGGAGAGAAGAGCTACAGATGTCATCTATCTGGACTTCTGTAAGGCCTTTGACACAGTGCCCCACAATATCCTCCTCTCTACATTGGACGGATAGGGATTTGGTGGGTGGACTGTTTGGTGGATAAGGAATTGGCTGGATGGTCACGTCCAGAGGGTAGTGATCAATGGCTCGATGTCCAGAAGGAGAACAGTGACAAGTGGTGTCCCTAGGGGTCTGTTCTGGGGCCAGTGCTGTTCAATATCTTCATCAATGACATAGACAGCGGGATCGAGTGCACCCTCAGCAAGTTTGCAGATGACACCAAGCTGAGTGGTGCAGTCGACACGCCTGAGGGACGGGATGCCATCCAGAGGGATCTGGACAGGCTGGAGAGGTGGGCCTGTGTGAACCTCATGATGTTCAACAAGGACAAGTGCAGGGTCCTGCACCTGGGTCGGGGCAATCCACAGTATCAATACAGGCTCGGGGATGAAGGGATTGAGTGCTGCCCTGCTGAGAAGGACTTGGGGGCACTGACAGACGAAAAGCTGGACATGAGCCGGCAATGTATTCTCGCAGCCCAGAAGGCCAACTGAATCCTGGGCTGCATCAAAAGAAGCGTGGCCAGCAGGTCGAGGGAGGTGATTCTGCCCCTCTACTCTGCTCTGGTGAGACCCCACCTGGAGTACTGCATCCCAGCTCTGGGGTCCTCAGTACAAGAAGGACATGGACCTGTTGGAGAGGGTCCAGAGAAGGGCCACAAAAATGATCAGAGGGATGGAGCACCTCTCTTATGAGGAAAGGCTGAAAGAGCTGGGGCTGTTCAGCTTGGAGAAGGGAAGGCTGCGGGGTGACCTTATTGCAGCCTTCCAGTACTTAAAGGGGGCTTATAAGAAAGATGGTGACAGACTTTTTAGCAAGGTCAGTAACGACAGGACAAGGGGTAATGGTTTTAAACTAAAAGAGCGTAGATTCAGACTGGATATAAGGAAGAAATTTTTTACAATGAGGGTAGTGAAACACTGGAACAGGTTGCCCAGAGAAGTGGTAGATGCCCCATCCTTGGAAACACTCAAGAACAGGCTGGATGGGGCTCTGAGCAACCTGATCTAGTTGTAGATGTCCCTGCCAATTGCAGGGGGGATGGACTAGACGGCCTTTAAAGGTCCCTTCCATCCCAACGCATTCTATGGTTCTATGATTCATATTAAACAGTTTAATGCAAACACATAGTTGACATATTGAAAATTTAGCAATGTAGTACTTTGCATAGTGACTTACTTGCTTTACATGTAGAATGTAAACAATGAATAACAGTTTGGATTTGTCATATTCTTGTGAACTGTCACTTTGATTGCTACTGCTCTACATGAACACATAAAGCAAAAGACTCTAGAGACAGCTCATGGCGGATGTGCTACTTCTTGTCATTGGTAATCCCTCTTGGGACTACCCTACTGGTAATTTCTCTGCTTGATACCTCTGAAAATATTTTTTGATACCTTTTTTTTTCATATGCAAGTAAATATTATATTGGGTTAACTTATTCTTAGTTGCTTATACTATTTTCTTGCATCAGGTCTATTAAGTGCACCTTTTCACTGGAAAACTGCACCTGTAAAATAAATTCTTCCTCCTCTAAAGGTTCAGAACCTCTTCACAAATTTCACAGTGTTTGTCATTACTGACAGGAGAGTTCATCGGTGCCTTTCAATCACTGATAGGAAACAATACCCTGCTTTCAGGTACAGCTCACTCAGAGAAGGCTTTCCATTTAAGGGAGGGCTTCTCTAGTGTTCTCTGCTGTTCAGTAGAGTGGTTTGACCCCACGCTGTAAGGTGGTCTCTGTGTGTGGGCACACGTTGCCCTGCTGAAGGATGGCTGTGTCCCCAGAACACTTAGCACCCCAAACCAAACAGCAGTTGGTGGGGCTGCTTGGCCCCGGCTGCTTGGCCCCTGGACTTTCCAGGGTCCCCAGGAGCTTGCACCCCTCTTTGCTTTCCTGCCCAGCCTCGTTTGGGAACCAACTACTGAAACACAGAAAGCTGAAAGTTAATCACCAGACGGGTTTTGATAAAGCTGTTTTCACTTCTATAAGCCATGTGTGTCCCTAAGCGAAGTCTTTTGTAAGACTGAGGCAAGAGGCCATGAACAAGGCTGAAGATAACTTTGCTGATTCCCTGTGCTCCACACCCATGGGAGCAACAGCTAATCTAAGGCAGGCCTTAAAATAAACTTCTCTGAAATACTACTTGAAGAGTTCCTTGTGTCTTCTCTCACTCTTCTTTCTCAGGCACTTACTGCTGTGGTGTTTAATTTTTCCCACATTTTTGAGACTGTGATACCTTAACTCAAATGTTTTTTCTTTCCTTTCAATGAATTTCATCTTTTCACTAGTCAGATCATAATGTCTTTTGTATTGGTCAAACCAGTCCTCTATTTTTGTTACCCATTCATCCATGACATTCATTTATTTTCTTTTAATTTCTTTTAATTTAGTAACAACTGTTTATAAATCAGAGTATATTAACCCACTTTTGCTTTTTATTGCACTCAGGAAATCTGTTAAATCTTCTTCAATGAAAGTTAATCTTTCTTCTGGGGAAGACTCCATTACTGGATGGAACATCACAAATTAACTCACCTGTTCTTAATGTCAGGCAAAACATAGTTTGTTTTCTTCAGATGAAAAAAATATTTCAGCTGTGAAACTCTTCACAGTGAAATTTTTAAATGTTCTATTTTATCACAGTTCAGATAAGATGGGAGAAAAAAAAAAGTAAGAAAGACCCAGGAAGTGGGATTAAACCAACTAATAAGCAACCAATCAACTCCAGAAATTGGATGCCAAATTCTGCCAGTAGAATAACAATGACAAGATATGTGACATGAATTTAATTTCTATAAAGATGTGCTGTTGCTAGAAGTGGGATTCTACCAACATGTTTCCCAGGTCTGATAATGCATTGCAGTGGAAATGCTCTGCAAAATTATTAATGAAACCCAATCATTTTGTTATTCAGGTTCCAAAGTTCGCTTCTAGGAAAATCATGTGTTCAGTTTTTTTGTTTTCTTGTCTCAGAACCTGTCTGTTTAGCAGAGGTAATCTGATGGAATGGTGTATAACCTGGTTAGTGAAGCATCGTGCTGAGACTCAGGAGACCTAGGTCATATTCCGTAGTCTGACGCTTGTCCTTTGGATCCTTTGGGAAGTTTCTCACCTTTCCACGTTTTAGCCTGAGTATCTCTTCCATGGGGATGATATTATCATCCTCTGTAAAGCACCTACGAAGCCATGAAGAAAAAAATATTTCTAAACTGTCTTTGTTTCCGTCTCACTCTTTCTTCCCTGCTTATTGTTTTTAATACCAAGAATACTCCAAGTGAGTAATTCATATAAAACTCAAGGACATAATGGTAGTATTAGTGACTCTGCAGATTGTCCCTTAAAAATAATTTCAATCTTTTTAAAATTCTTCCTTGGAAGAAAAACATTCCAATCTCCCCTCCTCACAAATCAAATTACCCTTTGCACCTCCTGCTTCCCTCCCCCTGCTGTGGGTCAGCACCTTGCCTGATCTACCCTTTCCAGATTTTATTTCTGACTCCCTCTGTGACTGAGCCACTTATTAGATATATCCTGACACTTCTCACCAATGTGTGAGAAAAACTGAGAAAAGATTTAATTTTCTAATAATTTTTGTTACAAATTCGTTTCTAAACCTGCAGATTCTGACCTTCACAGGTCAGGTGACTAAATGCATCAGAATTCTTGTTATAATAACACTGAATACTGATCTATTTTAGGGTGGTACTCATCTATTAAGTATTCTTTGATCTAGTTTAGGTTTTTTAACGTATAACATATTTAAACATACATAGACATCAATAGTACAAAAGCATATTTCCTATATGGCAAATTTCCTGAAGTTAATATTAAAGTAAGAGGAAAATCACAGACTCTATAATAAAATTAAGAAAAATGACAGGGTAGAAAATGAAAACATTGCTGGTACTACACTGGATGAAGCAGGATACACTTTATCAAGATGAGACTCAATTCTTTTTTTCCTGTTACTACAAATGATAAGGAAGCAAGATTCTTAGAATGTTCAGAGGAAAATGGTCCTGCCAAAATGATGATTTTCTTATCTTCTGCACAGTTACTCTGTGCCTGAAGTCTGATTATCAGCTCTTGCCTTTCCTCATATTTTCATACTATGTGTGTTATTCAAGTCATAAGAAATGATCCAATCACTCCTGTGTCAATGATCTAAGCATTTAATTCTGGACTCACAATCTCATATAAGAAAAAAAGATAAAAGAAGAAGGTGTTTTGGTAGTAAATCTGAGACTTAGGAAAGTAGGAAAAATATTTTGTCATGGTTTTTAAGGAAAAAGTAGGACCTTTTTCCTACCATATGCTTAGTCTCAGCTATGACAGGACTTCTATTTATATTCTCCAACACTTGTGGACTTCAAGCCAGAAAAGCGCTTTTTTTCTTTTTTTCTTTTTCTTTTTCTTTTTTTTCTTTTTCTTTTTCTCTTTCTTTTTCTTTTATGCAATAGATTCTTTAATACATTTTGCTTGTGCATTTCAGCTGAAGTTTCTCATTCTAAATTGCAAATGCCTGACCAACAGCCTGACAAGTCGTTGGAATTGAGGGATACCAACACGCTTTAGATTCAGAAAATGCATACCTCAGTACAGACAAAATCTTTTCATCACAGTGGTTGTCTTGAAGGAGACACAAGTAACAAACAGTAAATAATCTCTTCATAAAAGGTAAAGCCTTTAATTTAAATGAATTACACAGTCCAATCTATATTTCTCATATACCTTCAGGGACTTCATTAAGGCAATTAAATGGGAAAAAGAACTCCCCTTCTCTTTTCTTACCCTCCTATTTTTAGACTAAGCAAATTAGACATAATTTATATCAGTATGATTATCTTAACTGGAAGTCACTTTCTTCTGTGCTTCTTCCTGTGGTTTTGTTTCATAATCTGTGTACAAACAGTCATTGTTTTTCCAACATGGAAGGCTGTTTTCCAGGCACTATTGCTTCTATTATACACACACACAGATACAGACTGTTACAGCATATTTTTTTGAGTTATTATTTAGTTGATTGTTTAGTGTTTCTGGTGAGCCTGGTATATCTAAGGCAGCAGGGGAACTGCTTGTCTGTATTTTCCCTGTAGCCTGTTGTGATGAGGAAGACATTACTGTATCACCTCTTGCAGGGCACTTTCATTTTGCCAACTGACTGCGAGGAAAATCTGTTTAAAGGATCATATAATTGTGTTGGTTTAAAAGATATAGATTCACAACAGCAAAAAAGGATATTTATGCTCCAGGAAGTGTGTTGAAAGAGAAAAGGGAAAAAAAAAGTAGAGTAGATAATGAACTCCAGGTAAAAACTGAGATTTCCTCACAGACCATTCACTCAAACCCATGCTTTCTTTTCTTTAATTGTAATTTACCAAAGGCTTTTGGGCTTGAAGTCCTGCACACCCATGGTTGTCCTCCCCTGGAAGGAGAATTGCGCAAACCTGATTGAGGTCAGCTACTGAGTGGCTGACCCTGGAGATCCCCCTCCCACCTTACCCTTTAAGATTATTTAAATTACGTGTGATTGTTATGAATAAGATTATCCTAAACATAAGTCATTTATTCCTGCACTCTTTCCAGCAGTTTTGTTACATAATCTGTGCATGACCACTCATTGTTTTTTCAACACAGAAGGCTATTTCTGAACACCAAGTATACTGTTTACACAGAAGAACATGGGTATAATAGGTTCCCCTATCTGTCATTTATGTGATTGATTGTTCACAGTTTTAAGTGATTCTAAGATTTCTAAGTAAGCGGAGGAGCTCCTGGCAGAGGTCAGCTACTGATGGGTTGGCACAATGCAGAAGGCTGAGCAGTCACCATAAATCGTCATTGTGCTTTGTTCATCTGTACTATTCACACTATTCAGCAAGGAAGCAGAGAGCCTACGTGTAAAGAAAACCCTTGGAAAGACAGGAACAGAGTGTGCACATACAGCCTGGTGTTTCAAATTTAACATGAATATTTTGCTGGTAAATGCTAAACCCAATTACTAAAAGGGTTCAACGGCTCCTAGTTTCCTATGGGTGCTGAATTCTTTAAGTATTAACTGTAGGAGTGAGCACTGTAGAAAGGACGGTCCTAAATCCTTAACATTCATAAGAGACTTGCCTAATACTGGAAGAAATGCCAGTGTTTGGGGTAGAGCAGAGGAATGCCTAGCTCAGTCTGTCTCTGTTACTGGAAGCCAAAGATTTTGAGTGTGGAAGAAAAGTGGGCTTCTGTGTTATAAGATTACAGATTAGATACAGTTAGATGTGACATTAGATACAGTATGCCATGGCACCAGGGAACCCCTGATAATCAGGCAAATTGTCTGGAGAAGAGAATTCAGCTGTAAGAAATAAAAGCATTTTCTCTTTTCTTATTCTGGAGTAGTATTCTGAGAATAACGCTGTCACCTTGTCAGCTATCGTTCAAAAGGAGGAAGAGAGTGAGGGGCACTAAACAGAAAAACAGAAAATGGAAATGTTTTTTAATACAGAGAGAGCCAAGATGAGTCTCCAAGTGCTCATCTTTCAAAGTATGTGGCAGGCATTTTGTCTTCATGTAATAAAGTGATTTTTGCATTTGTTTTTGAGAAACAGCTACTGTGCACAAGCTTTTTTCAATAATATTTAAAAAAAACCCCAATCCTCAACTCTGTAGCTAGATACTTAAACTTCTATTCAGATACTTGTGTAAATCATCACACCCTTATACGAGCTTTAACCTTTAATAACTTAGCCTCCTCCAATTTGGCAACTTTGGGACTATCCAACATCAATAAATAAATTACCTTTGGTCTGGGAGTGTTTAATGAGTGCTTTATGGAAGATGTATGAGCCACTGAAAAAAGGAGAGGAACTTGTAAATGTATTGCATCCATAATCAGACAAGTTATGACCTTTTGGCCATTTCCAGTCAAACAAAGTGTACTTTTGAACATTAAACCAGCAGAAACTGCAATTTAAAAACTATGTGACTTCTGAATGAGAAGTTTTATAACTGTGGGAAAGTGGAGGAGGAATGAAAGTCTTTGTGACTACTTCTTATAAGCATATAAGGGAAGGTAAACTTTTCTATAATGCTTGGCCAGTGGTATATTTGGACACGAAATCTTGTTTTCAGAGGTTGTCCTGATATGTTTACAAATGCAAAAATGCATATTTTGTGTGGAGGTTGAAGCTTTTGTAGATGTGAATATCATGAGCTTTGCCTTTAGGCAAAACCACTTGAATAGATTTAGCATTAAAAAAATGGCATTGTATTCCATCCCCATGACCTGAATCTGGTATGAATCATCCTTTTTAATATTTTCATAAAGGTAAATTAAATGCCAAACCATAGCAGCAGTCATTAGGAACAATTAAAAAGCAGTTAGCAAGTTTATGGCTGAAGTCCACTGGATTGGTACAGCTCTGCATTACATCAGCTTTACAGCACCAGCTATTCCCCTCGGTGCCGTCACACCAGTATCATGCTGGCACAGGAGAGCAGAGCCACAGTCTGCTTCTTCAAGGTATAGATGGGTAAAAATTTAGGGTTCTTTTCAAAAGTATTTTAAAGCCCTACTCTTTCTTCTTATTCAAAGCTCTCTTTCCAACATGGCTGACTCTTTCAAATGGGGGTGAATGTTCCTTGGGATGTATTAGCTAGGTGTGTACAGACACATAATCTTATCTCCACTGTTTCACTTCATTATACATTTTATCCAGAGCATTCCCCTTAGTTATTCATTCTCACACTGATGGTATTTAAGCTTTTTCTGATCTGTCTCACTATCTAATTCCCATAAGTACTGACTCGTCACCGTGCTAGTCTAGCTTTCTACTTTGTGCAACTTTGCTATAATACATGGACTTAAATGCAAAAGTAATGGAGTGATAAATCATGTCTGTCATGCATGAATTATACTTGCTTTGGGTAACCCATGAATGGCCCAAGCAGTGTGAACTACATGGGTTTACTGTTTAATGTCCAATGTATTTATACCCCAGTATGTAAATCACATATTAATCATGGTTTATTTTACCCCAGGAACATAAACAAACATTAAACTTAATCCTCTATGCTAAATTTTGCTTAACATAGACTTTTTACTAGCCTTAATTCTTGAGTAACTTCTCAGCTTGGACTTTAAAAAATAGAAAGCCTTTTTATTCTATCCCGGTGACTACCAGTCAGTGCTGCAGCAGCAGAGGGGTTTTCATCAGGCTAGATTTTCTGGCTCAGTTCTTAATAACAGACCATATGAAATATGATTACCTCCTTCTTTAAACCCCCAGATTCACCACTCTGGTTTCCATGTTACCATGCTTCAAACAAACAAACAAAAACAACACTGGAGGAATCCAGTAAGATAAGCATGCACAGCAGGTTTCTCATTGAGGAGAAGTGCAGAGGAACCCTAATTTCTGCAGCTGGATATGAAAATATTTTGAGGAGAGAAAATTATAGTTTCAAGTGGGACTCTCCAAAACTCTTGGCAGAGATCTTATTAAAGATAAGAAGAAAATAAAATATTAAGAGATGTAATAGTTGAATACTGAATTTTCCTGAAGGCTACAGCTGGGATCTGAATGGGCTAGCAAGGCAATATTTCACTTTCAATATGAAAAGGTTTCACCTGCGGAAAAACCTTGATCTGCCACTTCAGATAGCAGAGGAATTTAGAATCGCTTACAGAGCTTACTCCCATCTTTATTGTCTGTAGATTTTTTCCCAAAGGAGCAGGCTTTGTTATTTTCTAATCCTTCTGTTTTTGTCAGATGGTGATAAGGACCACATTATGAACGAAATCAGGCAGTGTAAAGGAAGTATTTCATATCTAGGGGAAAATACATGTTTCTTCAGATTTCACTAACGCTAAACAAGCCTGAACAAAGAAGCTTATGATTCTGAAAGCTGGGTTTGCTTCCTTTAGCATGACTGCTTCAGGGTGGTGGGGAGTTTTTTGAGTTGCCCTTTTTTTTTTTTTAATTTCCTTTCAGCTAGAATATGATTAATTGCTGAAGGGAAAGAAAAAAAAAAGTGGTTTTCTTTGATTAAAATGGTGCTGAGCATATTTACTGTCTCAGTCTGAAAAACAGGAAGCTCAAAAATGACGTTTTCTGTGATTCCAGTGATGGGCTATTATCTGAAAGCTTTGTTCCCAGAACAGATATTGAAATAATTGTTTCACCTTCCCTCCTTAGACTCTTCACTTTATTGATATACAATGTCTAATGAACAGATTTATCAGGATTTGCTAATGAAAATGAGTACAGAGGATTGCACTGTTTAACGGGCCAGAAAAAAATTATCTCTCAGTCCTGTAAAGTGACATTTGCCATCATGCAGTGACCTCTGCAGAGCTTGCAGTCAGGTTCTGTTCTGTTTTCAGGATATCAGAGGGAAATAAATCTTGCACAGCCCTCCTGGGACTGGTGAATTTCCTTGTTTGTTCTGTTCCTCCCCTGATGGAGGAAGGTCCCATGTGCACTGGGCATGTGGCTTGCCTACCTAATAGGCACTAAGTAGCCTGCTCCCTACCGCAGTTCTCCTCCTTGGGAATGAAATCATGGATGTGCTATTCAAGCTGGCCCACAGGTCTGTAGGCAGAAAACATCATCACAGGAAGGGGGTAAGAATAAGAAGCCTGAAGTAGATAAGCTCCTGGGCAAGTTTGCCAGGCATTTACCTTTCATCTGCTATGGTAATGATGACTGTGAATTGGCTATTCTACAGTTTATGTTGTTGCTAAAATAAATGTAGTCTGAAGGATGGTGCAGCTGTCTCACCACTATGAGCAGGCTTAGTCAAAGCTTTCCAAGTGGATACTGGAGAAGATTAATAGAATAGAATAGAATAGAATAGAACAGAACAGAACAGAACAGAACAGAACAGAATAGAATAGAATAGAATATTTCAGTTGGAAGGGACAATGATGATCTAGTCGAAATGGGGCCAATGGCACCTCACCCTCTCATAGTCAAGTGCTTGTGAATGCCAAGGAAGTCACACTGTGTAAAGAGACTCAGCACACCACCAAAGCAGTAAGATTCAAAGGAAAATCAAGTCCAGTTTGGTCCTTTGAACAAATGTATTATTTCCAGTGACAGAAAATTGCTCGTTCAAGTAGTAGAAAAGAACTTTTAAGGCTCATGAGTGGTTCTTTGTCTGCTCACCTCTCATGTCTGCAACAGGGGGTGTTATTAATTAATATATTCATGTATTATTAAAATTAGAAAAAAAAAGTATTTGTATATGGAAAACACTTCTATGCAATTCAAATTAAGCTGAATACGCACCTCTCCAAGAACTGGGGCCTAAGATAGCACAGTGAGGACTTAAAGTTTTGATTCTTTTGTTATTCATCTTTCAGTCTCTGTACTGATGCCTGTCCTCTTTTCTAAGTTGCCATGTAGCTGTAAAACTTTCGGCTTCATGCTGCAGTTGTGTAATTTATCAAACTTGAGGACACGCTTTCGAAGACATTTGCACCAATGATTACAGCTACTGTTAATAACCCTGGTTCTGAATACTGAGGAATGAACAATTTAGTAACCAGATGTGAGCAAGTCATGTCTGTTTTCTTGTTAACTGTTGTTGTTTTCTTGTCTATGGGGAAGAGTGTTATTTTTACGAGAAGTTAAACTTTAGTTAGCAAGTGCATCAGCATAACTCGATTTGCCATGTGGCTGTAATAAAAGCAGTACAAAGGCCAAAAACAATTTTCATTTTATGCACACATTAAAAGTTAACCTGCAGCCTTTTCCACTTCGCTAAAGGTCCAGCAAGTACAGTACATAACTTTGTGCCTTGAGCTTTTGGATAGAACCAATTTAATATTTATTAGTTGCTTTTCATGGTAGAGTTACCACTCATCACAGTTCAGTGCATTCTTTAGACCAGTTAATCATCTGATTTGATCCTTTATCATGGAAAACAGGTGAATACTTATTTTTAAGCCCTTTTTGATAGTTGAGCAGTCTGAGGAGGGAGAAGAGAACTGGTTGTCTTAGAGTGTTTGGATGAAGGGAGGAGCTGTGTTTAATCAGGGCCAGATATATGAAGAGGATGCCAGCGTAAAGATTCCTGTTGGAAATGGCCCATGTGCAATACTATGGTTTGACCCCAGTTAAGTACACAAAGCATGTCTCATCGAGACTGAAATTACACAAATGAAGGTAGTTACATTAAGGAAGGGATAAAGCTGATCTGTGAACACTTGTGGATATGTCTCTGCTCCTTAACTCTAACAACTGCCTATCAGATTTTGTTTCTTAAGGCTATTCACAAGTATTCAAACATCCCTTCTGTAGTTTTATGTCACTAAAAATCTATGCTTTAAAAACAGAAAATCCCTTTCCTGCACTGATACAGCATGTTTACAAATTTCGTGATGCCTATTAAATGTCTCTTGTTATGAAATCCAGGAAGGAGACAAACGTGATTAAAATATTTTTTTTTCCAGGCATTCAATCTTAATCCCATCAAGGCAGGAAAAAAAAAAATCAGAAACAAGGGAAAGACAATTTGCTATTCAGGTGTTCATAATGCATGAGAAATAATTGGCTCTTTCCTGCTTTCCCTTAGCTCTGTGAGATTTTAATTTTGTTTTAGCACAGTGCTTGTTGTAATAACGTACAGAGTGATAGCCTTAGAGAGTGTGTTCTTCTATATTTGTGGACTTACTACAACACTTGGTACTCTAAGTTTTCTTCACACTGCTTGCCATTTGCACTTATAATCAAAGTTAAAAGATAACTTATTTGCCAGACCTGACCATTTGGGATTTTTTTCCTTCTGACTCACGTTGGCTTTAGAAATATTTCTGCTTACATATAAAACATTTTTTTCCTGATCTATGACACATTATGATTTCTTCAAATAATGTATTCAAATTTGGTAAATAGATATTGAAAGAGCTTTTGTTCTTAAAGGTGTGATCACTGACAAATCCCAGTCAGTATCTTGTACTAGCAGTTCAGTTTTGATGCTGGTTTTGCTTTGTGATTATAACTAGTAATGTAAGTTATACAGAGGAATTCTGGTTGCATGAATACATTTCTTACAAAACCTAATTAAGTCATCACTAAGTGTCATGGTTTAATCTGGCAGGCAGCTAAACACCGCACAGCTGTTCGCTTATTCCCCCCCCAGTAGGATGGGGGAGAGAATCGGAAAGAACGTAAAACTCCTGGGTTGAGATAAAGACAATTTAATAGGACAGAAAAGGAAGGGAAAATAATAATAATGATAACAGAATATACAAAACAAGTGATGCACAATGCAATTACTCACCACCTACTAACCAATGCCCAGCCAGTTCCCAAGTTGCGGCTGCGCCCCCATGGCCAACCCCCCAGTTTTTTTGTTCAGCATGATGTCATATGGTATATCTCTTAGGCCAGTTTGGGTCCACTGTCCTGGCAGTATTCCCTCCCAGCTTCTTGTGCACTTCAGTCTCCTCACCGGCAGGGCAATATGAGAAGCTGAAAAGTCCTTGACTTAGTGCAAGCACTGCTCAGCAACAACTAAAACATCAGTGTGTTATCAATATTATTCTCATTCTAAATCCAAAACACAGCACTATACCAGCTACTAGGAAGAAAATTAACTCTATCCCAGCCAAGACCAGGACAGTATCCACCCCTTATTCTATACCATCTATGTCATGCCCAGGTCCCATGCTTTCTAATACATCCCAATTAATCACCACCACCTTTCCTGTCTTTTGATATCTATACACAGATATCATTCCCTAAGTCTATGGGCCACCCCTCTAAAATGTCCATTGAGTTAATTTAGTCCACGACTTTGGGTTCAATCTGTCATAACAGTCCTTCAGGGCAGGAGAGATAGCGTGTGGTGTTGGATTGTTGCATGCTGAAGCCAGTTCTGGTTCCATCACTACTGTGCTTGTCTGGTTCTATTATTGCTGCACTTTGCTCAGTTTCATCAAAATTCATTCTTCATTAATTTGGGTGATTTTTACTGTGATACTGTTGATATGGCATATAGCAACCACGGTAGCGATGACATGCAGTATTATATAGCAATTAACATCACACAATTCAGTTCATTGGCTAGTCTCACCCAAAATCAAATCCCCTTGAGGTACACATGGGACTTCCTCATCCTTCTGCATTATCCACCAAGTGCACCTAGGTCCTTGAACAAAAGCAATCCCACGGATGGGTTTGCCTTTGCCTGAGGCAGGAATAACTCAGGCTGTCTTCCCGAGCATATTTTTTATGTGCATTACAGGGACTTTATCCCCCTTTACAGTATGTAAAAGTTTTGATTGGGCAGGGCCAGCTCAATTGGCAGAGCCCCTAGTGTTGACTAACCAGGTGGCTTTTGTTAAATGTGTATCCCAATGCTTGAATGTCCCACCACCCATTGCTCTCAGTGTAGTCTTTAACGGTCCATTTTATCATTTGATTTTCTTGGAGGCTGGTGCATGATAGGGGATATGATATATCCACTCAATGCCATGCTCTTTGGCCCAGGTGTCTATGAGGTTGTTTCAGAAATTAGTCCCATTGCTCAACTCAGTTCTTTTGGGGTGCCATGTCACCATAAGTCTTGTTTTTCAAGGCTCAGGATAGTGTTCTGGGCGGTGATATGGGGCACAGGATATGTTTCCAGCCATCCAGTGGTTGCTTCCATCATTGTAAGCACATGGCACTTGCTTTGGCGGGTTTGTGAGAGTGTGATATAATCAATCTGCCAGGCCTCCCGATATTTATATTTCAACTGTCGTCCTCCATATCAGAGAGGCAAGATGGACGTTGTCAGATCCCAATGGATGTGATCAACAAAATAACAGCTGTCTCCACCAACTAGTAAAAAGGAAAAACAAACTTTCTTAGGCATTGTCGGAAGTAGGATCAGCTCTTTGCCTCTGTCTGGGGAACAGCTCACTGGAAACCAGAGCAGCAATTTTCCTGAAAGAACCCCCTTGTGTAATCGTTTTTCCTTGTAACTCACATATTCATGCCTCTAGGGTCCAGGTGGGTTTTCCATCCCACCTCCTCATGTCCTCTCCTCACGCAGATAAAACCAGAGTGGCCCATGGTGTGTATCCACTATATCCTCTTTCTTGAGTAGAAGAACGCTGACTCCTAATAGCTGAGATACTGGTCTGTACAGGTGGGGAATAAGACCTATCCTCTTGGAGTTGCTGGACCTCCCGGGACAGTTTCTCCACAGCCAAGACAAGGTAGGAAGAGGGACTGTCTTCGTATTTCTGGAACTGGCCAGCCAATTCATCCATCATTTGTCCCTCTCCGTCTTTCCAAGTCGTTACTGTCAATGAGTTGGCATATGACAATAGTGCGCTCCGTACAAACTTCTGCCACATGGGTTGTGTTCACTTGACTTCATCTGGATCTTTGGATAACTGCTTGTTGTCCAGGTCATCATAAATCATCTCCAGCATGGATAATTCCTTCAGGTACTGAATACCTCTCTCTATGGGGTCCACTTGCCTGGGTGACATATAACAGCTTCCTTGAAGGGATACCTTTCCTTCACACCTGGCAGTAGTTGCCTTCAGAAGCTGAGGGCTTGTGTCCCTTTTCCAATTACTTTGTCAATGCCTCCTTCCCTAGAAAGGGATCCCAGCTGCTTGGCTTCCCTACCCTCTGATTCCAGGCTACTGGCTCTGTTATGCCAGCATCGGAGCAACCAGGTGACAATGAGCTTGCCTGGAGGACAGCTGAAATCTTTTTGCATATCTCGCAGCTCATTCAGGGATAGGGATTGAGTGATTATCACCTTGTTTATGAGTTCTACCTCTTCCTCCTCCTCTTCTCATGATGGCCCTGCTTCAGAGCAGCCTGCCTCATCCACTCCTTCCTCCTTCCCTATGTTGGTAGGAGTTTCTTCCCTTACTAAACAAGCTGACTTTCACATCCAATATTTCTGCTTGTGTATAGGGGCGACTGATACTAGCATGGGCTGGCTCTCTGGTTCAGTGGCAGTGCCTGTTGTGGAGGTTGGAGTAGCCACAGCGCCTGTCGTTTTGTTGTTAGATCCAGAGACCTTCTCTTCTCCTTGAGGGTACTGAATAATGTTGAACAGGGCTCGGTAAGCATGAGCCATGTTGCAGCACATTGCAATGATTTGTGTCTCTGGAATTGCCAGGCTGACAGCATACTTTTTCCAAATATTTTACTGTTTTTTCAGGATTTTGCACTTGTTCAGGGGTGAAGTTCCAAAACATTGAAGGTGCCCACTGTCCTAGGTTCTTGTCCATACTATCCCACTCACCCTGCCACTCATAACTATCCAGCCTTGGGACAGATCTGTGGGTGGTATTCTTAAATAGTTGTTTAACCTTAAACAAGACCTGAAACACATTCAGGAGACATAGTAATAGGAACATGCTGGTTTGAACATCCCAAAGATATTAGTTATTAGTTGTGTTTGTTTTGTTTATATACTCCCATTAGTTCAGGAGCAGTGCCAGTTTTCATTTTAAAGTTTTTGATTCTAACACTATACTTTCCTTAAAAATAAATATGTTATCTGTCCACTTACTTCATATTTTGTACTTGAAATAATACACAGAGCACTTTTGATTTCACAAGCCTGGACACTTGCTGTTGATGTCAAAAATGAAAATGGATTTAGCAAAAACACCAGGGGAAAAAAGGATGGGTCTGCTGTTAAACTGAAGGCCTACCAGAAAACACATCAAAATCAAGAGAAACAGTCTTTCTGATTTCTCTACACATTGGATAAATTGTTTGAGTTTCTAGCACAAAGTAATTTAGAGAACTTTACAATAAGGGATGCTAATTGTGTCTGATAAACTGTATTTTTGAAAACATTAAGTTCATATGCACCAAACAAGTTAGATATTACTATTCTGAAGAACTTTTTAAAACAGTTTTGCGTGTCTTTCAGACTTCTTTTCAATGAAAGCTTAATGTGGATGCAGATGTGAAGGACTGGCAGAGTATCTTATTGTTAAATTTTAGTGTATTTACCACAGGAGCTAAGAAACTGCACCCTGACATATTAAGAATAACATGTGCCAATGAACACATTTCAGATAATGGATCCTTGTTATACAACTAAAACTGTGCATGCTGTGAATATATTAACAGGATCTGCACTTGAGCTGAACCCATAATGCAGGCTCACCATCAAAGGCGAGGACTGAAACACCCTACTTCTCCCTTTGGAACTCCCTTCAGACTGGGTACTTCTCTGGCAGCTCATCCTGCACTATGGTAAGCAGATTTAGCTCTCACTGACATGAGCAAAAGCTCTAGTAACAGATATTAAAAATTAATTTAAAACCCCCACAAAACTCGAACTTCCCCTGCAATCTCCCCTGCCATATCTAGTCTTAAATAGTCTTCATAGTTCAATACCAGATTCTACCTTTTCAACAGTCTTTAAAGGAAAATAAAGAAGATGAAGGGGTCCTTTAAATTAATCCTTGGGCTTGCTTCTGCTCCCTGCAGTGACTTCCTTGGGGAAGTTAGCCACATGGGTGGAGAAGTGGTGATTTCAGTGGAGGCTACTCAGAAAGTAAATTAAAACCCTAACTGTGCTTTCAGTCTTTGTTTGTACCATGCTGCTTACAGCGTTCTCATGATTACTATCATCCAGCCCCAAACACAAACCTGGAAATATCATTGCAGTCCCTAGACAACCATACCAAATTTAATTTTCATATGATGAATCTGGCAATTTCTCAAGGAAGTGTCCAGTCTCATTGTCAGACAGAAGTGTCGCTAAGTGGTACTGCCAGTGTCCCCATGATCTTAGGGCTCATTAGAAATTAAGGTGCTGAGGATAATATTCCCCATACGAAAAGAAACAAAGTACTATGGTAATGTCTGAATGTTTTGTGGGCAAACCTTTCCCTGATTGTTTTATCCTGTGAAGAAAACAAATGAAAAAAATCAATGCTATTTTGTGAGACAACCCTGTGTATTGCATTAGGGTTCCCCCTGACTTTTTAATGAGAAGAGTGGGGAGTAGGATGGCAAGTCCCTTCAGAAAGCCCATGGAACTCCAGGGTGTAAGGAAGGCCAGACAGCCAGCTCAGCTCTGTGGGCAGCAGTCTTTAGAAGACAAATAAGATCCTCAAAATGCCAGATCTACTTCTATAGTGAGTGTCTCACAGGGACCGCTGAGAGCATTTTTGTGGTGCTTGGTGTGTGGTGAAGCTCTTCTTGGTCTGGCACAGTTTTACCACACTGATCGATGCTTAGGTCTGTGCCTTCACTCACATCTTAACATTTAGGCTCCAGGGGTTTGGTCAATGTCTTCCAGGAGGTCAGAAACACGAATGCCCTTTGTACAGAGCAAAATAACTCAAATGAATGCAGAATTCAACATACAAATGGAAGTATCTTTTAAAATATAAAGAAAGATGCATTTACACATGTGCAAGTACCTGGATTGTCCTGATGAAAAATTATCCATCCCTGTAAGCATTAAGTCACAGCATGAGTCATGTTATCTAGGCATAGTCCTGAATACTGGCAAGAGTAATCCCAGCTGGCAAGAGAAACGAGGCTTTTTCCCTCTCCATACCTGTCTGGTTCCTTGGTATCCATCCAGAAGGCAAGAAGTCCACAGTTTAATCTTCCTTGCCTTTTTCCATCCTCTTTGGTCCTCTGGATGCTGCCTGTTAACGAAAACAGAAAGGTTCTGTTTTCAACAGCCAGTGGAGCCGATCACATTCGTGCCTGGCCCCATGCAGCCAGACCTTGAAACAGCTCTGGTCCTTGCAGGTGAAAGTGAGAACGAAGGAGAGTGAGCTCCCTCGTGCTTCCCCTCCATCAGTAATTCTTGCCAGGGATGTTTCAGCCACAGTTAGCACCCCCGTCACATAATAGCTATGCAGCAATTTCTTCTAATCTCATGTACATACAACCCCTGAGAATAATAGTGCTGATTCTTCCTCTTTTCAGAGACCACTATCATTGCCTATTTGCCTATATGATCCCTATATGATTGCTCTGCTTCGTTACTCATTTTGCAGTTGGATTTCGAAAGAGAAAACCGGTTAATATATCCTAATCTAATGAATCATTCAAATCAACCAGCCACTTGGCTGCTGGCTCTTTTCTCACTCCAATCACTTTTCATAGTGGTATTTTAAATATTGAGATATTTTGGTCTTTGGATCATAAAAGGTTGCTAAGCAAGGTATGTATTTACCCCAGAGGAAAGGGATAGTCTGCTGCTTTAAAATATTCCCTTAGTTTAAAATGTTCTTGCATTTAAGAAAGAACAGCAAATAAACAAACAAAAAACCTCTTTTCCTATCAGGTAATAGAAATTACATTTGATGGTCTATAATTTATTCTTTCAGCAAAGATTCTTTCTATTTCTTTGCTTATGTGTGAGTTTGATCTAATACCTGTAGGAGAATTATTTCCCCAGACTGGAAAGTATTTGCAGATAAGAAACACAACTCTTACTTTAACTGCTTTATTTTCCTTTCTTTTCCTTCCTTTTCTCTTAAGCATACATTGTGGAAAAGCAAATTTCTCCGATATCGCATTTTACTATACAGAACCTGAGACACAAGATCCAACTTCTTGAATGCTTAAATATCCAGTACCCAGTTATTTTTCAGATTATTAGGAATGCAGTATATCCTCCTGTATTGGTGTCTGCATTATGAAAGCCTGAAGCACCTCTGGATGTAGCTTCTTTAAGCGGTGGGGTCATTCACTATTTAGAAGAATCGGACCATTGGTATGCTGGAATGCATTTTTCTGTTATTCTGTGGGGTTTTGTTCATTTTGCTCTTGTTGTCTGTGCTCTGTCTCATTCTCTGATACTCTGGATCCACTTAGGAACCACAGGGACATTTCCTTTGGGCAATTACTTTCAGAGACCTATAGCTGATGAGCAAGAAAGTAATAATCCATATAAAGTTACTAACAAATGCAAAAAAGAATTGATAAGAAATAGACAGCTCCCTACCTTACTATGCTGGATGTGCTGTGGATTTTGTGAAAGCAGGTTGTCTTTTAAAGAGCACTGGCATTAGGTCTTATCATTGTTTCCACTTACTCTTCATTTCTGTCAAACCTGAGAACTGCAAGAATGACAGCAAAATAAAACAAAGCACCCATTTGTCATTGTCTCCACTCATAACAGCACATCCCTGTCACCCTTCTAAAGCTGCAGGGGATGATATGGTGCAGGGAGCCCTACAGCTGGGAAAGC
Organism: Platalea leucorodia; assembly: GCF_965183815.1. Lineage (NCBI taxonomy): Eukaryota > Metazoa > Chordata > Aves > Pelecaniformes > Threskiornithidae > Platalea > Platalea leucorodia. Next base: position 38,866,175 of record NC_138825.1, on the reverse strand, counting down.
AAGCCTGCCGAGTTTGGCAATAGTGGCATCACAGGAGGCTCAGGTGGGATGTCTCTGGTCTTGTGAAGCTTCTTGAGCTATTTGCAACCATTTTAAAATGTCATTTTGAAGTTTCTTAAAAAAACAAATTAGCTTTCCTGATCTAATACCCCCATTAGGTGATATTCTCTTACTCCTGTAGGGAGTAAGAGTGGTATTTGACATTTTTTCACATAATATTTCCACATGGAAGAAGCCTTATTTTCCAAACAGATTTTTCTTCATTCAAAACATTTTCATAGAATCATGGAATTGTTTAGGTTGGAAAAGACCTTTAAGATCATCAGATCCAACCATTAAAAATATTTTTTTTTAAATTACACATCATATTCTTTAAAATCTAGAAGTAAAAAAATGTGGCCCATTCCCACTGCCCTCCCCACCACGATATTTACAAATAAGATCAGCCAAGACGATACATAAAGAAGATACACAGGCAGACTCTGTTTTCAGTCTCAGTTTAGTTTCTACATCTTCCAGCTTCAGTGATTGTTTGATGTGCTACTATCAGACCTGGTAATACAGATAAGTCAGAGGTGCAGAACTTGTATCAAGAGCATGGGAATTACTATTTGGGATCAGCTCTGAAGCTCCAGGTAGCCCAGGACTTAATGGCAGTGTACCAATGGGGAAGGAACATGCTACCTGTTACAGTGTTGGATCCCAGATATGGCACACGGGTCACAATCGAGATGTAAAATTTAGATTCAGATTTGGCTTTGGATTCTGAACTGGCCCTCCTTTTCCAAATACCTTCTTCTGTAGTCATCCCTAGTTCTGGTCCAGGAGATTTAATCATGGTGTTTCTTCTAAGGGTTATTTCCTGCCTGATTCTTAAACTGATGTGCAGTTTGGCATGGAGGAGATGATGAGCTTTACTCTTTGAAAAGAACAGCTATAATTGCAGCCCATGCACTCTGCGATTGCCTTTCCAGCTCGTTCGTGGTCAGGAAGAGGTGAGGCCATAAAGGTGTGGGACAGTTAATGTGCACAATCACAGAAGCTTCAGAGGGATTATTCCTCTCAGTGTATCTCCAGGCAATCCACCAGCCTTGTTATTGATTGTATCCACGAAACAAATATTATGGGGGAAAAAAAGGAAAAACAGAAAAACAGCCAGCAAAACAATACTTTCCTAACCAATTTTTGTTCAGAGTAAGTTTAGGATCGAGTTCTATTCTCTGTTTCATCAGTACAAATCTACTCCCTCACTGATATCTTATCCCAAAAAAATGGAGTTGCTGTGTTTTATTTATGTGACTGAGAGAAGAGCTTGGGCCTTTCTGAGCAGAAGATATTTTATATTTCAGTGGAGGTGCTAATTCGCTTGGGAGCAAGGCGGTGAATTAGCTGAATTAAATTTACAGAGGCAAAGAGAATTTTACAGTGATTATGACCTTGACCTATAATATATTTTGATGTCTGTTGTTTCCTTGTCTATTTGCAGAACTCTGAAACTTACAAATATTGTGTTATACCTACCAGACAGAGTGTACAACATTGACTATTTTCAAACCTGTACTGAAATAAATTGATCTTGTTTTTTCTCTTATGCACTTTAAAGTAGTATTTCTTTTTTTATCCATTACAGTACATTGTTTACCTTTCTTGCCTGAATGGTTTTCTAAAGTCCTACAGTTTTAACTAGATGAATTAGAATTAAAATGAATTTTTTTCAAGGGTTTTGTAGTTACAATGTTTGGTTTCCTAAGGGAGTAAAGCTTACATGATCATTTCTCTGCATGAGGAGTTGAAAGTGAGATAGACAGGGAAAAAAAAAAAAAAAAAGCTTTTGAAGTTATTAGCCCGGGTTAACCAAATTTGACATAGTAGCTAGATCCTAAAACTGCTCATAAGTTTGTGGAAAACTCTACCTGAGGAAAGGTACAAAATGGAAGCCACATATGTGGGGAGCCTCGGATATTACTGTCAACATCAGTGCTTTCACAATAGCAACAACGACCAGGAAATCCTAATAGTCTTTGTAAATATTGCTATCCATGGAGCTTTGACTTTTCTCTCTTATGCAAGAATATTTGTCTATTCTTCCTCACAGAATGTGTCTGTAGGTGTTTCCCGCATAAAACTCATGTACCAAAAAACCCCAGATTGTGCCACTTATCCTCACAGCTTAATGCAATCCATCTTTAAAATTAATCATGAGACTTACTGGCAGTGCTGTGAGTAGGGTATGATGAAGTTAGAAAGCCCTGCTCCACTGAACTCCATGGCAAAACTCCTTTTTGCATTAATCGTGCCATAATTTTGTCCCCAGAGAGAGAAGGGTAGAATTTCAGTGAGTGTTTGCAGGAAGATTAGCCTGTAATCCCCTCCAAGGAAACAGGATTGATTTCTTTTACAGTGCATATGTTTTGAAATTAATCTGCTTGTGCTAAGGAGGAGGTAAGGCAGGGGACCATCCTTCTGTACAGCAAAAAGCCAGATTTTCTTCCTAGTTTTAGCAAGAAGTCAGAGTGAATTTGGAGGAACTGCTCTGCAGTATAAATGGGACCAGCCACTGGGTCACACTGATCACTCTCATATTAATACTGAACTTACTGAACAGGGCGATTATGCTGGGTTGTGCAACACATAAAAAATTGCAGCCTCTTTTGGGGGAGCAAAACAGAACATGTGAATATGGCAAAGAACAAGTAACTGCACTTTAATTACAATTGTAAGGTATTTTCAGCAGCTGACAACACAATGTGTTGTGAACTGTGTGCAACAAACTGCACGCATCTTTTGGGTAGCGTGGTAATGTGGAGAAGGAATGTAATACATTAAGTATATGATTTACTTCATTGCTTTTGAATGGGATGGACTAGCTATTTAAAATGAAAACCTCTTTTCAGGTAGCAGAGACAAATAGTCACTAGTGAGTTGTACTGTACTTGGCAAGCCAAACCACACATGTTAACAGCATTAAGGGAAAAAGTCATTGATGGCTCTAGCCCCATAAGCAAGAGAATGGGTAAAGGCTAGAATGAGTAATTTAGATATGTCATAGAAAGAGAGATATATTATTTTAATATTCCCCAGCAACAGAGAATACATATGGTCATGAAGCAATGTTGTGAATAAATTAAGCTGCATGTCTCTCTTAAAATCTCTGGCTGATGTAGATGCGTGCATAAAACATGCAGATATTGTGGTCGTCTTGTTAGAAATCTGTAACTGAAAGGGACCTTCTTTGCCATCCAGTCCAGCATCTTGCTATTATATGCAACCAAACTAAATAATTTCTTTCACACGTTGCTCAAACTTAATCTTAAAATTATATAGTTATTCTCTTGTCCTCCATGCACGTGGAAAAGCTACTCCAAGGCAGCTGAGTCCAGGCAGGACTGCTTCTGAAGACCCTTCAGAAAGGGTTTTCACCTGGTTTCCAGCCTAAATCTATTCATGGGCCATTCGTGTCCATTTGTCAAACAGCAACTTTTAGCTTGAATCATTCCTGTCCCCCTGATTTTTCACAGAGCAATCAGATCTCTCACCCTTCCTTTTGCTAACAAAATAACCCAAATATCCCAGTTTAGGCTATATAGATGCCTTTATGCACTTCTCTCCTTACAACCTCCCTTGTTTATTGTTCTCTGTTACTTGGACTGCTCAGCTTTCTAAGGCTTTTGCCTCTGTCAGTCCCATCCTCTGTATGATTTAGCAATTATTCATTTGCTGTGATTAGAAACAGGAAATTTTTCTCATACCTTCAGCTGTGAAGTTCTTGGGCTACTCAGAAAACACAGACGAAATCAAACCTTTTAAGCTACTGCCAAACCACGCACCTTCAAGCTATAGCCAAACAAGCCACTAAACAACAGGAAAAAAAAAACATTCACTTCTCTCAAGGAATAAGGGCCATTCCTTCCTAAGAATAAGTCCTACGCACACTCTTGTGTTCAGTATTTGCAGGGATTCCCTGAGTTACTGTCTCACTGAGCATTTGGTATGAATTGCACCACAGAAAATACCTGTGAGAAATGTTTTGCAAAGACTGCCTAGGTAAACATGCTTTACACTTTTGCATTATTTATTGATGCTTCTTTAAATAATTATTGAAGAGATTTTGTGCTTTCCTACCAATCAGGATCAGGACAGTTCATAGAATGGGTGCTACAAAATAATGTGAAATTCTTATTTAATTTCTATAATTAGAAATAATCTTATCTTTGCCTCTGTTCAAAAATCTACAGGGAAAAAAAAAAAAAAACCAAAACACCAAAAAACACAGAATCATTTGGACAAGGCTGGGAGTTGACCTTAAAATTCAAACAGTTTGTCAGAGTTGTTTCTTTGCCAAAATATGTCTTTCTATTTTTCTTTAGACTTTCCCATTTTTTTACAAAATCAATATGGAAAAAAATAGAAAAAAAAATTAATTTAACTGAGAGGGATTAAACTTAATTTTTTGAACACCCTAGATGAGGTCTGCTGTGCCTTATATGATGTTTAATTGGCTACTAATTGGTAGTTAAAGGTGAAGTTACTAACTTTAAATATTAAACCTATTACTGTGGTATACAAATTTCAGATAGTAAATAAGGCCAAGACATGATAAACATATATAAAATTTTGGTTTAACCTTGTTCTTATATTCACAAGAGTACATTTGGTTACTCTTTCAAGCTCTACTTAATTACATAATTTGATTTGAGAAGTGGCCTGTTCTTACTAGTATTTGTTCAGGTATATATTGCTACAGAAAACGGTGGCTGCTGCGGCAGTGTTAATATTAAATTCAGCCACTTTAAATCTGTGGGATACATTCTGAAGAAATTATTCACAAAACTCAGGGGAGTGACTATTACATTAGTCGATAAAGGAATCTGTTGAAAACAGCTTAGTCAAATATGTGCCACTTACTTACCTTAAAAATGTAAAGTCCTCCTTCTATCTCTACATCTATACTGATGCAAGGTTATAGATGATTTCACTTGAAGTGTTTTAAACCACAAAGGATAAAGCTGAGCCCATAACGCTGGTGTAGGTATCTTCCCTAGACACCTTTTCTTATGATTTGTGTAAAGGCAAAAGACAAAGGGACTACTTTAATGATAACTGTGTGTCTTAACTACCTTATAATTCTGTTGTAGCAATTTAATACTTATTACTTCTATCTCCAGTTGGAAAATGTGCTGCCTGGGGCTCACGGTTCATCCCAAACAGCACAAGCCTAGCTTGCTGCCGTTTCCTGATGTGCTCTGAATGACTATTGTGCTTCATTAGCACTCAGACCCCATCTCCTTTTCTTCTAAGCTGAGCCAGCTGATAACTCTGTTGGCTGAACCGTTTTACCCCCGTCTGGTAAAAGAGAGTTGACAACTCCCATTTGAGTCACTTGCTCTGTATATTAAGGACTGAATTCTGCTCTATTTACCTTCACTGGGTGAAGAGGTATACATGAGGGCAGAATTTGGCCCTGAAAAACAAAAGAAGTCTTGGGGAGAAAAGCTGTCGACTCTTGTTTAGCCCCATATTGAGGGGTGTCAAGGCGCTACTCCACAGTCCTTCTGCTCCTGTCACGCCTCAGCAGACCAGCTCATTTGCAACCAAGGAGAGTATAACCTCTGCCACTGCTGTGAGGTTGTGATTAAATATTGAGTAAATACAATTTCAGGTTGCTGGCTTCAGGGAAGCTGAAGAGGTGTAAATGAAAACAGGATTTGGTCCTCATAACTCAGAAGGAGCCTTGTAAAGAGACAACGTCAACAACATGTTGGCCTAAGTATTGGCAGAGTTGTCAAGATAATGTTCATCATCCGTTCTTCTCCTGTCACCACTCGGCAGCAGAGTTATTTCAAGTACTATGTAACCTCCACTGCTGCTGTGAGATCACTATTTAAATCTGAAGTAAATAGCACTTTGCAAGCCTCAGAGGGTTTCAATGGGGCATCACTGAGAACTAAGCATGGCTGGTAGCATGAAATGTCAGTACAAACTTCTCAAGTTCATCATGCCCCTATGCAGAATCCCAAACTCTGCTTCAGAGCTAGTGAGACAGCTGAAAGAGGTGCACGCAAGCTCTTTCCTTCAAGAGACCCGTTTGTCCTTTGCATTGCCACATCAAATGCTCTTGCGTCAGTGGCACATGAAGTCAGAGGCAGAAAGAAAAGTCACGATTATTGTTATGATTTTGATAGAACAATAACTCTGCCTTTCTTTGCTTATTTTGTAAACCTTCATGAAATTAGTGTTTTATTCCACTAAAAGTATAAAAAAAGTTGGTATAGTGTAACAATGAGTTTGGCTGGGAAAGGAGAGAGGGAATCATACCAGGTCACCTGGACTCTTTACTTACACTTCCCAGAGAGGTGCAGGAAGAAAGCAGAAGTGTTTTATGAATTCCTGAACTGGGAATTTCCACAACATATATTTCCAGAAAACATACCAGCTGAAAATCCTGCATTTATAAAATTCTTATGTCTTCCTCACTGCCACCTGGATTCTGAAGATAAACACCAAAGCAGTGGAAAACTGTGTGTTGAAGATTAAAATGATATAGCTTAGCAAACGAGCCAGAGGACATGGATTAAACAATACAGACACAGTGTCCCTTTTCAAATTGACTTCTTGTATATGTTCTGCATTGCCTAAAGTATTTGACATTTGCAATTTATACTCAATATGAAATCATTTCAGGGCCCAAGTACGAAAATACATGCTGAATTAAAGCTATTAATATGTTCAAACGAACCAGTGGAGGCCTGAATTTGCTGATTGGATGCATCTAACCAGTGTGGTAATAAACATCATTAAAGCCATATTCTTCATCAGCTTTCCATGAGGCAATATAAGTTCTTGTCCTGGTTCGGCTGCTCAAACAGGTTCTTAAGTATGTGCCTGAAGCCCAAATAGATGTTTGAAATGCTGCCCAGAGGCAGAGGGAGCTGAGTAGCTGGAGTGAATTATTTAGTTTGATCCTTTTTTCCATGAGTTTTGTATTGTGAGCTGTTTAGCACCTTCTGGTTTTAGGGAATAGTGCTGTGTTTCATGCAGATTGCAGGAGATTGCTCTAAAATAAGTACCACATCCAGTGTAATCTGTTGTCTTGGAATTTTGCCCCCCTATAAACAGTGCCTCAAAAGCACTGGGAAATGGGCACTTGTAGTATGCATCTGAGCAACACTGGTGTTAAATAAGAGTTAATAGGCTGATACTGGGTTAACTGCATGTTGACAGTCTTGTTCTTCCTAGTGTGTATACGAATGCATGGGAAACAGTGAAAACATGTCGGCTTAAAAATCCACCTTCACAGTTCCTCTTCTAAGCTGCATTAGTAAATAAGGCATGTGGAGTTTTTTAAACTGCAACATTAATTTTAAAAAAATAAGTTCATTCTAACCTTTCATCCAATTTTTTAATGTCAACAGGAAATATTTCAGACACAAATGTATGTCAGTAGCTCTCTGTTTAGGTGTAACAAAGTCTAAAATACAGATGCCTGGTCTCACTGGGCCAGTCTGGACCTGAGCTGATCACTTGGATTTCCAGTGCATTTTGCAGATAGAGCAAGTGTGACCTGAAAGGTGATTCAAGAGATTTATGTGCTGAGCAGACAGTCATCTCATACCAGTCCTTTGCTTGCATGCTTATGAGAGTGTATGAAATCACCACTGTGTCATAGTTTGTGAATAAACAGACATAGCATAGGACCCAGCTTGAGACCCTCAAAGAATTTAGACAGAGGGCTACCTGAACTCCAGATCACATCAAAGCTTGGTTTGAATTTAGAGCCTATGTGCCATGGGCAGTGTAGGATTGAGTCTACATGAATAGCTGCACCTAGGTGCCTTGAAAAGTCTCATGCCACTTTTCAGGCATTAAGAACTACACAGTGTTAGCAGGTCAGCTTCTTGTATCACTCTCTTTTGGACACAGCAAAATGTATCACATTTGGATTTTGTCAGTGAGCTTTTTCCAAACTTTCTGCCCCAAATGCTTTTGAAAGGAAAAATGAATCAGAGCTCTTGACTCTTTCCTAAGCTTTTCCCTTGCAGAGAGAAAAATGTTTAATTAAATAAAAGCAACTCAATCAGATTTTGATAAGAGTACCTCCACAGCTGCACGTTAGCACTTTAGTGACGGTCTAAATCCCCTCACTTCATGTTTATATTTGCAGTATTTGCAACAGCACTGGCAAGAGTAAACCCTTTCTATAAATTTCCCTAATCACCTTGTCCTACTGCACAGTGAACTAAGAACAGCCATCCTCTATGTCTCTGTTTTGTTGTGTTTGTATCATTGACAGGACACCAGTGTCCTTCTGATGTGATTGAGATCTGATTTGTGCCAGATGTGATTTCATATAAAATGTTCATACAGAATCACTTCTGCCAGTATATTTTATAGCTACACATTTTCTAACTATCTATGCCGACAAAAACCACCTCGTAATATAGCTTTCAGGCAATTTGCAAGCTTAAGGAAAGTTATCTTCTAGCATAAGCACTTAAGCGAATCATTTATGTGCAGTTAAAACAGACTCTGTGCCAGCAGATCTGATTTACTGCTAAAGTAGAAGTTCAGAAACATTAGTAAGGAAATATAGTGTTTTTTCCATAACTGCAATCCTACTATGATACAAAAGTACTCTTCTGGGACAGATTGCAATTTAAAAACACAGATTTCTTGAGTTTTATCTTCATACATTTCTTCTTCCTTTTTCATTTCTTTTGAAAATCAAAAGAAAAAATAGATGTTTTGATTGACATGATGATGCCTGCTAATTTAAATTGGTGAAATCTCTGCTTCTTCTATGTTAGTGTAATACCCATCCTGCCTTCACTAAGATTGAAATTTATTTTTTTAAATAGGGAATGCATTCTTTACAAAACTATCTGTGCCAGTTATATTCTAAATATTTGTTTTACTTTGAAGATTACACTAGTGTAAGAGATATTCCATACCCTTAGGTTGGGTAATTTCATTAAAGACAATAAAGTACTTCAAACCAGCAGGAGCTGGTAAGAGTTATAAACACGGCCATGTAGTTACAAAAATGGTAATGTTCTTGGCTGACATAAATCAGAGTGTATCCAATGACATCGGTGTAGCTTTGCTGATTTTTTTGCAGTTAAGTATCTCACGGATAGAAAATAACAACGGAGAGTAGCTTGTGGCTATTTCCTATATATGGCATATATGAGGAATTAACAAGACTGTGCCTGTCTTTGCTTTAAACAATTTGCCTTGATATTCTCTTCTTTTCTTCCAGCTTTGATCTGTTTGCTGTTTTGGTGGTTTTGGTTTGTTTTTTTTCCGCCTCTAATCCCCAGCATATGCATTTACAGAAGTGCATCTTTTTCTTTTTTTATATCACCTTACACCATGGGGTGACAATACTTGGGTTTTTCTTTGTTGCAATGACAGAGACCCAGGTATTAATTTTCCAGGAGTTAATGTCTGCTAGGATATATAGTTCCTTTCCAACTGCTCCCTTTCAGCAACAAGGTAGAGCAAAAACTGCATTTCATAAAATGAACTCTACAGAGGTCCCAGTTTACATTTTATCATAAATACATTAGCTAAACAGAGCAATGAAGTTCAAAAATGCAATATGCTTTTACAAAAGCCCATAGGATTAGAGTTTCAGCTGAGACTTCAGTGAAAACACATTAGAAGTCTAATTACCTGGGTTGCTAGGTTGATGGTAGGTGATACCAAAATAACAATTCAATTCTGTCTGACAAAAATCTCAGAAATTAATGTTAGTTCAGGGTTTACATTTGCCTCTTTAGTCTCAACAAAGCATGAAAAGCTGTTGTGTCAATAATGTAAGATGATTACGTTATCTGCTTCTGAAATTATTAATGTTTGCTGCATTATGCCTAGTTAAATTAGTCAACACAATCTTTTTGCTGAAACAATTTGTGTTGCCAAATAAAATCTGGTAATGCACACTGACAAATCATTTTTCCATTTAAGATAATGCAATTAAAGTTGATTCCCATTAAATTCTCCCCCTTTTCAGAAATCAGCAAGGAAAGCCCTGCAGGTTCAAACTTTAATTATTTAAATGCTTATAAAATATACAGCTTGTGAGGTCTGGATGAGCAAATAAATTGAGGGAATGCTGAGCCCAGGCATTTCAAAACTCTTAAGCATTTAGAATAATTACGAGTTAAACCTGGAAAACACTTTAGAAAAAGGTAAGAAATGCCGGAGGGAGATGTCAGAAACAAGGAATCATCATCTAATCTTATTACTTATATATTTCATTTGTTAAAAACTATGGGGAAAAGGCAATTAATGTTACATTCAAGATTACTGATTCTGTAAGGTAATGAGGAATTCTGCAAGGTAATCAGGAACAAGTTTCTGCTGATGTTAATCCAGACAGGTCTCATAATGGCTATCAGGTTTTCAGCCAGTTAATGTATCAACATTAGCTTCATGAATGGTACACAATGCATGTGCACATCAGTGCCTAAAAGCACAAATTCTTAGATGCAGTTAGTGAATGTAACTCCTCTGAAGAATGAAGACCTTAGTATGAAATTTGGCCTCAATGTTAAAGTTATTCCTAGACCAGGATCCAAGTATATGATTGTGTTTTTCTTCCTCTTTCCTACTTGCTATTAAGTCTGGTTGTCGTTCTGTCCCTATTGCTTTGCTCTCCACTACAGGCATTCCCTAAGCCTACCTACCTTAGGGCTGCTTGAGTTTGAAACAGATAACTTACATGTTCAGCATGTCTCCACATGGCTCTCAAACTGATTCCTGAGCAAATAGTCTCAAATAGTTAACCCACCAAAGTTAAAAAAGTTTCTAGCCTTGTCAGATGTCCTTCACCATATTTTCACTGTGATAGGACTTAGTACTACTGTATAAGAGCTAAAGAAAGGAATTTTAACCTTCCTTTCACAGAGGCAGTAGGTGGAAAATGTACTAGTGATATATGTAGGGGAATTCAGATAATTTGGTAAGAGGGGAATTCCCTGAATTTTGCTCTTATCACCTAGGAATCAATCGTACATACTGCAGCTGTATAAAACATACATTGGGTCTTGGTGATTTACTGAGAGCATGACACTTGGCTCAGTATCAGAAATGGGATCCCAGCTCTGGAGAGGCACCTGGGCCAAATTTGAGCCAGCTCTAGCCTGAGGTCCAGCCTGACACCCAAGATCTGAAGAGGGAGGCAGGCTGGGCTTCAAAATGCCTCTGTGGAGACAGTTTTGGGTCTGACGGGGATCCCCAACCCACCATTTCAGGGGAATGCCTATCACCAGCCATCTTTATGTAGTCTTCAGACTTGTGTGCACCTGTGATTTGGACTGTCAGTAGGTTTTGCTTTTGGGCCATGGCCTGTGTTTGAACCCAGAATTAAAATTGAGGAGTGAAAATTAGGCAGATGGAGAAAAATAAATAAATACAATAAAATTAGGGCTAATTGATCAGACTGCTGCCTGAAACCACAAAGCTGTGTGCAGATATGCTTCACAGCTTGTGACAGGAGTGGGCTCAAACTGGCATGACATTCAAGCACCTTGTGTTTCTCCTGCTGTGCTGAGACACCATCGATACCTGCTGTGTTTGTTAGGGCTTTCTGTGGCAGCGCTGGGTCCTCACTTTGATTATACCATGCCATGGATACTGAAGCAGTCTTATAAATAATACATTATAATAAAGTCAGATGAAGGAAGGTACAGAATCACTATCATTGCATGTAATCAGAATAAACTAATGGCATTGTGCAGGAATCTATGAATACCAAATTTTAGTAGTGCAGGCAGATAGAATAAATTGCCCAAGAGATTATCCTAGCTCTGCTCTCTAATATCTACGGATATTGAGTGTCAGCAGAAACAAAATAAACTCTGATGCAACACATGAAAACACAGGTCATTTTGTTCAATGTTAGAAAAACAATAGGCTGAAGTCTGCCATTGCTTATGTCGGACCTAGCTCATTAACCACACCAGCATGGTGCACTGGGAAGCGGGAGTGAAGGGCTAGACTTCCCTGGTTTTGCCCATGTGGAAAACCTCTGTGAGAAGGTTACAGTGGCTTATTTCCAGAAATTTTGCCAGCCTCTCTCCATTTCTTCTTTTGGTGAGAGTTTCCCCCATGCAGAGCAGAGCATGGGAGACATTTAAGAGTGCTGCAGGTTGTCTGAGACCGGGGGGGATCCCCAGCCCTGACTGAACCTCTCCAAGTGACTCAGCAGAAAAAGGAGTAAATGAGGAGGCAAGAGGGAGTGCAGGAGGGTGCACAGGGAGAAGGAGGACAGGTGGGCGTCAGATGGGACATATCTGGGAAAGAAGACCCAGCTGGGAAAACAGAAATAAAGGTCAAGTGGAAGAACCTTTGTGGAAAGGTGAGGCAGAGAAAAAGCAAACCACAGCTTAATCCAAGTGAGATGGCACTGAAATTTTTAACTGTATTGCTAAGGATTTTGCTAGGTCATTCAGCCTACCCTGAACCTCTGTCTGGACAAGTGCTCAGGAGAAACAGGAAGCCTCACCTACAGGCCTGGAAGTCCAGCTGTGTAAAAGGTAGCCAGGTAGCACCCAGAGACTTTGACAATGGTGGCTGCACCACAGATTGTCTCATAAATCTCCACCAGACTGTGATGACCATGATGCTGTAAGAAGGTGTTATCATTTTCCTCTGAAGTACTTCCATCCAGTGAGAGCAGAGAGGAGCTCTGCTGTCATGAATCATGCTGTCAACAGAGTTCAGATCTTTGTGAGACCTCAGGATGGCTTGGGAACAGCAGGAGGTCTCTTATTTTCTTTGACTTTAAAGAAACAGTAATATATGGTTTTTAGCATACATTGCTTCATTCCAATACTCCCGAAGGGTGGGTGAGGCTGTGGTAGGTTGTTGGGTGTGGAGAGGGACTGTGTAGTATTACTGTTCCTGCTGCATTTTCCCACATCACTGTGAGAAGCTGCTGGTTTAGAGTAATCTACGAAATAGTCCCTGTGGCACAGATAAATCTTAGTATTTAAAAATGACACCTTAGTATAATAGCTGAATTTTGTTGCTATATTCTCAACAGGCTAAATTAAAAAAAAAAAAAAACCAACAAAAAAAAAACAACAAAACAAACAACAAAAGAACTTCAGGCTTACAATGAAAAGTGACTTCCACCAGTTACTGCCATTGAACTCTACTCTTCAGTGTGTCACATGAGTTGTAATGGAAGGCGAAGAACAAAGCATCCACCCATATTTATGAGAAATACTAGCTGAAAGACACCGGTCTGGTGCCCTGTACATCTATGCACTTCCATTTCACTAGCAAACATTAGCAAACTTTCCACATTTTTGTATGCATGAGAAAATGTTTTCAGTGAAATTCTGACAGCACTGGTATCAATGGAAATATTATAATTTATTTCAATGTAGCAAGGATTTTGTCTCTTTTATCCTGAAGAACTTCTCAGCAAGCCAGAAATAGCTTCCTGAACTGGCTCCTTTCAGGCATACCCTTCCACAGAGCGGCCTGAAAGAAAGTCAGTCTTCTCCTGCCAGGTTTTCTTTGTGAAGATGCTCTTAAAGACTACCTGCTTAAATATGTGACATAATTACAGTCCAGCTTGTTGCTTGTGTCAGAAAACTGTGGCAAAAGTAACCATTACTAATTAGTAACTGTTGAAATTAATAACGCAAGAAATTTCTTAACATTGCTGTGAGAAGTTTCAGTAAAGCTTGCAGGCTACTTCGTTGATAAACTGTTCATGCAAATAATTCACATAAGCTCCTACACAGCTGTTGAACTGTTAAATTGTACATAATCAAGTCCTTGACAGACTGAACTCTGTCCATCTGTTAAGAGGATTCCGTATCCCTATAGAAGAAGTGACAATGCAATTGAACCACCCTATTAAGCAATGCTTACCCTCAAAAATCAGCAATAAGGAATTTGATCAGCATCAAAACAGATGTCCATTTGTTTATAAATATAGATGCTGTATTTCCAGATATATGTATATCTGAATAAAATAGGTTGCAAATGAGAAGGGACTTCATGAAAAGGGACTTTATTCACCTATCGCAAATATTTTGATTTATGTCTACAAAATATTACTAAATTTGAAGAATGGATTTATTTTCCCTTCTGCTCTGAGAAAAAGGAAAGCAGGCCCAGAAGATATTAAAAGTTTAAAGATGATTTGAGAAATCAGCAGATACTAATGTTAGAAATGCTCCCGTACCCTTAACTCTGCCCCAACCTTAGTTACTATCTTCCCTCCAACCAGATCCCATAAAGACCACCACTGTGATCTGTCTGGATGATCTAAGCAAGATTTTTATTGAAGGTTTAGCCAAGTATATGTACCAAAACAAACCATGTTTTGGTATGTGTATTGCATGGTTATTGTATGCAAACAAGCAGAGGAAATATGAAGTATTAATGAGGTTCTGTATATGAGCTTCATCTGAGTGGAAGTGCTCCCAAAAGCCCCTTCTTCCCTGACATTTCCCTGGTCCCTGATTCCAAACCTTGCAAAAGCCCCGAGCCCCAACCAATTTTTGCCCTCCTGTCCCCTTCTCTGCCCTGACCTCTGTGTCCGCTGAGGGTTATTCTGGCATTTCTGTTTCAGGAATTTATAATGATGTTTATGCTTCCTAAGACAGGAGTTACACAGTGAAAGCATAGTAATGTGTTTGGAAATGGAAATTTTAAAAAAATGCTAAATACAGAAAACATACAAATTATTCTCCAAATACAGTTTCTTTTCTGATTTAATTCTGTGAGAATGGTGATATTTATTACTAAGAATTAAGTTGTGTTGCACCTGTAATAGATTATGATTAAGAGACTAGATTCAATTCCTGAAAATTTGACCCAGCTACTGTTTAGCGTGCCCTACCTGTCAGCCTGGGTGCATCAAGGTACATGAAGAGACAGGTTTTCTTAGCCTCCAGTGGAATCACATATTAATTTAAAACATGTAACCAAGGAAAAATAGTGTTCAATTACCATTAAAATTTAATGTACTTGCATAATCATTTCATAACAGTGCCAGGCTGAGGATATAGAAGTGCAAAGACAAATATTCAAATACGAAAGCCCATATTTGTTCTTCTTTCTCTTGAACAGAAAATGAATATTTAACCTCAAGGTTGGAGGTTTATTATTACTTGATGCTCATTTTTTCATTTCTCTTCATTAAAGTATATATGAGGACACATGTCTATATGTGTATAAGCATATCATGTCCGTGTATTTAAAGAGCATTAGGCATAGAGTTGGGGTTTAAAACAGACTTAAGCAACTCAAAAGTCTCCCTCTCATTGCTCTTCAAAAGGATCATGAGTCCTAAGTAGTTTACGTGCTCTGGAAAATTTGCTCTTCGGTCCCTTGTTAGAATAAGGGTCTCTGAAATGTGGGGTGGTGGCTGGTGACATGAGCTCACTCCAAAGCTGTGCTTTGATAAGCTGCTTCCTGAAGCAAAGGGGGATTGCCTTGGCTTCTCTTTGGAGTCAGGCTGAGCTATGTCCCTGGTGTTGCATCACTTCCTCTTCTTCAGGATCTAGAAACTGGATTTGTATATGTGCAAACACAACTGTCTTGTCATATTTTGTGTTCTCTGCTGAATATGAAGAGATATGGCTGGGAACTTAGAAACCTAAATAACTAAATAACCTAATAACCTAAATAACTAAATAAAATAAATAACTAAATAAAATAAAATAAATAACTAAATTAAATAAATAACTAAATAAAACGTAAATAACTGCTCTGGAATAAAAACTGCCCTCCTTTTCTGTGAGGCTGCATTAAAGATAGTCTTTCCAAGCAGTTTCCTACTAACCTCTGTTCTGAGCTTGAGTGTTTGTTTGTGGATTTTTAGCATACTAGTCTCTTGGGACTAGTTAAAAAGAGATCAATTTTTTGCCATTTAAATTTTTTGTGTAGCATTGAAACTGATTTTTTTAATAGAAATTTCATCAAATGAGTTCCTGAGATCACAACAGAGTTCCTGGAGGGATAGAAAACAGGCACTGCACTCTCACCAATACCTTGGAAATGACAGCATTGTAGGAAACCCATATTCACATTCTGTCTCCTAGTCATCGCACAGCTCAAAACAGTAGTTGGCTACTCTTTGGCTCTAGTATCTTCGGTTTGGGGTTAGTTTGGTTTGGGTGTATGATTTTTAAGGTCTCCATTTTACTTTGGATGGGAAAGAAAACAAAGTTTGTGGAGATCTAGGTGCGGAACCACTCTCTTCCTACTCCCCTATCTTCCCTAACAGTGTATCTTTTGGTAGGAAGACAAAGAAGAGCAGCCCACCTTCCCAATGTCCTTGATATATGGGAGAGGGTATTTCAGCTGTGGATCAGCATTTTTCTCCTCCTGAAGGAGAAACATTTTGCCCACAGTTAGGGAGGTATGGAGGAGTTTGCTCTGGGAGATTAAGGTGTACAAGAAACTGTGTAATGAGTGGACAGGTAAACAGGATTATGTAATGCATAAGAGTAGACTCTCCTTGGGCAAGAGCATGATCACAGGGCTGCCCATTCCTGTTCCCTAAATGTGCACATCTGGATCTGTACATGCTGCCTGCTCTTAGGAACACTTAATTGCCTGTGTACTGCTGTTCTGCTTCTCCTCTGCCAAATTTCAGTTGGTGTCTGACTGTCTGTGTATCTCCGGACAGCAGGTCTGGTTCTCTGGGTAATAATGCTGAATGCCCATAGGTGGGACCTGTGCTCTAGAAAACCCTCGGATTCCTCACTTACTGCTTCATCAAAACTGGAATTTTCAGCAGGATTTTGCATGCCAAAGAAGGACTGTGTATGTCTGTCTTAGGTTTAGTTGTACCGATAAATAGGGGAGATTTTCCTTGAAGATATGGTTGCTTTAAACATCAGCATGCACTGTGTGCATAATATTAGTGAATAGATCTCATTTACTCAGGTATTTTCTTCAGAAAACAAATATGTGACTTCTGCTTTAATAGGAAAAAAACCATGTGTGTAGAATGCACAAAACACAAATACACTGGACCTCTAATCCTTTGTGATATAGGCACAGGACAACAACGATTGCAGGACAGCTCCATTTTCCTCTTCATACTGATCTTCAGTGTCACAAATATAAGAAGGGATCCAAGAGAGATAAAGTTAGAAATACATATACAGAATTCTAGATTTATTTTGTGAGTCCACCCAGTCAGGAAAACTTTAAGTTAGACAATATTTTGATTTATGTTGCCTTGATTCCTGTTTCTTCTTAAAGAAAAAAAAAAACAACAAAACCAAACCACAAAAAAAAACCCAAAACCAAAACCAACCCCACAAACAACAGTTAGTATTCTTTCTGCAGAATCACTGCATACATGTACAGCTCTATTCTAAATCTGTTCTTTGTCATCTAATAACATTTCAATGCACTGTACTACCTTCATCTGGAGCTAGATGAGTAATTTGCCTTTAACTCAGAAGATCTAAAGGTCTCAGTCTGAGATCAGAAGTGCACACTCTTCTAATCACTGCAGAAAGATCTATGATTTCACCAGGAAATTTCAGGTTCAAGGTACTTATAAATCACTTTAAAATTACTCCAGGTGAAATAAAACAAACAGGCATGTTTCTAGTGACTTTTTTGACGATTATTACTCCTTATTCACAGGCATCCATGAATTCAGCCAAAGAGTATCTCCACCTACCTTATAAATTGTTCAGAAAAAAACCAAACTAAAACAAAAGAAACAACCCCACAAAAATCACACCACCAGTTCCTCCCTTGTGATTTGCCTCCCCTTCCCCTTTACTTTCCTCTGAAAGAATATACTTTGCTCTACTTGCTGGATGAAGGCCAAAGGGACTATTCACCAGCACTCTTCTCCATGAGATGCAAAGTGTTCAGGGTGGGGACTCCGAGATATACAGCCATCTAACACAATTGACATGGCATAATTTACTCAGCTTCTTCTCAAGGTAATGTTGTAGTACTAAACCACCATAACACCATAGTTTTGGCACTCAAAAAGGTATCACTGAACCAGTGATTTTCAATCTTTAGTTTGCCTCCAAAAAAAAATTCCAGTGAAACTGCAGACTTCTCTATAGTAAATTTAAGGTCACTGACTTGGGGTCTTTTTTCTTCATTGTTTCTTAGAAGTAGCTCATGAACCTTTTGGAGGCAAAGAAAATGGTTTACAAATGAAAATCATGGCTGTAAACCAAACATTGGACCTCAGTTCTTAAAGACTACATGCAAAGTATTTTCTATCTTATTCTCTGACTTACATAGTATTCTCATTTCAACTTTAACTTCCAGTTATTTCCTTTTCAACTGAAAACATTAGCATTTTCTTTTCCCTCTACTTCTACCTGGAATGGCCTGCAGCTCACAAATCTTTTTCACAGCCCTCTTCAAACTGAACACATGTAAGAAAGCAAAATACTAGTCTGCAGGTGTCACTCCTCTGCTGTCTTATCTGATAGGGTGTAGTGAGACTTCAATATCTTGTGAAATATCAATAGTTTCCAAACTGAGCCCTATCATGGTGACTCCAGTGAATGCAGTGCAGAAATGTGAGCTGTGAGGTTTCTCCCTCAGCCCTGGAGGAGAGGGGCCCTTTTACATCCCACAGGAGAATCTCTGAATTTACCAGGCACTTCGACAGTGCCATGCCATGCATGCAATGCTCAAGACAGGGTGTGGAAAGATGGTGAAATGTAAAGAACAGTGGGAAACAATGGCTCAGATTGAGAGAGACTGCAATGAAATTGTCGAATAGCAGAGATGTGCTTATTCCTACAGGTAAAAAAAAGTATAACGCTGTAAGTGTGTAGAAATCAGAGTGTTGCTGTATCCAAGGAACTGTAAAATGGAGTATTCGGATGAAATATATAGCTACAAAATGAAGTCAGGGCAGGACATGAAAAAGTCAAGGCTCTTCTTTGACAGGCAGATTCAGTAGAAAGAGTGTTATGCAGGCTGGAAATTATAAGGAAGTTCCTTTAGGTCAAGATGCATAAAGGAGTCACACATGCAGCCGTTCCTTAGCTGAAGGATTCCCACAAAGAATCCAGGACTCCAGGGGACATAAGGTTCAAATTCCTCACTGAACTTGTGATGCATAAACTTCAGACAGTCTGTGTCAGTCTAGCACCTCTTCAAAACAGCAAAAGCCATTGGAAAAAACCTAAAACCTGATAATGATTCTACTGCTTATGAATACATGTGTAGCGTATTAAATTTTCATTGGGGAGCTGGGATTTTTTCATTTTGGTGCATCTCATTGTTTTCCAATGAATAACACAATGATTTGCATAACTGATGAAACAGCGGAGCCTTGCCAGAAGGTTCAATGAGTTTATCTATTTTCATCTGGGAAAAATGCTGTCAGTTCGTATTGCAGCTTTCCAGGTTGAAAATGCATCATTCATCACGGGTGAGATCCCGATCTTGCTTTCCCTGTGTGTCAATTCAGAGCTGTTCCTTTGACTGTGGTGAAGCCAGTGTGACACTGCAGTACTGGAAGGAAATTCAGACTCTATCCTCAGCAGTTTGCACAGATTTTTGTTTGCCTGTCTGTGCATGAACAAAAGCCTGACTTTTTATTTTACCTTTAATTTTTTTTTTTAATAGATTAAAAGACTGAGAAGATAGTATTGCCACAAGAGTGGTAATTTGATATTTTTCTTGTTGTTGAGTGAATGCACTTGAGTATTCACATAGCAAAAAAGCCCTAACCAGTTCTGCATTCCTTCACTGTGTTTTTGGAAAGTCTACGGCACTCCTTCTAACAGTGAATGCCTCTTTACATGTCTAATCCTACATATAGCCAATAGAGAAGAGGTTTCAGCTGGTACTTTTAAGACTAAAAATCTAAATATTTTTTTATGATGTTAGTCAATTACTTAAAGATAGGAAATAATTCTGAACTTCCTCCTTTCCTAAGCTGCAAAACTGAGATCACTACAATTTTTTTTTTGTTCCACATCTTTTTTTTTTGAAGAAGAATCAATTCCTGGCCATCCTCAGAAGCAGGACAGCAACACCAATGGACTCAATCAAGTATGGTAAATTCCATGGTTGTCTTCTTTCATGGGATAAAATGGAAATATGAACAGTGAAGTCCTGCTCGACAAAAGAAATGTGTTTTTTCTTTAGAAACAAAAAATAGTATTAGAAGACGTTGGTGCCTCTTTAATATCCATCCAGGGTAAATAAGGAAGATCCGACAACTTCTGGAAAAACTCTGGGAACAATCAAAGAAATATGACTGCAATCAAAGAATGGAGATAAAAACCTTTGGCCAATTAGTGTTGAGTCACCATACTTTACTGAATTAATTAAATAAGTTCAAGACAGTCTGGCATGGCCCAAGGTTAGTTAATACAGGAAACGTCAGCAAGGACTTAGCTCTACTGAGCTATGATATCTCCTAGAGCTTCCCATTGTGAAACCTAAAGAGTGATGTACTTTCAGTGGAAGCACATCTGCTTTCCTGTTTGTCCTGAAGATGGCTTGCATTGAAGAGGGATATAACATCTTACTTGACCCCACTGACATTCAGACGCACAGACCGTAGCCAGGACTCATTCAGCAATACTTCCCAGGCAAATCTGAGATGAGGACATTTAAAGGTGATTACATCTTTATTGTTGTTCCTTCAAAGACAAATAAAAGCTGTCCTTTGCCATTGCAATTACGTTGCATCAAGCACATGGAATTTGCATTAATTTTTTTCTAGTCATCCTATTGCAACTATTTTCATGAACTGATTTTTCTGGGTAAAGCAGATCTTCGGTTCCACCAAGTCCAGACAAGCAATTCAATGCTGCCTATAGATGAAGAAATGTAGATTATTGCCTTGTCTCTTCAAGACAGCAGAGAAGGAACATACCCACAAGTTCCTGAGAAGAGACAGGAGAGAGGAGGTCCACAAAGCTCTATCATCTTCATGGTGGGAACTTTTCATTAAACTTGAAGAGTGTAGACACATCTTTGAATGATAGTACTGTGAAGGGTTGAAAATAGGTGTAGTGTGTTTTATAGCGATTTCTTTTTTTAGGGGACCTATGCTTTACAGTCAATTTTTTTTTTTTTCATGAGTTAGTCAGTGACTTAGCCCTAGATCTTTGTATCAGAGGTCTAACTTGCACTGATTTAAAACCTCTCAGATTCATGCCTGACAGTCATACCTTGAGGGAAGTTAGCTGTTTCAGATAAGCACCCAAAACTTTGAATACTTCTCTGCATCAGAACTTAACTCTAAGCCTTTTGAAGTTCACTCAGCGCTACCACAATATCTAATCCATTCATGAATATTCATCCAAGGTAACAGTAATTGTGATGCTATAGTGTCACTTCTAAATAATTAAAGGCTCTTCAGCAACACCTGTGAAACCTGCCTGACTTTTAAACTAAGCATAGCTATATTTTTTTATGTTTATATTTTATTATATCACAAATACCACCCTGGGAACATGGTCAAACAGATGATTTTGAGAGTTGCACTCTAAAGAAATGAGGAAAGCATAAAAACATTCTGCAGGGAAAAGTAAATTAGAAAGATTGGTTTCATTAGAAGGCACATAAGCTTTTGTGATCCATCTGTTGGCAGTAGCTCTCCTTACTAAATAGACCTGGATGATCAGAGCATTGGAATTCAGGAAGCAGGAAATATTAAAATATGTACTGGACCAAAAAAAAGGCAAATTTAAAGTAGAAAAACCTCTGGGAGGTAAAAGTTAGGCAGAAATTATAGTTCCAAGTTCTTACAATTGTCCCAGTGAGAAAATAGGATCTGCCCTGTGCAGAACAGGTGGCTTATTCTCAACCCACAGATGTCCTGAAATTGGAGAAACAAAATGATGACAGGCTGCTGAAGGACATGAGACATATTAATGTAGACATTTTCCATTTTCATGTATCTACACTGCCATGGGTTCATTCCACATCTTTCCTTGTCCACATCTGCGACAAACTCCTTCAGGTGGACCCTGTACTGATAGCTACTCTGCCAAAGGGGCTCAGCCGGGCTCTCCGTTGCCTTTCTCTGACCTTTGAGTATTTTTGGTGAAATGATGCTTTTAATGAAACTTATCCTCTCTTTCATGCAGTTGGCTCCCCTCAGAAGTAGTAACTCAAATTCCCCCACTGACTGGGCCAGTGGCCATATTTGGGCTGGGCTTCTTCCCTGTCAGGACTTTTACGTCCATCTCTCCCTTAGGAGAAGAAAATGAGGTCTCAGCTCACTTTTTCCTGTTTTCGGAATACATTTCTTTCCAGATGCCACAAGCTGCTTTCTGATGACCAGCAACATTACTGCCTCTATAGGCCTGAAATTGCTCCACAATATTCTCCATTCTTGTTAATGGCCAACCCTTTTCTCTTGGTTTCAAGCCACAATGGAGGCTGTTTCTAATCATCTGGTTAGCTAGAGCAATGGGAGATAAGGCCTTTTAGCAATCTTTCGAAGTTGCTACCCTGCACTCTCTGTTAGTCTTATTTCCTCTGTCTGTAGTCCACAAACCTGAAATTTCACAAATTTGTACAGTATGATTGCTTGCAGAGAACTGCACAGATTCAAGACAAGAAGGGCACATTCTTCAGGATTAAATTGAAAAAGTTAGATTTACAAAAAAGTCCCCATCCAGGGATGGTAAGGTTATTGGCTGGAAGACCTGAAAATCTACTAGGTCCCTTCAATTTACAATATATGTAATGGTGCTGTGGAAAAATGACTGCAATGAAAGTTAGGCAAAGATAATTAGAGTGATACCTACTGTGATTTCTGAGGAATATTACATGAAGGTAAACAACATCACCTGGAATGCAGAAGACTCTTGTGCTAAAGCATTTTAGATGCCTTTTCACTGGGCACGGGGGAGAAGCACACTGAAGAAAACAAAAATGTTTTGAAACTACTGAAAATGGGTAGAAGGGTATTAGGCTGGCATTTTTACATGCTCTACAGGATTCCAGATACCAAGTCTATCTGGATGTTTTAGAACTTTAATTAAGCTTAAATAAATTAATCTTTAAGCTCTGTGAAAATACTTTTCTTCAACATCCTTATGTTAGACTCAGTATAGAGTCATAAGAGTTTTCCAAATCTCCCAAGATACAGAGCCAGAGCATTAGCTGTAAAGAGGGTAAAGTCTGTGGTCCTTTCTATCCCCAGGCTTTCGTGTTAGCCTGTCCCCATGTCTCTATCATGAATGCTAGCACAGAGACAATGGCCACACAGATGCCCTTGTTGCAAAGGAATCCAATCTGCTAGGGCTCTGTATGGAGGAACAGGGAGAGTCTTCTTTCCAACCTAAATAATTCTATGATTCTTTCTTCTGCCTTGCAGAATACACATACACACTCTGGTCCCAGATTGTCTTCAGGCTACTCCTTCTGCTTGTGGGTAACAAACAATTTGTCATGGACTTTTCTTGTGCCAAAAACCTGAAAAATCCACACAGGACATCATGCTGGGCTGAAGGAACATGCACAATAACTGCTCTTAAATTCCTGATTAGAAACACTAGGATAATGCATTCTATCCCTCTATTGCAATCTTCTCTGAAATGGACATCATGAAGGTAACTTCACTAATATTTCACACGTCAGTAATATTTCAGGCAATGTCTCATGAAAATCAAGCAAAAATGCACTTCTGAGCTACTTCAGTGACATCTCTCTAACATGCTTGGCATGCAAGACACAGATTCATCTTTTAGGTGATTAAACAACTGGATTCTTTTTCTCCTTTGATGTCTAGCAGCTTCTTCCTCCTATTTTGAGTCCTAGATGCATAATGTATAGCTTCTTTACTTAGTTCAGTGGTAAGTTCTGAATTGCTTCCTAGTCTTCAATCAAATATGAGTCGTGGACCAAGTCTGTCTTAGACACCCTGTAGAGCTTGAAGTATATAGCCCAGCTTAAAGCCAGTGAGAATATTTCTGTTGACTTCAATAAAAGCTTTCTGGATTTTTTTTTTCTCTCCCTCCACAAACATATAAAACTTTAAGAAAAATTAATGTATCCCTCACCAGCCTACATTAAATCTTTCAGTCTTGTATAGCTTTGCCAATATACTCAGGAGAAGTAATTACTTCCAAAGCACAAGTGGTGTTTTCAATTGTAATAGGTGCAACACCATTATGGTGTTATTTCAGCGGTCATGTATGTAACAGGACTCTGCACAGAAGCATTTTTTTCTTGGGTAATTTTTTTTCAACTGGAACTTTTATTAACCTGCAAGCAGATGTTAAAATCAATAGAGAAAATTTTTCAATTGTTATTTTGCATTTCAAATGGGGCAACTGAGTAGACCAATCTTGAACATTGCTTATTTAATGCTGCATGATATAGAAATGGCAAATAAAAGTTGTTTTTACATACAGACATGTACCTGCTTACCTTCCTGCAATGTAATCTGGTAGGCTTCAGACAGCTGCAGCTCATGGTAACGCATCAGTACACCACATATTTAGTCCAGTGGCATACCTTTTTTAAGATTTTGTCCCTTTCCAGTGTAGAATGACACTTATTTTTCATTCAGTCTGCAACATGTAAACTGTCAAAGCAGAACTCATTATTTGGCCAATCACTTCATTTTGTGCAGTTCTTCTCTTTCATTACACTTGACCGAATCAATTTTAACATCCCTGACTACATTGCATATACTGTCTAACTGAATGTTGGATTAATTCACATTTGTTCCTTGAAGGTGCATGAACAGAGCAGTTATACTGGGCTTTTATAAGAGAAGCCTGAGAATTATGGTTTTGGTTTGTCACTACATACATTCAGGTAAATTCTTTCTAATTGCAAGATGTTTGCTTGGAGTCAGATTCACACTATCTATTCCATATCAATGTTACTATGGCACACCTATTGCTAGTCTAAACATGAATGTTTAATTTATGAGCCTTACCTTCTCTGAGGTCAGTATGGGTTAGCTGTGCATTATGCAGAACCAAATGTATTTCTTTTGCATTTTTTTCAGTTAAATCAAAGGCTGAATGTCTCAGATTGCTAGGAGACAAAACATTTACAAGTAAACCGAAAGAAGTGAGTTAAGGCCTATCTCTTTTGCAAAATACATCTGCTACATCTCAGTCCAAATCCAGAGCTTTAAATAGAGCAAATTTAGAACTTATGTATAAGCTGATGTAGTGTTTTCTCATCAAAAAAGTCATTATAGCTTTTTCCTGCAAAAAATAGCTTTTTAAAAAAAATAGAATTGTTGTGTTGAGAAATCCATTTAATATCAATATTTTACTGCAATCTATAATATTTAAGCTAATATTTGATGTAAATAAAAATAAAGTCAAAAAACTATATCATGGGGTAGTAACATATGAAACACATCTGTAAAACACAAGTGAAGTCTTTCTCCAGTTGAGGAAAAAAAAATCTTGCTTGGTTTAGAAAGTTTTGATCTGGTTAGAACTTCTGAAGTATCAGTTCTATCTCAGAGTTCTACTGTGAAATGCAACTTTTCCACTGTTTTAACAATTTGATGAAATGCACCATATTATTTCATTTTTTAAGCATCACGTTTGCAGGTTGTGTTCATACCACCTGCTTTTAACATTGCCACTAGATTCTCTTTGAAGTTGCTTTTGCAGGAGCAACTCACACTGTATTTCGATGCCACTGTCTTGAATGGTTTGGGGGTTGAACAGTAGCTGAAGTGATAAGTTAGGGGGAGAGTCCTCAATAACAGTTGTTCTCATACTGAAGTCTGTTAATGTGAGACTATCAAGGCTATTGTTTTATAATCATTCATTTTGTCCATTCACTCTCCATCCTCTGAATCTTCTACAAAAAAGGCAGTTAGAGAGGTTAAGGTTCCAGCACATCCCCTTAACGGACTGCATAATGATGAGCTTTTATGACATCAACACAAATAGTCACAAAGCATCACTAAAATAAAGAAAAATTATCATGGTTTTTGTTTCGATTTTTTCATTTGTTTATTTTTGTATTTCTTCTCCCTTTCATTTTGGTAGAAATTCTAATATCTTGTTTCATCAGCACCTAGATTTGTTTAGTCTTAGCCTTCACCCATCATTACATTAAGCGTGGAAATGTAAAAGGAGCGACAGATTCATTGGGTGTTGACATTCACACAGTAGCAGCAGGCAAATGGAGGATTCTGTATTGTTGTTTATTTTGATCCAGGCTACTTTCCCTTTGGTGAAAAAAGCATTTTTCCATCTAACTCAGTCACATGGAACCGCCTTTTATTTTACAACCATCACCTCACATCCATGCATACTTTCATCCATTTTGCACCAACGATATTGAAATCCCATCGTCTGGGATGTCATTTAATCAGTTTCTCTTTAATTTAACAGCATTCCAAGCTGAAATCCGCTCTGTGATAGAAATACCTTGCATTCTTTTGTCAATTCTAGTCACTCACTCAACAAAATCAATTTAAATGGGAGATATGTCTGAGCAAGAACTGAACAAAAGCTGACTGAGGAATTTAAGTATTTGTCCTGTGGTATGTAGAAAGGTACTTTAAATTTCTCTGCACAAAGAGTAGAGATTTAAGTATACAGTGAAATCACCTGTAAGGAGGAATTCTCCGTAATGAGAAATTCATATATTTGTAATATAATGCAGGGAATAAAGTAAACTACCTTCCTGCAGAGAATAGTTTTCCCTACATTTTTTTCTAATAATGGAACCATACACTGTGCCACCAGGCATTCCTCGTCACTATTAGCAACTGCATATTTGACCTGGGCAGGATATGGTCACAAAGTTATTCTAGCAGTGCTATATCTTTCTTAGAAAAACATCACTTCCATGATATGCAGTCTCAAAAGAGATGCAAGAAAGTAATTTGACATAGTTGTGTTTTGAAGTATTTGATTTCATATGTATAGACGAGTTAATATTTTGTTTAATCCTATTTGTGGAAATGTTAAACTGTTAGATGTGCTTTTAAACACAAGGCAGTTGATAAGTAAAATAAAATGGAAAAATTTGTGTAGTCAGTTAGATTTTTGGTAAAAGTTGTTTTATAGCCTTCTTTTTTTTTTACCCTACAAAAACTGTAGTTAATATCTGTCTGGCTTGCTGGGCAAACTTTATGCAATGGTGCCCAAAAGAGATCACATACTTCAAGAACTCCAGTAAAAATAGATGAAGGAATATATTTAAAACTCTATCATATCAAGTGTCTTTCAGATGGATTATTGTAAATTTTTGGTGGTAGTAGTAAACTTATTTTTCTGATTTGTAACTATGTCACAGTTCTTACTTCTGTATCTTCATCCAGAACATTCTGGAAGCACTAATATTGATCTGAATTCTCTCAGTGCCAGGAGGCACACAAGGCGCGAACATTGTTCTTCCACTTCGATCGGTCCGCGGCTGCGTGCTCTGGAGTCAAGGGCCACAGCGCAGTCTTCCGTCGGTTTCCCCCTCAGAACACGACCGATCCAGCTCCATCTCCTCCTCCTCACTTCGTTACCGATTTTCTCCATCTCTTTCTGATGCTCGTTGTTTCTGCAACTTTTTTTTTTTTTTTTTCCTGGGAGGAGGTAGTTGGCCTCCTGCCCAACCCCCATGACTTGGAGGGCCAGTGGTTTTTCTGTCAGGGTGGCCTTCCCTTAGGCTGCGTTGGTTCACGGCAGCTTCTTCAATTTTATCCGGTGCACCCTCCAGAGAGGGATCCCCTATCCACCACCCAGGGGACGCACCTTCTAGCCGTGCAGCCCCAGCCGAAGGAAGCACTAATATTGCCTAGTTAATATTACCTAATAATTTGTTTGTAGTGTTGCAATTTAGGCAAATATTCTTTCAAGTTTTAAAGAAGGGCAAAGAAATGTACAAAGGCTAGGAATTATACTGTCATCAATAACAGATGAAGGATTTGGTCTGATAGAATTATAACAAGTAACAGGTTATTATGCTAGGATGCATTAAAAGCAATAGAAAAGTATCTTTCTAAGTTTTATACCCAAGCACTTTCTGGACATGGCTGATCAATGTGCAAATGTTGCAGATAATACAAATTTCAGGGACATAGGCCCTCCGACGGTGCAAAAAAGGCAAGCATGGCAGAACAATGCTCTCTTTCCTATAGGAACTATATATATATTCTATAGGCATTTGTTACAATTCAAAATACCTAAGAAGACATTTTTTATGTTTTCTGTTTAGATTTGATAGCTTTTTCCATCGTCTTCATACTACTTTTATACATATGAAAGGAAAAATGCAGCAAGAAAATAGTAAGCAAGCCGAACAAAACAAATCTTTGAACAAATGAAAATATTCTTCATTTTTAGAGCAATACTTTAGCTTTTCAAGCTTCTTGAAAAAATTTAAACAAAAAATGAAGAACATATAACTGTTGTCGTTTTTTCATAATCTTTAAAAAGCAAAGTTTTATATTTGTTGAAACATTTTATTTTCTTTCTACACAACCTTCTTTCAGCTGGCTTTTTTCTTTTGACAAAGCTTTCCAATCAGATCTTTCTATCCATTTTCACCTCCAATTTACATTTGTTAGCTTTCTTGTGCAATTAGTTTGGTTGCCAAAGTGGACCTGCAGTTTTTTTAAGAACCTTACTGATGGCTTAGAAATACTGTTATTAAGGGTAATATGGATCCCATGGTGCTCTGTTGTCCTTCAGACTTTCTATTAGTAATTTCCTGTTCAGTCTTTCACAAAGTCATGGATGAGGGGGGTGCTACACATGCAGTTCAAGTTCATTCTCCACAAAACACAGTAAGATGTCAGGGAACTACTCCAAAGTATCTGCTTTACCTTTGAACACACACAAGGTGGTGAAACATTGAAGTTCTGAGTCACGAGGTCTGTGCATGGAAAGAGCATCTAAGAAACTTTTTGTTTCCATTGTCAGAGATATTAGGTGGGGAGGGGGGAGTTGGTGGATATTCATATGGAGGCATTTGCTTATGTCCCCCTTCCAGAAACTTATTAAAAAGTTGCTTATCCAATTATCTACTTCAAACTTACTCTTTGGGAAATGATCATCAGAAGGCAGTTGCTATGGCACTAGCAATAATGGCACTGCTGTTGTTCTGAGACTTTTTTTTTGTATCACTCAGCCTACTTATTTTTAGACTTCAGATATGTTCTTAAGTAATACTGGAATTTTATTAGAATGTTAGATTGCGTTTTGAAAGCAACCTCCATGTGTTGCTACAGGTGCTGATAGTGAAAAGGGGGAAGTAATCTGCAGGAGGAAACAGGCACTCTTTGAAACTGACTTATGTAAATATTTACTTGCGATAAAATTCATACATGAAAAGATGCACAGATATTAATAAACACTAAAATCTTGCTGTGGCAATGGCTTTGATTGCACTTCAATATATCTGATAACAGTATCCTTGTCTACTATTAAGTCTGTGATGTTCTTTATTTTTTTACTTTATATCTTCTATTTTAATGTAAATACTGTTCTAGGTTATTCTGACACATACACAAAAAACCCCACTTCTGTACATGTGCCCTTAAGAAGGGAACATTCAGGACTTAAACAGCTACTGGAGAACATCTATTGGATGTGTCAGAGCTCTGTGACACAGAAGTCTATGTTCCATGTCCAACAAGTACAGTTTTTGTTTGTTGATATGTTTGTTTGTTTCCCACAGGGGAAAAAGAAGAGGAAAGATGCCAAAGCAAATTAAACAGGAGAAGCAACTGAAGAGTTATTCGAGTTAATTGAAACTCCATAATATTTGTACAAAAGAAAAATGTCAGATACTCAACAGCTATAAATCAGCATCATTTTGTGACATAAATAAATTACACTGGTTACAGTATATACAGAAAGTTTTATCTTCCATTGTCATTGTGTAAAAGAGGTTCATTTGAGGGTGGAAGCATACTGTAAAAGATACATCTTTCATCAGGCAAAATACCTCAGCAAAACTTTGGAGGCAGTAAGTTTCCCTGGGAACTCAAAAGAATCCTGTAAGTTGCAGTAGTTCTGTTCCCTGAAGTCCCTGCAGAGGTTAAACATCATGAACAATTTCACACATCATTGCCAAATGAGAGAGACATTCCTTAATGTAACTATATGCAGTGCTGGAAGCAAACAAAAATCAAAAGGCTGGCACTCTTATCAAACATACTGAAGAAGATACAGCACTTCAGAGTATTTTTTCCATAGTAACAGAACCTACTTTTCCTTCATGACTGTACATTTGACCTTAAGTAAGTACATAAATACTGGAAGTCTGACTTTAAGAAGAATGATTATTTCTTCTTGGTAATGGTCCCAGGAATCACACTTCTACCCATTTAGGCTAGTTTTAAGCTCATGTAACTCACAGACCTCAGTGTGGCACCTTACAATTTATCATCTGGTAATTAAGTGAAGAAACGGGCTTTCAGTGTGGCTGTGAATAGTCACACTGACTTCAGTGGGAATTTTGTTTTCCAGAGGAAGACCCTGAATCTAGGGGGGTAGATGCAGCAGGCATCTTATGTGAGGTCCGTGGGTGCCCCCAGGAGCTAAGGATGCCCAGAGCTCTTCAGGATCAGCCCAGCACCTGACAGGGCTGTGTCCTGATACTAATGGGCAAAGTTTCCTCAGCACTGGTACCAAGAGGCCTGGCTATTAAAAACCATGGAACTGCTGAGCAGCGAAGCAGTATGGCATCAGCGATTTTACTGTTGAATATTAAAGAAATGTGATGAGCATCAACCTGGGATAGGTCATTTATTTGTTTAACAAAAGAGAGGAAGACAAGCAGATTGTATCACAGAAGGGAAAAATACCTTCTTAAACCAAATAGAATATTCCTGTGATTATTTAGTGGTCTATTTTATGCCTATGACAGCTTTCAAAAATTAACTGATGCCTCCAAGCATTCAAGTAATGGTGCTCTCAAAGCTGTGCTAGCCGCATAACTCAGTGAAATCCATGGGGGATCCTTAATACAAACAGAACCCTGGAAAATGTTGTGGTCAGCATCGGCACACCTAAAACTGCAGTAAAAATGGACAGAATTTATGGTAGAGAGTGTTTCAACTTACAGTTAGCTATTAGATGGGATTGTTCGCATTGCCTTCTTCAGTGCAGCATAATAAAAGTCAGCATTTTATTTACATCTGTATGAGAGGAATATCATTTGGGGAGCAGTTTGTTAAATAGCTGTAAATAGCATTTTTGCTACCCCCTTTGCATTGCTCTATATCACTTTGTTTTGCTGGAGAAGAGTGAGCCTATGCAGCTCTGCTGCCTCCTGCCCCCATGGCTGCAGAATCCGTCCTGCAGTTTCAGTGGGAAGGTGGAATAGCAGGGCTCTCCATGCCTCTGATGCGTTTCTCTTCATATTGACATCTCAGTTCCTAAGACAGCTAGAGAGGTAAACAGCTGCTGAATACTCTCTTTCATCTTACTCCTGCTTCTTTTTCGGTGCTCAGGTTCCCCAGTAGCTAAGCATATGTGAATTCTTGAGGTTCAAATATGTCTTATTCCCTGATTTCGTGTTTCTCCCCACCTTTTCAGATGCATTTTATGGCAGTATTCCACATACGCGCTATTTGCCTTTCTTCTTATTGTTCGTTGTCCTACTTCCAATTGTACATCCTTTCAGTCTCTGTGTTACAAGTCTCTTTTTTCTGATGTTCCCGTTGCTATATCCAATCTCTGAGTGGGCTGCTTTTCTGCACAGGGTTCAATTTATCACACACACACAAAAACTGCACACACCCCCCGGTCAAAAAAAAAAAAAAAAAAGAAACAGTAAGTAGGGTGAAATCCATCCCTTTGACAGTGGGACTCCACCAAAAAAAGTATCAATATCAGCAGTCTGATAACAAACTGGATCATCTGCCCACATTAACCTCACAGACATGCAAAGGGACTTGGGAGTAATCTGACATAAAATAATCCTCTTTAAATGTAGTTTAGGGCACTAAACATGTATATTTATATATTCTTAGATATACAGTCATTCCAATGTCCAGTGCTTCAAATGGGAATGGTAACAATGATGGCACAGCTGAAATGTGTCTGCCCTCCCAAAACAGAAAAAATGACACCCTCAGAGATTCCTCTCAACAGCATACCAGCTTTGCCGGAAAATATTTTTCTCTGGCGCATTGCTTTGCAGCAATCTCCAGTTTTTGTATTGGTCTCCTGAGCTGTACAGTAATGAAAACCTAGAATAGTTTATAACAACTATTATAAATTTTATTTATTACTAAGTACTGTATTATCAGACTGCCTAGACGTCATAGACAATGTCACATCCCCTTGTGCCACAGACTGTACAAATCCCTAATAAAATGTATTCATTGACCCTAAGATTTTAAATAAACAAGATACAGTGTGAAAGCAGGAAGATATGTCAGCCTTATTTACATGCAAAGAACTGAGAAATTAAGAGGCTTACTGAGATAGAAGGATCACCATAGAGAAGTCTGGATTTGAAGCAAGTTTCAGAGAAACTGCTTTTCTTCTTGTGGACATGTCAAATATGTTTGAATATTTTGTTTTTGAAAAGAGAAAAATAAATAAAAATTGAATGACAGAATATGAGAAGAAATGTATGTATATTAGAGTAGCAGAGAACAAAGCAAAATATACACAAGTTTCTGAGTAAACAAAGTCTTAATTTGTCAGCTGCTGTACTCAAACTTTGCCAGGGAGATACAACCCTCTGAGCTTCTGAGAGACAACATTTTGAAAACCTACAATGCTTTTTGGAGCAGGACAAATCTCAGATGTTTCCAAATTTGGTAAAGGACACTGTATTTTCAGTTTTTCTTCAATTCAACCTGGGTAGAGAGAATTGACTAGTCAACCTTAGCTCAATTGCAAGGGTTAGTTAAGAAGATGTAACTGCTAAGACATAACGGTGCCACCTCAACACCTCTATGCACCTATATCATGCCATGTATGTCAAATGCATAACCACGTCTGCTAAAAATACACGTATTACGAGGTCAAGACATGCAATGGGCGATCAGTACCAGAGTTGCACTAGACGACAAAACATCAACATTTTGCAGAAACCAATGGGTATACAAATACCAAACAGAAATAGGAGTATAAAGAAGAGCAGATGCCATGTTTTTCCTTGAATGACAGTGGGGAGCCTCCACTCTCTGTTGTCATTTTTCAAGCTGACAGGGAAGACCGACTCCAGCTGGATCAGATGTCAGCCAGAATTACCAACCAGAAACCATAACTGATACAGCTGCACAGACTTCACCAAAGATAAGCAAGCCAATAAGAGTATGAAGGAAACATCAGGCAAAGCTGCTGCTCTAAGGGTATCTCACCCAAATGTACACAACTGTAAATGCTGGGAGGAGTGGCTTTCTGCCTGTACAACTGCTAAATCTGCACTGCTAAAATGAATTGCAGGTGCAGATCGCAAAAACTTGCAGTTGAGCCCCTGACACCAATCATGCGCAAATACTTGTGGGAAGGTTTTCATATTTATGACAGCAATTCAGCTCAGTGTATGCCTCATCTGTGGGGTAGCCTTGCTTTGTCTTGCACTCGTCACTTCTGGAGGACTGGGAAAAGGCCAGCTGGAGTACACTGTGGCTCATACATGTGGAGTTTCTGCCCATGTATGTCAGGGAGCGGAGGGAAGTGACATGAATACCCATGCCTCCTCCCACACTGAAACACTTGACTATCCAGACCGTAGATCTGAGAAACACTCCCAAATCCCACAGGATATCCATAGCTTAATGTGCTTTATAGAGATGTAATTTGCTTAGTGGAAACTGTTCTGACAAAGGGAAACAATTGTTTTTGAAAATGTAATTTTAAAATGCCCCTCAAAGAGCGGCTATGCCAGAGCACCAACATGGAACAAGCAGTGGTCCCAGGACACTCCTCCTCGGCTCCACAGGACTGGGGATGGAGGCGAAGTGAATGACATGCTTAAGCACATGCGAGGTATGGATTATAAATGATCTGTGGGATTTGTTTTTCCAGACATGCGTTGTTCCATAAAATTGTTCCATGAAGTTTTCACTGAGC
This sequence comes from Platalea leucorodia, assembly GCF_965183815.1. Taxonomy (NCBI): domain Eukaryota; kingdom Metazoa; phylum Chordata; class Aves; order Pelecaniformes; family Threskiornithidae; genus Platalea; species Platalea leucorodia. The sequence goes on along the minus strand of NC_138825.1, from coordinate 38,832,207 downwards.
ACAGGAAACTCTAGAATCAAGACATTCCCTATTTCACTCTCTCCAGCTGAGGAGCTCTGACAAGGACTCCGGGTTACAATCTAGACCCTGCCATCACTTACACCCATAGAGAAGTATTAAGTTTAATGGGACTGTACAAGTGTAACTGAGATCAGAATTTGGCCATTTTTATTTTCCACATATGTCCACAGTTATAGCCTGTAACTCTGGGAAAACCAGGTTTAAAACAAAAAAGAAAGTTTTTGCTTTCCCATAAAGATGCTAATTTGGCTACATGGCTCGGATGTTGCTGCTTAGCCTCCTTATTTTTACTCTTCATCTTAAAAATGAATAAATGATAGTTGTGAGAGATGGAAGCCGGAGTTTATTATGCTTTTCTGTAAGGGTGAGAAGTCAGCCAACCTGTCTTCCACCTCTCATACTACAAAAAGTTAGCATCCATCCTTGTTGAGTGTTGTGTAAATGCAGCCACTCGTGAGCCAAATGCAAGGTGAAAGGCAATGGCTCTATTTCTTTATTTGGGATCTTATCTAATTTAAAAATTTTAAAAAAAAAGTTCAGGCCTTTCTTAAAGAAAGGCAACCTGCAACTTAGGATTGATGATTGATTGATTGATGATGTGTGTCCATGGTTTGCTATCCATATTTTAATAGCTATAAATCAATGTAATATTCTCTTATGCAGTCTGATTTTTTCATTAAAGAAATCAACTAGCTTTGTTTACTTTGTTCTGTGGTATGTTTGTTAAAGCATTTGGAGTTTTCTTTTACAACCACAGTAAAATAAAACACAAAACTCTTGTACGTTTTCTTTAACATTCCTCATCTGGGACTGGGCATATTTCAGTTGTTTTGTGCATTTACTGACTGTATCTTTCCCCATTTCTGTCATGCACAGAGAAATCAGTGACAGGACAATTTTTTTCATGACTCTGTACCTTATCTGAATGAGAATGGAAAAGAAAATCTAGCGGAAAATTTCCCTAATTATTAGACAAAACCAGTTTTGCAAACTTGCCTAAGCCACTTAAAAACATGAAAATAGTTAATCTTAGGTTCTAGTGGATGGTACTCTCACAGCCTAAATGAGTTTGAACAATAACTCACAGAAATATGGTGATGAAATATTTTGCAACTAAATAATATTCATCCTTCAGAGATCAAAAAATGGTCTGGAAGTGAGATGAGGCAGAGTTCTGTGGTAACTTTGAGTGATGGCACTGCCCAGAGATACCTTCTGCAATTTTTTGTCTTGAGTGTGTATTTTAAAATCCATTTATGGCAGGAAATGAATATGTTTCCACTACTTGGGCCTTTAAATACATTCCCAGTTGAAGAACAAAACACTAATCACACTGCCTCATACTTAGGGCTTCCAAAGTCCCTGGTTCCTCTGAAGCCTTAAAATCCTGAGGCCCCACCAGGTCCCTTCAGCTGCTTGTCACAGATGTCAGGACAGATGATGGTGCTGGAAGCACTCTGAAGAGGCTGTAGGAAATCTGGAACTTCCTATGGGAAATGCTCTAAATCCTACCAACTTCCAAGGACCTCAGACTTCTAAGTCAGTGAGATGTTTTCCATAGTCGTTCTATTGGAACCTAAACTGTTTTCCCAGAAAAGAATTTAGGAGCTCTAATTACTTAGGAGCTTTTGAAAGTGTTCCTCTGGTGTTCACTACGTATTTTCTGTCTCTCTGCATCTTCCGCCTGTCAATGATGTTTTCAGAAGTTAGCCATGTAACCAAAACTGAGGGGCAATGTCAACTCACTGATGAAGGATAAATATCCCGATCCAATGTCGCGGGAGGTATTGATACGATCCCAAGGACGAGATTAAGACGCTGGAATCTGTCAGATGTCGTACAACCTTTTATTTGGGGGGAGAAGAGAATGGCGGGAGGAGGGAGGGCAAGGGAGGAGAGGAGAAGAATAGGAGGGAGAGAGAGAGAATGAGGAGCTTATCACCACCACTTCCAGCCCGATGATCTTCTGCTGGGTCTTCGGCGGCCTCAGGCTTCGTTGGGGACCGAGGGGGGGCCTAAGGGTGTAAGAAGGGAACGAATGATCGTGTGCGCCATCCCCTCGGCACGTGGGCTCCTTACAGAGGGGCTCTCGCGCATGCGCAGATCACAGATGTGTGCGTGCGGTTTGTCACGGACGTGCTGCCCCCCCCACCCCCCCCACCCCCCCGCCTCGGCCCATTTCGCGCCTTCAGTCCCTGCGCAGGCGCACGAGGTTGTTTTCCTCAGACCTGTGGCGAGGATGGTTTTCTCGAAGCGCGACGCTGGATGGCGCTACAGCGGCAGTGTCGAGACAAAACCGCTTTTTCTATCGGTCCTTTACAATGAACCAAGAAAAAAAGTGATTAAATCATATGGAGAGAGCAAACGCTTTGTTATCTTAAGTGATGGGACAGTGAAAGGGTAGATGACTGCATAAAAGGCAATCAATACATATTTGTATGGATTTGACCCTTATTGTTTTACTTTCCACCAGGACTCTTTTTTTTTTTCTGCCAAGATTTTAAGCAGATAGACTTTGGGGTTATAAGAAGCCTGAAGCAACGAATATTCAAACTCATGAGCTATATTTTAATATTTTCACTGGTCTGTTTTTTTACTTATACTGCGGTTGCAATGTGTTTTATGATATAATAGCTGTACGACATTGCAAATACTGAGAAGAACCTATTTACCTGAGCAAACTAACTTGCTGAATGTTTGGGTTTTTCTTCTTTTACTTAGACGATGATTTTAAAATTGGTTTGATGATCTGTTTGCCACTGAGAGTTAGCAAAAATGAAAGCAACAAAAGATATCCTCAGCCAGCATCTAAGGTTATGACCTTAGAATAAAAAGGTGTTAAATTGTAAGTATTGCCCCACCTGTTCTACCTCACAGGTAGATCCCTTCCACTTACAGGTAATGACCAGAAGAATTTACAAGTACAGGAAATCCCCAATTTGTTTATTAATTCTTTGGAACATCCACAATGATGGTATCCTGGATTTATTTGTGAAAAGCTGTTTATGAAATTGTCTGAAAATCCTTAAACTGAGTCTAGCGGACTCAGTTTGATTGACTCTACCAGGCCATTGGTACCTTGCTGAAAAGCCTAGGCATTTTCTGTTCAACAAAAGCTATATTAGTGCCTCTTCATTTCCGTTACCTACTTGTGCACCCTCTTTTGTTGCTGTCACCTTCTTTTTGAGACAGACTGACCACTTCTGACACTGTCCTCCTGAATCCTCTTCTGGACTTGAAGAATAAATACTGCCAGACTGGGGCAAATGGCTCAGCAGCACACCTTACTAGCATCAGTGGCTTAAAGTTCAAATTTAGCTTTATGTGGGAACCTTGTAATTTATACTTCTGAACCTATGAAAAAAATGCATGCTTCAGAAAGCTAACTCCAGAGGAAAGAGCAGGAAAAAAAAAGCAAAAATCTAAAAGCATTTGAAATTTTATCCAATATTAATTATGACAATGTGACTCAGCAACACATTAATTTTCAGTCTAATGAGAATGCATATATACAGAGTTTGTTAATTACTAGGTTCTAATAAAACTTTTCCCTAATCTTTGGTTCTTGTTGGCTGTTTAAATGAAGAACGCTGCTGTGAAAGGAGTTGGGATGTTCTTTGACCTCTGAGGACATCAAAATGAAAGCTGTATCTCTGAAAGGTTAACTAGTCTGTGAAAGTACAGGTCCCTTTCATTTTTTTTAATACACTTTACATAGGCCGAGATTAAACCTCTTTTGGGTCCATTAATCAATCATAACTCATTGCTAATTAAGGGTTAGGCATACCAACAACAGTTCTGACAGCTGATATGCTAAAGGTAATTAAGTTGTTCTAATTATTTTTTAACATTAAATTCATTCTCATATGGCATAACTAGAATGCCTTTTTAAAAGGTCTTCTGATCCTGGAGAGCTTGCATTTTGTTAAGGATAGAGGGAAAAATTAGAGTCTACTTTGAGTTTAATCAAATTATATTTTAGCTACCTTTTTCTTCAGTTTTTATATATTCCGTTTTGCAGCCCCTCTGTAACTGGAAAATTATTCTGAGGAAATTTGATTATAAATGAGAAGAACTCAGTGCTACAAAATGTTATTTTTGCATGTCTGCAATAGAAAATTATTTAATAGTAGAACATCCTACCAATAAGAAGGTGAGTAGGGTGGCCTCTAAAAGTTAAGGGCTGGTATTTTACATCCTAAATGGGGATACTTGGCAGGGCTTAGTAATTGTATTAGTAATTGTATAAGAGGCTGGGTTCAAATTACAAAAAATTTATCTGAATTCTGTACTTTCCATGAGCTTGGGGAATTTGGTCGATCTCATTATATAACACAAGAGGCCAAACGCGACAATTATTTTCCATACCTCGCAACTCTTGACATTGTACTGATTCAGAGTTTTGACTAGGGCTCTCTCTTATTAGTGTAGGATTAAAATCAGAACTTGTAATGTACTTGAAGTTTAGTTGTAGAGTAAAAGTCTGTAACAGTTAGATGGAACAGATGAAATGACAATCTTTCCTATTTCCTGTCCCCTAGAATATGTCAAGAGAAGAGAAAAGAGAAGAGAAGAGAAGAGAAGAGAAGAGAAGAGAAGAGAAGACAAGACAAGACAAGACAAGACAAGACAAGACAAGACAAGACAAGACAAGACAAGACAAGACAAGACACTCCCTGGTTTTTAATAGTAACCATGTTATTTTGTATTCTCTATTTTTTACAAACTGCTAAGTGGAGATAATAATAAGCTTGTTTAAACATATTCTGAAATAATTTTCTCATCTGAAGCTCAACACTTTCAATAGAAGCACTTGTGTAAACTCTCTTATTTAGGTTAGTTTACTTTTTCAAGATTTTTGAGGAATTAGAGGGGAAAAGGACTTTGGATAGTTGAATAGACCTAAAGCTACCCACAACATACATAAAAAGGGAAAAACAAGAATGGAAGATAAGAAAAAGATAATTGCTGGATGCTCTGGGACAACTATTAATTTGTTTCTTGTATTAATCATCAGAGTGGCAGGTTGCCAGTTTCTGACTATTTACAGTTCTATGCGGTGGGTTATGAACATGTATGTAAATATTTTTGTAAGTACTGGGTTTTGAAATGTTTAAGTATTTATCTTCTCTTTTGAAAAAATAACATATCGACACAATGTCAAATTCTGCACTCACTCCACCTAAAAACACTGAGCCTAGAGCATATCTAAGCAATTACTAATGTATTTGCAGCACATTCCCATGTTTAGCTTCATCTCTCTTCTCAATACAGTGTCATAAATTGTAAGTAAGAGAAATGGCTTGGCACACAATAACTTGCCAGGCAATGAATTTGAAACAATCAATGATTCATCATCTACCTCTTCAATTCTTTCTCCTAAATGCTTTTAATATGCCTGTAAAATTCTTTAAATTGCTGGTGGCTATAGGCCTTTCTCCCTGGTCCTTCCCCAGATAGGCTTCTGCTGGGGTTGGTTTTCGTGTTTACTTACCTGTTGTATCTTGATTGCCTCATCCTCAGTTAAGACAATTTCAGCCATTTCACTAGGGTTTTTTTGCAGGGAGAGTAATGAATCTCATCTTCTCATCTGGAGAAAGTCCCTGCTTTTTCTTTTTGGGAATTATGCTATACTTACTGTTTCAAGTTGTAAAACTTTTTAATCAACTATTTGATCACCAAACCTGCCTGTCCTGTTCATTTCCATTTTTGTTTAAGACTTCTTTAGATCGAGTGGAAGCAAACTATTTCATAGTGTGCAAGCCTGCATATGGCCTCAGTTCAATGCAGGACTTAAACTTATGTACCTAACTTCAGAGACTCAGACACCTTGCCCTAAGCCACTTTCATGACTAAGCTCAGCCATAGGTCTAAGCCTGTTGCTGAATCAAGATTTAACTGCAACATATGTAAGGCAAATAATGCTAGAAATCATCAGAGCCCCATTGATGCCCACAGGCCAGCTGAGGATTCAGCCCAATGGCCTCTGTTGATAACCTCGATTTGTGTAATTAACAATACAGGATTGTTCCTTTAGGTCTCCATTTTGTCACTAATGTTATGCATGCAACTCCCTTTACACTTGCAATCCAAGAGTTAGCTTGGTCTAACATAATTTTCTAGGTTGCTTCTACAGTCAATACAAAGCAATGAGTATCTTAGAGATAAAACCTGGATGAGAAGCCTAGATTAAGTTTTACCAAAGTTAGGTAACAGGAATCTTACTCCTTGCATTAATTAACACTCCATCCTTAAGTATTCATTTCTGAGTACTATTCTAGAATCCAATTTTTAAACATAGGATCATAATGTAGTGTAAATGTTCCTAAGGATTAATAAAGTGTGCAACATTTAATCAACTTATTTCTGTAATTCTATAATCAAATGTATGCTCTGAATGATTTCTTTTAAAATATGAAATCTGCAATAAAGACATCAAGAAACAGAACAATTTACAGATGTCACAATTTGCAGTATGTAGATGGCAAAAGTGAACTTACATTAGATACTGGTGCATACAGAGATGGATTTAAAGTGTATCAGAAACTCTGAGCATAAACTTCCAAGTTTCACAAGAAATGTGCTCCTGTCCCTGCTGGCTTGTCAGTTAAATCTAACACCTCCCTTTCTGGACAAGCTGTTGGCTCAGAGCGTGTGGAAAAGGGAAAAGGAACCAACAGGAGGGGCGGCTGCTTCCTTCACTGGAGATATCTTTTGCCTTGGAGACCAAATATTGTGAAATTCTTACCGGTCAGTTTATATCAAAAAGACAGTGTAGTTAACAGAGGAATTGCCAGACCAGATCAGATCAGCGATGTGTCTGGCCCAGTAGCCTGTCTCCAGGTCTGACCAACACCCAATGTTTCACAAGACAGTGTTAAAGTCTGTGTGATGGACAACTATACATGGCTGATATATTTTTTATAAGTCTTGCTAAAGTCAAGGCCTTGATTAGATATTATTGATGTGAGCTCAAGAAACTAAGCAGATATTTCTTGTGTGAAGTACTTCATGTGCTGGATTTTTACTATTTTTTGATTTGACTACCACCTGCATCTGCCACCGCTGACCCTGGGTTTTTCTAACCAGGCTCAAGACTTCAGAAAATGTTGCTGTTGCACATCAAGAGGGGAGAAAGAGGCTCACTAGCAGCCTGCTGACCTGACACTGCCCCCATTTCCCTGCAACCTAACAGGGAGGAGGACAGAAGTAACCAGAGCAGCTCCTGCTCTGCCTGGTTAGTTTTTGATAGTTATACATTTCTACTACTTTGGCCAGAAAATCATTGATAGTCTAGAGGGGTCTTTTTTAAAGAATGGTTAATTAAAGTCTCTGTACTCTGACAAAGGAAGCTTTGGTTGAGCAAGCTAACTTGAAAAAACCTCCAAATATTTAATCAAAAAATTCCTAACCAGAGCTAGTCACAACAAGATCACATTTTTTCTGACTAAGCTAATTTGTGGAGATTGTAAAGAAATACATTCGCAGCAGTTTTGGGGCACTGTTAATAATTTTTCCTGTTTCTGATTTGCATCTGTGTGATTTCATTAACTGATAATTGCTTTTGATGTGGAGTGCAGAAGGAGATGAATGGCTCATGAATCAATAAGTGACGAGATTTCAGAGTCGCTTATTGATTTTTATCTCCAATTTACTTTGCATTGAATTTAATTATAGCCATTACACTCCATTTGTTTGAAAAATTGCATGCAAACATTTGCAGTTTGTTTAGTGCAATTATGCTTCAGTTGTTTTAAAATAAGTTATGACTTTTGAGCTGGAAAAACAGTCACTAAAATTCCTGCATTGGGAAAATATCCATGTATATCATCCCTTAATCATTACATGGAAGCACTTGATCAGCTTCATGAACATTTATTAAAAAACTAGTCTATGTAAAAGTTTTCATCACTGTAGTAGTAATTCTATGTGATTTTTTTTTTTTTATTTCAATGGTCTGCTCACCTGAAAGTGTATTTAAGTCAAACAGAACTATGCAAATAAAGAAATACTTGTATGACCTAGTATGGAACTATTTGTTCCTTCATTTTAAAAGTGAAGCGTTCTGATTTTTCATTTCATAGTTTAAGACTAAATTTGCCTAAATTTAAATTCATGAGGTAAAAAAAAAAATCTTAAACTGAAACTTTTGCTTTTGAGTTTCAAAACATGTTTAATTTAATCTAAAACCATTTTCTTCAAGTATTTGTGTTGGTAAGAAAATGGAAATATTTTCATTCCATTGTGATCATACATTTTTGGTTATCAAACTGAAAGAACACTTTTTTTCACAGTCATATAGAGATTTATTTTTACAGATCCAAGGTTTTTAAAGGAAACTGATAATTCTGCTGTCATGTGAAGGATTTTCTTACCATTATAGCTATTTTTCTGCTAAATCTAAATTTGGTGTTGTCACTACATTCCAGTAAATTGCCTGTTAGAAACACCAGCCTAGTACAAAGATTTAGTACTTTCTATTTGTGATTTAATACAGGAATCAGTTTTATATAGCATGACCCAGATATTTTTTGTATTGTAGAAAAGCCTTTGTGGAGGGACCTCTGATAAAGCAAAACTGTCAAAATTATGATTGTGAAATTACACCCGCTTGACTCCTTGAGAATCATGGAAATGACATGTAGTGTAAGAGTTCTAGTCTTAAGCATGTAGGGTGTCACAAAAATGAAGTCTGGGTACTCTGATGTCTGTCTTAATTTCTGAAAGCAAAATTCCTATGGATTGCACACTTTAAAATATATTGATATTTTATAAGGCAGTCTGCTTTCTAGCTGTGAATCAGGATTTTTTTATTCTTTTATACTCACACTATCTACGATACAAACTTCATGTGGCTAAATTCCCTTCAGAACATCCCAGCCCCAGCATATTTAGTGCTCAAGTTTATGCATGAGACTCCTCAATTAGGAAATGTAGAATCAAACTTCTAGCCCCATCATGGGAATGGAAAAGCTTAAAAAGGAATCCATTTTTAACACCTATTAGTAAGCCTTGTTTCAGAGTGAATTAAGATCAATTGGAGTACTTCCATGAATTTAATTTAGCTGTGAAGGAGCTCTATGAGCTGATACTCATGACAAACACCCGTGTAACTTTCTATGTTTACAAAACTATATTAGGTGTTAAAAATGTGTCAGTTATTTTGTATTGACAAGGAAATAGCAAATATAGTAGAAATTTTTAATTGTGTGTTTTGTTTTGTTTTTTTTTAAATTAGAAGTTTCTTTTTAGCAGAATACAAGATTATTCAGGGAGATACAGAGATGGACACTCTGTAAGAGTTTGTTGAAAACTTTGTATTTCTATTAAAAAAAAATCCTCCCTCTCCAGTTTTGTGGGCAAAACCTTGAAGATGTGCACAATCAAATTCCACAAAATACCTTTTTTTCTTCAAAATGTTTCTCAATGGAATTTTGTTTTCTGATCAACCCTGGCAATATATTTTACTGTACTTAGAGCAAGTAAAAAACTAAATGATTTTTTGCATAAAGTATATAAAAGAATACAGAGATTTTAGTTTGTAAAATTTCATAGAGCTATATAAGTTTCTAAGGAGACCCATATAGAAATGACATACTTTAATTTGATTAAAAAAAATAATATAGATGATTGAAATGGTTGTCTGGCAAATTTTACTTGTAGATAAACCGCTTAATTAAAACTTGTTTAAAAATTGTTGAGCATATATTATACAGTGTGGTGACGTGTTCTTCTCTAGATTAAGTTTGTTTTGGCACCTTTTCTATTGATGCCTAAAACTGTAATAACACTTTAACCTCATTTCCTAAGAAAAAGAGTTAATGGAAGACATTTCTCCATATAATGTGAGGTAAAGATTGATGCAAAAAAATATTTAGTTTCTTTGTTACGCCCTCACCCTCTCCACTGCATCTGTTACTCTTGACTAGTTCGTAAGACCCACCTACTCTCCCTCAGGCTATTGACGTCTCATATATTAAATTATTTTGTGAATGTTTTATCACTTTCTTTCTCTTCTCTACACATTCCTTCTAACCTTTTCTCCTTTTCTCTTATACCTTACTACTGTTTACACTCCTTCTTTGTGGCCCTTCCTAGTCTGGATTTCTGAATTGGTTTAACCAAGTTTCAATCCTGTGCGTAGTTTTTCCAGGCATTTTGAAAGGTTTCTAATCTTTTTCAGCTTTTCCTATGCTTTTCCCAAGAAACTGGGTATGCATCTTCCCTAAATCTAGACTTTTCCGCTTATGCAATTCCTACAGGAACTCTCAAAAATATAGTTAAATGCTGTTTTGTATTTTGTCTGTTATAATTATTTTCCTCCCTTTTTGCCTCCCTGTGTCCAGGACTAGAATTACAACAGTGATATAGCTTACCTTATCCCTTTCTGCTGCTAAATTTAAGCAAACTGTTGATTTCAGCTGTAATTGTTTCTTGAAACAATGTCTCTGTGTCATTTTGGACTGAGAGAAGAATTACCTCTTGTATATTGTAAAGCTAGTTGTTCCAAAGTGATTATTTAAGCTGCTGAGACAGTGCTTCTCTAAACAATTTTCTGCTATAATAATTGGCCTGTTTCTATTCATGCAGTGGTTTTCCTGTATCATTCTGTTGCTAGACTTCTTAGTTGTTTGTTTGATCTCCCTTAGCAGAGATTCAGTATTTTCATCATTGTCACAAAACCAGGAATCCAGCTCCGCTAATATGTTTGAATTCTGAGAAAGAGAATTAGCAATTTTCTGTAAAGATCCCACTCTTTTTAATCACAAACGCATTTCTTGCCAGCTGGACCACAGCTATTTACTAAAGTGGGCCAGAGAATGAAAATCTTTCGCCACTTTCTGCACTGCTCAGAGTGTTTCAGCCTTCCCCATGCCAGCCTCTGGCACTGTTCATTGCCCCAAGCATCTGCCTCTCCAGCAGGCAGGGAGCCCGATGCCAGCCCCTTGGGCCACATCAGAGAATTTTGGGGTTTTTAAGTGGGAAGAATAGTGTGAAACCCTGAAATCTGGGTGCTTGAGCATGTCTCTCTGAGATTTCATCCTTCACCCTGCAGTGGCTTGGCTCCCCTGGTTCTCTCCTACTTCCCTCTTCTCTGTGGTGCCATCACCAAACAAGAGGGCCATGCTAGAGCTGCCCTGGAGCACCATGAATGGTACCTGGCTGAGCAGTAAACACAAGTAACTGGTTAGCTAGGGATTGCCATGTGGAGCAACCAGCAGCTGAGTTGTGCCTGGCTTTGCTCTTTATCTCCTGTCCAAGTACTGATTTCTTCTCCTCTTTCCAATCTGTTTCAAAGTGGTCGGCAGAATTCAGAAAGTCATTGAGAAGGGAGGAACTCAAAGACCGGTAGATGGGCAAACAGGAAGAACGGTCACCTGAGCCTCATTTCATTAGGAAATCAGACTAAAGGAAAAAAAAAAAAAGAAAGATGAGTCAGAATTAGCATTATAAAATCTGAAATATTTCATTGTAAAGTATAATTATAAGGAACTGTGACAAGTCAGCTAGTCCATCCCTCTCAGGAAAGATTAAGTACATGTACATTTCTCCTGATCAATGGTTTCAACTGAAGAAAAGTTTCAGTTCAGGTGATCCCACTGTTCCTGTTTTGGTGCACCCCTTTCCTGAAGTCCAAAACTGTCTTTTCTGGAAATGAAGATTTTTCTCTGGTCCCAAGTATACAAAAAGAACAATCTATCCATCTCTTCCTTTTATATGTCTGATGATTGATGATTGATCTGATGGTCTGCTTTGATCCTTCTTCTCCTTCAACTAAACAAACCCAGTTCCTTCTGTTTTTCCTTGGAATTATTAAAACTCATGTAATGTCTGTGTCTGTCTCGTAGAGCATCTCTGATCCAGCTCCCTCTTTCCTGGAGTATAATATTTGGAACTAGACATCAAACTACACCTTCAGCTGCAACATAAAAAAATATTGCCTTATTTTATCTTCCATAGGACACTGACCATTAATATATGCAAGAACAAGATCTGGCTTCTTTTGTGACAGTTTCTTATTCCTGAATCGTACCCATTTGATGCTTCAATAGCACAACCATTGTCTTTTCTGAAGTAGTGCTGCCATGCCGTATTTCCCTGTTGGGTATTTCTACATGCTTCTATTTTCTACATGCAGCATTTTGTCTTTTCAACTTGTTGATTTGGAAAAATGTCTCCAGTTTATAAAGATAGTTTTAAAGTCAGGCTCAGTTCTCCAAAAGAAACATTACGTTTCTTCCCCCTCTGCAGTCTGGTGTCATGTAAAAATACCATTCAGACTAAGAAAAAAAAACATGCCGAAACAGGATAAGTCACTTGTGGAATCCCAAGGGAAACGTCCTGGCATTTTGACAGAGACCCGTAGCTGGCTATTTAATAAGCAGAGTAGTTCAGCTACCCATTAACACATGCTATTCCATCTAGATAATATTTACTCAATTCGTTTGAGGGACTGTCACGCAAGTTATGTCAAAAGCCTTACTAAATCAGATATGTCACATCTGCCTTTTCATCTTTCAAGTAGGACAGTTACTTTGCCAAAACGAGTGTGACTTCTTGGGCACTATTTGTCTTCAAAAATTCATAGTAACTATTTTTATCACTTTGTTACATTGCAGATGCTTCAAAATAGCTTTTATTTACTAGTTCTAGAATTTTTCTTAGCTTTTGAGCTTGCATTGAATAAGGATGGGCTCCTTCTTTTTCCCCTTTCAATTTTCTGAGATCTTCCTCACTGGCAACAAGTTTGCAAAGATAATTGCTGCTAATGCAGATAAGTCCATACAAATCTAGAGGGTGGCATTAGTCACGCAGCGATATGGATAGTAGTACTGCATAATGTCAACTAGTATTCATAGCTCATACTTGGATTCTGCAAATATCACACAGGTACTTAACATTTTCATTGGTTTGGTGACTAAATTTAATATAAAAATTATATAAATTATCTACAGAAAGATGGACATATCCCTTCAAGCAGTAAAGTTGGTTTACTTATATTCCACTTTTGCAGCAGTGTTGCTGATCAATAATTTTGTTAGAATATATTTATACTATTGACATAACAAGAAAACCATCTTTAAGAAAGCTGCATCTGCATTTCTTTTGTCCTTTTATAAATTCTTATTCACGAAAACATTCTTCTTTAAGAAATCGCATAACCATATAATCAGCTTCAAGTATATGTTGAAGTCCTGTAAAAGACCAGTCTGTACTTAAAAACTTTCTTGTAGTGGGATATAATGTGAATGGTTAATCAGTAAAGGATTTTTCCACAGTGCTTCTCTGAAAGTGGATCATTTTGAGCTTAATTTTTCATAAAAGAAAGATGGCCTGAAATTCCTCCCTGGAATAGTCCCACCAGCTGACTGGAGATTTAGAGCCAGCTTGAATTCAACAAGGAATAGCATATGGTATTTTGATGTTTCTCCAAGGTTTTAAAGCCACATTAAAACATTAAGTAGCTTTGCAAAAACAATCACAATTGTTTATTATGAACAGAAATAGTATATCAAATTGCTAAACTCTGACTTTTTAACATCTATAAATATCTCGGTAATCACAAACTTGCATAATAAGGCCTCAGTCTCACAAATATTTTTATGAAGGTTTAAATCCTCTGGTGTACCATGGATGCACAGCCTGTAAGTATGGCTGTAAGTCCTATCAAGATCCTTCCTCTGAGTTTTGCCTTTTTACTTCTGCATCATTCATTCAGTGACTGAGTTCTGAATCGTAACACAGAAAATTGTATGTTCAGCCAAGTTGTTGTTGTTATTACTATTATTATTATTATTTTAATTGTTATTATTAGTGTGTGTGTGTGTAGGGAATTTACTGGGTCTCCATCTTAAACCATTTATGTCTGGCAGCTACTGCTTCTTCATTCATGTTTTCAGGTTTTAGTTGAGGAACTTGCTATTAACGCATGTATAATTTAAAAAGTTGTTATATACAAGCTAAAGATTTATGCTTAAAAATGGCACCCAAAGAGAAGTCCTCTGTGTTTCATTGAGGTGTGAAAGCAACTCTCCCTTGAAAGACAAGTGTAAAGGCTGTAACAGTATAGGAGGCAGAAGCAGAAATACACATGAGAAAAAAAGCAAAGACATAATTTGAGACTGAAGAGAAGATACTGGAAGGGATATGTGAAATCCCAACAACAAACAGGCCAATAAAGTGAAAATGGAAACCAAGTAGTCTGGGAAGACTCTTGAACTCAAACTCACAAAACCTGTGGTGTATTTGTCACAACACTGGTAATCTTCTGTGGGATTATAGACACACTTGATCGAATTTCTGCACCTGATTTACATGGCCTGTATTTAGCCATCTTTTCCACTAAGACCAGATGAGCTTGAACTAGTGTCTGTGCTTTTGAACAGCATACAATGTGACATTGAACCTGGCTGAATCCACCAGGTGCAAGTGTAATACAAACAAATAATAATAATAAAATACTGTAGTTTTCCGTGTGTTTCTAGTATAGCATTTTTACTTTTTTTCTAATACCAGGTTTATAAAATATTCCTTTTATCACTTCAGACGCAAAAATTATACTTGGCATTTTCAAACTAATCAGATTCAACCAAATGGACTCCACTAGACCAAATAATGAGAGCCCGTTTATTAATAATTAGTTTTATTCCCTCCTTTGTTGTACCCATCAGTCCTAGAAACAGAACACAGATTGAACAAGTGGAGCTGAAACTATTAGGATTCTCCATTATGCAATATTCAAATACTTGTGAATTCAATGGGAGCTACAGGAATGGATTTAATAGCAAAGGAGGACCAAATGAGATTTTAATCCTTCTTTCCCATTAACATGGTCTGGTGTGGGGAGACTGTCACATAAGGATGGAAAAACTGTATGATTTGGAGACCCATATGACTGCACCAAGCACTAGATTTATGTGAATCCCTTTCTGAGAGTATCAACAGCCTTCTTTCAGCATTAAGGGTGTCTGTGACTCAAGCTTTCAAAATAAATCCAGAAAAGGAAGCCTTTATCTGAGGAAATTAAATTATTCTCAGCTGTGGAGTCTGGGGATTCTTGTAGTGCTTTATATCCGTATAGAAGAGAGCGGTAGGATTTAATTAAATAAAAACAATGACAGTCTTGCTTATGAAATTTTACAGGAAGCCCTGTAGAATTATGCATCTACTGTAGATTCTTTAGGTTGCTTCCAAAAAGGTCATCCTTTCCTATTAAATTAAATGGGAACAATTTTTAAAACTTACTTTAAATTTGCTTGTCTTTATTGGGAAAACAGCAAGGGGGCTGCAGTTTTTCAGAAGTGCCTTACACAACAAGATTATCTCTACTGACTTCAGTGAGAGCAAAGTCCAGCTACCACTGGGCAAGCTTGAAGGTCACACCTGAATATTAAAAGTTTCAAAAATAGTCTTTTCAGGTTTGACTCTTAAACTTAACCTATCAGAGGGTCCTACCAGACTAACACTTCTGAATTTTTGTTCTAGCAGGTCTGATATTCACTTAATTGCAAGCACCTAAACTGCCTGATTCTTCTCCCTTTATCATTCCAAAATCAATTACCAGAGAGTCTGTGTGTGTTCCAGGGATCTGAAATCAAAATATGCCATCAGGCTTGGAGCTACTAAAGATACCAGAGAAATATTTAGCCTGTCAGCTTTGTTTCTTTGCTGTCTTTGTGAAATACAGTGTGCTATTATGGCAAGGACAGACCCATTCTTTGATGTGCCTTTGCTGGAGTTTTCTTCAGATTTGAGTTAAAGGTTCCTTCATTGCTCCTGTGAGCAGTTTATTTGCCTTTATTTCTTCCAGATAGTGCTGCTTGTATATTGCCTTCCATCAAGGCAATGCTCTATACAGGCAATGCCCAGTTAAACTGGGGGAGTTGGACTCTGGGAAGTTTCCTGTGGAGCAGATGATGAAGGTGTGAGAGCAGCAATGCCCATGACAGGAGTGGACTGCGTGAAGAGTTAGCCGACTAAAGACTGAAATACAGGGATGGTGGAGAAAATGCTTTAAAAAATTTATCTT
The DNA here is from genome assembly GCF_965183815.1 of Platalea leucorodia. Classification (NCBI taxonomy): domain Eukaryota; kingdom Metazoa; phylum Chordata; class Aves; order Pelecaniformes; family Threskiornithidae; genus Platalea; species Platalea leucorodia. The sequence continues at coordinate 38,816,156 of NC_138825.1, read as the reverse complement.
TATTAATATAGCCTGTTACTCACAGTCTGTGTCTAAACGCCCTAGACCAGGAGGTACCAACCAGGTCTCAGAGGCAGCACCCTAGGGCAGCTGCACCACACTCTGGGATGGGAGCAGACCCTGGCATCCACCATCTGGCTGTTCTCTTTTCCTGTTTTTCTATCCCAATCCGAATCTCTGGAGGACCACGGCTCTGCACCATGATAAACATCTGACTGCCTGCAGCCACAAATACCCCATGGCCTGGGGCAGAGCACATGCATGGCACACACATGGGCAGCAGCAGAGGTGGCTGCTGACCTGCGGGGTCTGCAACAGGAGCACACCAAATGCAGGAAGCCCTGCAGCATGCCAGTGAGGTGGTCTGTGGTTTCTTAGCTGGTAGGAGCTTATTTCTGGGTTCAGATGATGAAAAAGCTGAAAGAAATACAGAAGTGTTCTGTGGGAAGTATTAGAGTGAGACAAAAAATATGAATTGAAAAATGATCCTTTCAAAAAAAAGTTTGCCTTGGAAAAATGTCCAGTGTTAGAGATGTTTCTATTTTTTATGAAAAATGCTAGGTCCTCCATTTTATAAAAATATTATTACACATTGTATCGGTATGGTTATCAATTTCAACCTCTGTTGTGGAAGGAAAACATGCACACAGGAAAACACAAAGAAATGTTTCAGTTTGCCTGCTACCTCAAAAAACACTCTTTGAATCCAACCAACAGTAGATATTTGTGGTTGTTTATCTCCTCCTCCCACCTTGCCCCACAAGCCTTGATCCTTCCCTCTCTGTCATCTCAAAAAGGAACAATATAAGCATTTAATTCATCATAAAACATTGCAGGTAGTTTTAAATCATTTATTTCATTTTAAGAATCAGTTACAATTGAGTTCACATATTAGCCAGAAGAAAAGGAATAGCTCCCCCTCTTTTACCCATTCCCTTCATGATTTGAATTTCTCTGAGAATGTAAAAAATACAGGTTTGACACCCACCCTTGCCCATGTGGTGAGGGTACTGCCCTGATGGAAATGATAGTAAAACTTTCAGCAAATCCTGGCTCTGAATGAGGCAAAGGTAATACTCATCTTCCAAATCTCAAATTATTCTCTTTACCTTGAGCTATTTTAACACTGGCGTCTGCTGCTGACAGTATTTTAATGTCCTTCAGCAATCACTACGATGAAGAAGAGAGTTAGGAATGGCTCTCCATCCCACACAGGAATGGTACTAACTGGAGCAATGAAAGTGTCTGTCACAGTTGTCAGTAAGTTGGTGACTGGGCACGTTTACAGGAAGCTGGAAATGACACCCTGACTCCACTTTAGAGAGGAGGGCACTGCAGGATGGTTGCTTCTGCTGCAACTGAGGGTGCGCGCAGGCAGCTTCAGTGTGGAGCCAGGGCTGGTGCTGAGAGCATCCACTGCCCTCAGAGCCCAGCTGCAACTCCCTGCAGCAGCCTGCAGCCTGAAAACCGGTACTGTTGGAACTGCACTGGGGACCACCATGCTCTTACATAAGAATATATTTATGTGTTTTCACTCTTAGCCATGCTGAGGAGGTAGAGCATAAGTATCTCAGAAAAATTCTTAGTAAAATCATTAACTGGGATCAACAGGTTGTCAAAGCTGCCCTAGTAGTAGCTTTATTCAGTGAAAAGGGGAGGGAGGAGATCAGTGTTTTTCCCACCCTCCCAGAAACGATTTTAGGTTTTCCAGTGGTGGCACCATGTGGTACCCAGCACCCAGCTGGATGGTGGCATGGCAGAGGGAGCTGCAGAAGGACCCCAGGCCCCTGCCAGCCTCATCACCCACCCTGGCAATCTTTCTGGGCCAAATACTGCATCAGTCCTGCCAGGGCATCACCAAAACCCCTTACCTTTGCACACCCCCCTGAGGACCTCTGGTACCCAACAAAGTGACTTGGAAGCAGTCATCAGTCTCTGCTGTTATACACAAGATGTAAAAATAAATGGCCCAACCTGTTTTTTGTCAGTTTGCAGGGCAACAAAGTTATCTTTTTCCCACAGCCCTCGGCACATGAGCCTGTAGGGCTTGTGCTAGTTATGCTGTGCTGTGGGCTCGGCTCTTCTTCAGGATGTGCTGTGCTGCATCCCTTGCTCTTCTTCTGACCTCTCCCTTGTTTTGAACCATTCAAGCTTCATATTACACCATTTGTCTGGTCTGTCACTTTTGATAACCTGGCAACTGCTACATCCACTTGTTTTTAATTACCCTGCCATTTAATTTGTTTCTAACATCTGTGTCCAGTTTCTATCTGGGGTCATTTTAATTGTTTGTGGGTAATAGTATCTGAGAGGAATATGATTTTCTTATAGTTCAGTCTAAGATAATCTATTATGGTTTGCTACAGTCATCTGCTGCTGTTGATTTGCTGCCATACAGCATTACCTAGAGATCATTGTTATTACCATAAAATCCCTATTTATTAACTGCCATATCAATTATCCACCCTGTTGCTTATTGATCTGAAATCTCCTGAGCAGCCTATCTCCTGGGGCACATTTCATCCCAAGTACAAATCTAGTGAGTTCACTGGAGTCATGCAAAAGATGAACCTGGCTCCTCTGGCATACTGATCTCCTGCCAGTACTTTTATTGAGATGCCTACTGATTGTGCAATCACCTGACAGATTTGGTACCACACCAATTTACAGCTGCTGTGATTCATGATTCTGCTGATACTGATTGGCCATTTGTCACCATTATTTTTACTTTCTTCCTTCTCCCCTGTGATTCCCACACTTTTTTTTTTTTTTTTTTTTTTTTGGTCCTCAGTTTCTATCTTCCTGTTCAACTCTTATTCTGTTTTCCTTCCTCTCCTGTAAGCTTCCTCTGCTTGGATACCTGCCCTCCTGTACAATCCTGAACTGTGGTATCACCTTTTCTGCATTTCTATTATGCCACCTGCAAGTCCCTAAGGCATCTCTTCCTTTTCCTCACATCAGGCATAGGTATCTAATTTCCCATTTTTTGCTTCTACTTTATGTTTTGTAGACACAATTTGCATTTTGTACTTACTTACTGCCAAAAGTCCTCTCTTCTTCCTCTTTTCTGACCCTTTGGGAACCTTATTCTTACTCACCCCATCACCTTCTTCCTGATTATCTCTAGTACAAAGCACAGACCAAGCATACATACGGTATAAATATATAGAGATGCTTTGTGAATGTCTTGACAGGTCTGATATATCTCCTCTGTTGGGAGGTAATAACCCTCTTCCCTCGTATAAAACCTTTAGATGATATTTGAAGAAACACTACAATAAGGTGGGAAGTATCCAATTTACAGATGTGGTCTGTCAGGCAAATGTGGATTCTACTGATGCATATACTTTTCCAAATCACTGTGATTTTCTCAAAAATTATATAATTTATCTTATATAGTACACATAAATAATTCCACACTTTGCCAAGAATGTGAGTATAACTATCAAAATAAAAAAGGCAACAACTCAGGGCTGACTTAGTATCGACATAAGACTGAATTTGCACTAAAATACACGTCTTTGGGATCTTCATTAACGTCTCTGGTGACCTCTGATCAATAAGTTAAAAGCAAATATTTGTGCTCTTCAGGAATTAATGTTCATGCTAGGCACAGGCTCAAGCAGCAAAACCTTCACCTGTCTCCTGATCTGAAACACGTCAGCACCATCAGCTGCTGTGGGCCAGAGGTTTGCTCCACTCCTCTTCGGAACTGCATCGGGCTCTGAGTCGCATCAGTTCTGCAGGAAAATGGCCTTGGCCTGTAAATGGGTTTCTTCCTCAGTCTGGACTTTTGTTTATGATTTTTTTGTTCAAAGGCTGGCAATAATTCAGATGAACAGTAACAGTCAGTAACCGAGATTGTCCTGGAATTTGAGCAACCTCATATTTTCATGTGTAAATTTTCCTAGAAAATAATAGCTCAGCATGTGACTGGAATAATCAGTTCTTGCCTAACAGACTCTCATTTCTGTAATCACTAGTACAGGAGCTTCCCTTAACCCTGTTTAAAGTAGAAAAAAAAAAAGGGTGACAAAATAACACAAATTAAGTGACCAAAATATCTGACCTCTCTTGCACAAATACTTAGAGAATCCAGGGATTACTTCTTTTCATTTAATTATATAAAAGCACTAACAATTTTATTTTGAGGAAACATAGTGTTATCATTGTTGGTTTTAATTTTTTTTTTTTTTTTTTTTTTTTTTTTTTTACCAGAAGGTCCTAATTTTAGCTGGCCTTGCTGGGTTCATGCTACTGAACCAAAATGGGTGGCAATAACTGTTGTGATTATATGCTTAAGAAGTAACTAATAGAGATTTTCTATTTGCACTGACCTTTGATCTGCTGGGAATATGCCTGAGGGACTGAAGCTGACTGCAAGTGCCCCTAGGAGTCCTGTCCTGGTCCCTCCTGTGCATCCTGTGACGTGAGCTCTCTCTGCGTGGAGGACAGGGGCACAGAGGAGACTCCTATTAACATTAATGACTATTACGGGGTTGGGGACGGGGGCGTTGAATGCCATTTCACTGCCCTTCATTAACACTGCTCAATTCATTACTGCCTTCTTTGTCCTGGAAAAGCAGTTTAAATTCTTTGGACAGCACTGCCCTTACATATATCTCACTGGTGAGTGAGTAAACATAAGAAAGCACCAGGGCAAAGGGTTAGGGAAATATGACCTCTGAAGGGAGGCTCACAGACCATCCAATTTAGTGCTGTTTAAACCCAAGTGTATTAAGATGAGGTGGAGGGTGAGCGCTATCTCAGACAGCCCTGCCTCGGCGAGCCAGTGCCCCTGCCACAGTGCCGGCAGGGCTGCACCGAGGGCTGGCTGCTTCCCACACACAGCCTTTGTTTTCATAAAGCTGTTTAGAAATGGTTTGACCTATATTTTATGAGAACAAACTCAGCCTGGAGATTGCTGGGGAGTTAATGGGGGTTAAGCAGCTTCACCTCGATACATCTCTTCTTCCTCAATAGCACTTTAAACTTGGCCCCACATGTATTCGCTGACCAGGAGTTGTTATTCGAGTGCACCGACTAGCCACTGGAGTTCAAGCATCGTCTGTGATTGACTGAGGAGATCTAACTATGTTGACAGCATGGCACTGTGAGTCTGTGGAGGGTAGGAGAAAAGTCTGAGGGGAGAATGATGTGGTGATGCAGTATTAGATAACTACTGGAATCGCTGAACCTCCTGGGCTGAGGGAGTCAGACATCACCAGAGATATCACTGTCACAGAAATTAGATTATTATAATTTATTATTTCATGACAGTGGCCCTGCTGCATGCAGTCCAGGATAAGGCAAGATAAGACAGAGGCTGTACCTGTGACTGCTGCCAAGTGATCCTGGAAATGGCTGGTAGCACAGGTTGGTCCTGGGACATGGAGCTTTGTATCTTCATATTGCTGCCAGCAAGTCCTGCCTTCCCTTGCATCAGGAAAAAAAGGGGGTCTTCTGATGAAGGTGGCTGTGCTGAGTACAGAGTGATGAGGACAGCTCACAGGGCAGGTAAAAGAGAATTGAAAATTCAGAGTCACCCAAGACTTTCCACAGGGATGCCAGCCAGTTTGCTCAGGCCGGCATCCAGGCGACCCTGGCAGAAAGGGAGAGGTGGAGCCTGCCTTAAGGTGCATGCCATGCAGCAGCCAGACCCAAACCTGCAAGGTTTGAGCCCAAGTGGTTGCTTAAGGATAAACCTTGGCTGAAAGAGGTGTCACCTGAGCACTTGGCTTGACAGACCACCACAGCCAGCACAGGAGAAGCCAGCGACCCTGGTGCAGGAGGGCCTTCCTGCCAGGTGGGAATTAGTCCAAATGAAAAGAACAACAAAATTTCAAGTGACTTTTAGAAAACTAGTTTAACGCTGAGGGAACAACAGCTGAAGGATTTTTTTCACTGACAACTATTTTCCATGATTTTTTTAATCAGTTCATAGAAGCGTTGAGTAGGTTGGTATCGCACCATACTGGGAACCACATTTATTCTGTTGCCTGCGAAAGAAGAAGAATACGTTTATATCTCTCTGAATTAACTATGTTTTATGTAAATGCACTTAATGAATGAAAAACAGTAGAATTGCAGTATTTCAAAATACAAATCATGATGCAGGTGCAGCATATGTTTTCCCATAAGAAGAAATTTATGCTTCAGTGACCATAAACATCTTCACTATTTTTTTTTAATTTGTATTTGCTATTGTTTACTCCCTACTATTTTCTATTAAAAGAATACATCATTTATATTGGTCAGGATATATGAATTTTATATCACAGCACTCAGACTTTTTTATTTTATTTTTTAGTTAGCAATGCAATAGGAAGGCATTTAATGCCAAACACTTAATGAAAGCAAATAGAGCAAACATGAATAGCAAGTCTTCTAATGAATAAATCTGAATAATAAAAATCCCTGTGGAGTGTAGAGGCAGATAGGTTAATTCTTTCACTTGAATTTTAATCCTGACTGAAAAAAAAAATCAGAAGAGTTTTCACATTTAACACTTGACTATCCATGAAACTCAGAGAAAAAGAGCTTTTATTCTTAATATCTGGTCTATAGCTGTATTTGATTAACAGAATCAATGAAAGGATACTTATAAAGTGATCTCCATAGCATCAGAGAGGATGGAGCACCAGCAGTGTTGCTCTGGTTGCTAGTAAAATTTGCAGCAAAATTAAATGGAAGAGTGCTCATTGAGCTGGTTCTGAAATGTCTTCATAGAAGTACAAGACTGACGCCTTCTCCCCAGCACTTAAAGCATTTCTCCTAACTGAAACTCACAGAGAAGAAGGGATTAGAAGTTCTAGTAACCATCATTCACTCTTGTCTATTCTTTGGGCCTTGTTTTCTTCTCTTTTCAGTGGTTATTGAAAGGATAGACAATTAAAAAAAAACAGCAGGAAAAAAAAAACTTCCATTGATTCGACTGCAAGTGAAAGTAAAAACTGATTTTTCTCTTTTAAATGCCAGTTGTTCTCAATTTAAAGCATTTTTCAGCACCATTACTTGGTCCTTTTAGAAGTTGCTTTTTTTTTTATCATGAAATATTGTGAGATGACATGAGAGAAATCTAGATCTTGGAAGCACTATAGAAGCTATAGATTTTTTTTTTTGTTGAATATCTTTAAGCAGCTTACAGCCTTATAGGGGAAATCAGGGTTCTATCAGCATGTCAGAGTTATATGTCCAAGACTGGATGATCTGTACCAATTTCAGCCTTGGCATGTTATAAAAATTAAAGGAGTGCAAAAGATGCCTACATGGCCTAGACCATTTCTATGATGCTCTTTTTTAACCTTGTTATTTGAAGGTGACAATAGAAAGCTAATTAGGATTATTTATCAATATAGATATTTTTTTTATTTCCTTCAATCTCCTACATAAAATTTTCTACTCCCTTTAAGGAATTTAGAATGGTAAATCTACTGCATGACAAACACTACATGTAAATGAAATCCACTCAGTGCAAAGGCAGACTTAGGATAAACGTTTAGTTTCATGAGCTATTTACAGAGTGTTTTCTCCTTCCACAAATATGGATGTCAAAACCAAATGCTTATCTGTAGCATCCAAGAAAGCACATGACTGAAGGCTAACTTTTGGTTTTGGCTGCAGAAATCATCAGGTATGTCAAACCATCCCACAACATGGGTAAGATGTTAAGACCCATTGATTCAGAATTGCACTTACAAGAGTGAGATGTCAAAACCAACAACAGAACTACCCTTAGGATGGATAATAGCAACATGCAGAAAATATCTAGTCTCAGGCATCCAAGCATGAAGATGACAATACATATCCTAGAAACTCAGAACATTGTCAGGTTTTGTTAACAGCCTTCAATGCTGTAGAGCAAAAAACTTAATACCAACTGTCCCTACAAAAAAAAAAGTGATTTTATTTCTTTGAAACAAAAATCAAGATGAATAAGGTAAACACCAAAAATTTTATACACACAAATACACACACACACGTACACACACACACACACATTTTTTTCTTTTAAGAAACAAAGGAAGCGAGATATTTTGTTTCTTTTATTCTGTTTTCTTATGAAGAGAGAAGAATTTTTATTAAAAATTGATGGCTTTTGAAAAAGAAATGACAGCTCAAAAAGTATTTGAAGAGAAACAACCAGCCTGATAAAAGCTTTGAAAATTTGCAACATATGAATCAAAGAGTATATACCATATCAGACACTGAATAGAAAAAAAATTTGCATGTAGTCCTGCCTGGGTTATCAGTGAGCCAGGAGTACCTTCTCACAGCGACATGAAAAGCAGATGCTCTAGCTGGCACTGTCACCTATACCTTCACACATCTCCAGGCTATCCCTCTGGGTATACGAGTGCTTTACTAGGCTGACAGGGTCTGGCAAGCTGCTAGGTGTCTGGATAGCATCAGATTTTAACACCTGAACCACTCAAATACAACTTAAAATAAGTTTATGATGGGCAATGTTGAGCCACAAATTCCTGTGATAACTCTGTCCATGTTGACCATCTCCTTTAACAAACAGTCTGTAAGCAGGGTATTTTTTACATTAATGATGTGGGCATGCTTCTGAAATGGAGGAGAAAAACAAAATAGCATTTGCGAAACAAGATAAAACCTAAGGTAAATGAAAGGGCAGGGAATGCCAGAGAGACAAATGAGCAACATGATGACAGGTGAAATACTGTATTGTCTATAAGGTGATATTGCAGATCCTAAGCAGCTATTTGAACAAGTCGGATGGGTTCTGCTTTCCTAATTTACAGTGAATGCTGTGGAATGAAGATCTGTACAGCAGTGGTCAAAAAAACCCAAAGCAACAAATAAGATATTATCATGTAAAAGGATGGGACAGACTGTCTTTCTTAAAGTATTGTAATGTCTGTGACGTGCCCTCAGCTACTGTATGTGCTCAACCCTGGTCAATCTATTTGAAAAAGAGATAAAGGAGATGTAGAAATAGGTGATGAAAATTGCTAAGAGCATGGCACAATTTTTCTGATGAGAGATTGCCAAGACTGAGATTGTCTAGCTTGGGAAAGAGACTAATTTAAAAGGATATGACAAGACTATATAAAATACCAAATGCTATATGAAAAAATGCCTGTACTTTTCTTTACAGTTATATTTTCTCCTAATACAGGAATAAGAAAGTCTTTCATGAAACTGAAAGACAATCAACCTAACCCTGAGGGGGAAAAAAAGTATGCAAAACTCAGTAGTAGATCTCACTGCCGCTGAACCTTAAACTCTATGCTGGAACCATGTAAATACATACACAGATAAGGAGAGCAGGCACCATTTCTGTCGTGGTTTAGGCAGCTCTCAGACTGCAGAGAGGCCCCGAACACCTTTGCTACCCCTCCTGTGGTGCCCAGTGCCTTGCGTTTGGGACCCCGTCTCTGTCCTCAGGGCAGTGGGTCCTCCTGCAGCCCCGGCCCTGCTACCCCAGGCAGTAAGACATCACTCCTGAGTTCAGTGCTGTGCTTGGTTCAGATGAGAGTCAGGCAGGCAAATGTATTGTGGAGACAGAGAGAAGGAAGGGAAGTAAATTGTTCACTTGCTATTAAGATAGGCTTAGCACACGAAGATGTATAGTTTGGATATAAACTGATAATGCACCATCCTGGAGCTCAAGCACAACAGTTTGCAAGCATGTGCATTTAGACATGAGCAATATCATATCTATTGGAGTAAAAATAGTAAGTAATTTATAAAACCACTGTGTCTCCAATCACAAACTAACTTATTAACTAATGAAGACAAACTTCTCACGGTGGGCAAGGTTTTTCATAATTGTCCACTGTGAATATTCCTGCACTTTATTTCCTTAAGGAATATTTCTTAAAGCCTGTGTGCTGTGATGGACAGGATGCTGGGTTGGAAGAACAATTATTCCTAACCGACTTTTCTTTTCCTGTCTTTCCACATTTCTAAAATATGTTTCACTATATAACAGTAAATATTGTATTGATGTAAAATTTTGATTAGCTATAAAAGTGAATGTATTCACTCACTTGTTAAAATGATAAATTAAATGTGAGGAACAATGAAAGGAAAAAATATAGAAAATCTTTCTGCTTCCCACTTTCAAGGAAAGTAGGAAAAATAAGCTTCATGTCATCACCATATCATAACAAAACATAAAAATAACTAAGAAATATCAGTGCCCAACTCAGAAAAGACACTCTGGATAACTGTGTCAGAGATGTATATTCTCATTGCAAGAGAAATGGCTTATTTGAAGAATGTATCTGCCACTTAAAAAGCTGCTAGAAAAATTCCTCATTTACTGTATCCTTTAAATGAGCAAATAAAGGTCTTATGAGTCTGACACGCAGATCACCAAGCATGTTCTGATAATCACCCTTCAGAAAGCAAAGGAAACCTTCCTGTGACTTACATTGTTGTGAGAAACTTTTGGCTTATTCCAAAACAATGCAGAGCCTACCAGAACAGCATATGGAATGAAGTGCGAAGCAAATGAAAATCTGGGAGATTAGTTTCTGAGACTGAAGCACACTCATTGAGAGAGAAAAGAAGGTGTTAATATAAATGAAAAGCAATTTAGAATTTTACTCATTCACATGCTGAGAAAAGGTTGAAGAAAATTGATTTGGGGAATCTATTTTAAAAAAGTGAAAAAAAATCCAAACATAGGGTTACAATAAAACAAGTATACTTTTCTTTCTGCAAACACACAGAGAACTGAGAAAAGGTTGCAATAGAGAAAAACATGTAACCTGCAAATGACAACAAATGGAAGTGCTTTAGAATCACATCCTTCATGTAGAAAGAAAGAAAATACTGGCATGTCCCAAAGCTTATATTCAGCTCAGTCTTGCTAAGAAATCTTTGAAGGTAACTAGAAAGGAAGCACAAGGAGTTATTAAGTGATAAAAATTTTAGATAGCAAAAGAAACCCCTAAGGTTTCAAAAGGGACAATTTCATAACTAACACAGTTCTTCTCAAAGATAATAACAACTGAGCAGGAGGGACCAGAAGAAATAAAAGCGAAAGCATCAGTACTTTTTAATGTGCGAATTATTCATTTTAAGTTACTCTGAATAACTATTCTTTTAAAAAGATGGTTTTTTTTCATATCAGGACTGCTCATTGTCTTTTTCAGGAGAAAACTGATGAGAAGTTCACTCCAATACCACAGGAATATATACAAAAGCCTTTTCTCCACAGTAGTGAATGAGTCATTATGTAGAAAAGAGCAGTCTGACGGACAAGTAAATTCTGCCTGTACTAGGGACATAACTACATGCATGGCTTTGGGACTGTCTGGACACATTGCCCGGGAGAGGACAATCAGTCTTGTGAGAATGAAGTCAGAGTTGTCATTAAAGACTGGTCTAGGACTGCATGAAGGGATAGTATTTTCCCTTGGCTGGATATCTTGGGGGTTGGACTAGATGACTTTTGAAGGTCCCTTCCAACCCAAACTATTCTATGATCTGTTAGGGATGATTTTGCTGAGAATCTGAAAGAGCAATGAGTAGTGAAGAGATGGCAGCCCCTGGTAATGAGATTTCTGGATTTTACTCCTGTCTTGAAATACTCTAAGCTCTGCAATGTAGAATATTATTTTGATTTGAAAATTTCTTCTCTAAATATAAAGCAAAACATGTATTACGCCACTAAAATTGTTTCAGTTTGAAGCTTAAATTATTGCTAAAGAGTTCATTAGTTTTTATCTGCTCAGAAAAGTAACTTGGCTATTTTATTTCAAAATAATCATAATTAAAAATCCTTGATATGTGACTTACATTGTAAGAAGACAATAGACAGAAATGAAAAAATATAAAAAATAGAGATAGTCGAAGTTTTTGTTATAAGAAATATACATTTTATCCACCAGATGTCATTTTTCTTTATGCTTTCCATTACTATTGAGCATTTGGAAAAAGGAACATTAGCACTAGCGATGCTGGCTTGGTGACTTTTGGGAGACAAGTTTTAGACACATCCTGGTCCACTTCCTTCCTTATGCCAAGTTGCCTGGTTAATTCCTCTGGCTGAGGCTTGGCAGATATGAAACATGACAGCAATATTTACAAAAAAAATCACAGCTGTTTCTAAATCTCTTTTAGATATATCTAATGCTGCAAACACTCTTGACTTGGAGCCAATGCAGATACTGGCACTGCAAAACCAGCTAATCAGAACGTCATTTCCTTGTTCCAGCACCAGAGCTCTTTGCTCCTCATTGGTGAGGTAGAGCAATTGCTCAAGCACTGCTAAACCTTAATTGTGCGTCAAATCCAGGAGTTTAAGGGGTACTCTGATATGTTGAAGGCTCATCATCTACTTATGTTCTTTCTTTAAACAGAAAGCCCTTCACAACCCTGCTCATCTTTATGTAGGAACTTAGAGTACTGTTCCATACAGGCTGGCAACCTCTCTCTCTCAGAGTTGTAAAAATTCATATTCTAGTTTCTGTCCTTACATGTTAAGGAAAGTTTCTCCCTGGCTTCTGCTTGTTAGTCTTTGTCTTTTGCACTGGAGCATGAAGGTTTTTATTCCTTTTTTTTTTTTGTGAAGCTATGTTCAGCAACGATGGTGTTTCTCATTAGCCATATCAACATGTACTTTGAGTCTTATAAACCTCATGGGCATAATGCTGTTTTTCAGCAAGGATTTGATTTTGCATCGCGTGAAAACAAGTATTTCCTCTCAACGCAGTGTCTTCAGACAATGCGGAAAATTCCAGAGCTGTTTTCTGGGTAGGGTAAAGAAAAACAAGCACCTCAGTCCTACTCACAATGTACCCATGTTATTCATCTCTTACCTAAAATTACTCTCTTTTCTGAAATGAGTTACTTCTTATACAGAAATCTTTCTTCTCTCAACATTTCATTTTCCTGCCCATGAACCTGTCATGCTGTTATTGTCCAGAACTGGACACAATATTCCACCTGAGCACAAAGGCATTATTATACCTGTAGTATTATTTTCTACTCCATTACATTTAGCTGTGTTTCCCTCTTTGGTCATTGGTTTGTTTTAGTGTGACTGACATTTGTCATCATACTACCTATTCACTATGGCAGTATGCTGGCCTTCCCTAGGTTCTTGATTTCTTCTAGCTATGCCCTGCCTAAATGGTTTGTACCTATAAGGGTGGTCCTCTGATCACCACTGCACGTGGACCAGAAAATGGATTTTGTGAAGTGAATGTGTTCACTTAAACCTTATGTTTCAGTTGTGGCTGGGGCATGACTAGGGCAAAAATACCTGTTTGGTAATTATTGCATTTACTTTGAAGAAGCAGAGAACATATAACCCAGAGACATAATGAACACGCTGCTGCTTAGCTGCTGGGGCAGATGTGCTGCTTACACTGACTTTCAATATTCATTATTACTTTTCCTTTATTATATTCCATGTATTATTTCTGCATTCAGAGCTCCACAATGACGGTGGCCGACAAGTAATATAACACATAGAGCAAACAGTCCTGTCTCGTAGTTAAACAGGCAACAATCAAAAGTAAATGAAGTAACAGCTTTATAGTTAAGAAATTCAAAGTGCAAATTCTGACAAATGCATCTGTATTTATATCTCTACAAACACATTTAATTCAGTGCAGTTGTGCATCTAGCTAGCTTTTATACACATAAATCCACAAGTTGTAGACAGCAGTAACTAGGCATTTCTGATTTACTCTGAGCACATACGTTTAATTTTTTCCCACTTTTTTTTTTTACGCCTACATTTACTGTTTTCACTGCCACATTTTAAAAGAGATAATAGAATGAAACTTTTAAATAAAATATAAAAGCTCAAATAGTGAAGCTTGCATTTCCTTCATCTTAATGTTCAAAGCAGGTAATTGGCATTATTTCAAGCTTCCTATCTCTTATGCTTCTCCCTGCACTTACCCCCAAGGCAAATGTCAGCTACATGGTTTGCATAATTCATGCGCTTTGTTCCAGACCCCAAAGGATTTAGATGCTTAAGGTGGGACTTTAGTGGGGTCTATATGCCTAAATCCAAAACTTCAGTCCTCAAAATCATCACAAAATCTGTCAACTTTCTTTTGAAGTGTCCAGTGCCTGTAGACAACTGTATTTTTAATGTTAATGTCTCTGACACACCTCTTTTTGATTCTTCATCTATCTGAAGTGTCCTTAGTCTTGTCAAGGTTAGGTGACCTATCTTATGCTGGAGCCCACAGACAAAGTGTTCCTCTTACTGCTTTCTCTTCGGGTCTCCTCTGATAGGCACAGCTCTGCGCATCAGCAGTCACTGGAGGAGGTGGCAGCATAACCTCTTTGGGCTGTGAAGTAATGCTTAGAGGAATACTCTCCAAATTTCAGAGGTACTTTAAACCACATCTCCCATTTCCAAAAAAAGTGCCCAAGCAAAAAAGCTATTTACAAGGGAAAGGCAGATGGAAGAGAAGTGGGGGGAGTTCTCATTTCCTTCTACGGAAACAAAGCCATGTTTCATGGAATAATAAGGGGGGTAGGGAATGCAAAAGGGAGAGCAATGTTTTTGAAGTTGTGACTGAAATATTGCCCGAACTCTGCTTCCTGACCATGGACTTTGTGTGCATTTTAAATGAAAGAGTAACTGGATAAAACAACAATATGATTATGGGAGCAGGAAACAGGGAATCAGGTCCCCTCCCTGCAGTTGCTAGGATAGGGAGACATCAGTCATTTTGCTCCCTGTTCTCAGTGTGGTGAGCCTTTTATGAAACATGGGACTGAGCCAAGAAGAGGGAGATGAATGATCCCTCCTCTGTGAATGGAGTACAGCCTACGCGGTGGTGGCAGTCTCCCAGGGAGGGTTCAGATCCCTTTCTTTGGGCACTTTTCAACCATAAGGCTGACCTTCTCCTTCAGTTTTGAGAGAATGGGGCTAAGAATCAGATTTAGTGAAGAGGATGGGCATGCAAATGTCAGAGTTGCAGCAGACAGCATTTAGGTACCTGCTTTCCCTGTTCCTCCTCCTGCCACCATTGCCCTCTCCCTTCTGGTTACTCATGCAGATGTCAGAGCCATGGACTCCAGTGCAATGCAGTGGAAGAGGCAGGTGTGTTACAACAACGATCTTTAAAAACCAAGACTGATCAGGCAACCACCTAGAAATAGGCAACAAAAAAAAGCTTCTTGGAAAGCAGACTTCACAGGCTCCCTTTCCTCTCCTTTCCCTAGACTTTTGACATCTCTCTTGAGGCATCATGCAAGTGCTTCTGTCTATCTGGAAGCCAGGAACACTTCTTTTAAAGAACTGAGCACAGAAAATAACTGATTTTATATAAAATGCTCTCTCAGCAAGTGGGAGACCTGGGTTAAATTTTGTCACCAAATACAAGAGGTTAAGCTCCATGCTTGCTGTGCTCTAAAAACCTGCCTTAATCATGAGTCCACAGGCACCTAATTCAGGGCCCTTGATTCTTCTCTTTGATGCTGCAGTGCCCTACAATGTAGTATGCTTTTATTACCACATGCTTCTAGGTCTTTACCACTGATGGCTCCTTATGCTCTACTTCCACCCTATGAGTTCCTCAGTTACTGTATTCATGTATAACCCCTCCAACACTTAGGATTTCAGGATTTCTGAATCATGTTTCTTACCCTTGGTGCTGTAGAATCAGTCAAAGGAAGAAAAAAAAGAAAAAAAGAAAAAAAATAAAAGGTTATACATAGCAGAGCTGCTATGAAATAATTCTTTGCTATACCTTTCCATCCTATAAAGAGCAGTCATAGTATCACGGTGGGATCCACTGAAAAATAACTTTGTTTTGACTTTTGATCTGGAGTGGGAATTGTCCCAGTGTCGTTTATTTTTAAGTCCATGACATTTCAAGTAATTCTGATTATCTTGTCACTTTATTCTCAATCAAGTCCATCAGACTCAGAAATGGATGGGGTTTTCTGATTGGTTCTGCTTTGCTTTTTGTTTTTTACATGCAAGAAATAAAGAAAAAGGAAACAAAGAAGATGAAAGGTGTTTAACCTAATACTACTCTGAGTCATCCAAGTCTGCACTATTCTCTGCAACTGAAACTGGTAAGTAAATGAAAGGCACTTCTCGAGTTTCTCCTCTCAGTTTAACAACAGAGGGACAATAAAATCCTTTACTAGAGTTACTAATAAGGACATTTCACTGGGAATTTTGAAAGAAGAAGAGAAGCACAGGGTCACATATTGAGGTTTCTCCTTGTACTTGGGCAACCCCCTATTAAAATGAAAAGGAGAGCTCCCTAGGCCTGAGTGAACCAAAGCTCATTAGAGGGTATAATTTGTAATTTCTTAGTAAGGGTTAAGTTTCCAGAAATGACCTAGAGCCAAACCCTCAGAAAGTCTTTAAGTGCCTAAATTCAGTTGCTAGGAATGGCAGCCAGAAAGTGCTCAGGGAAAGCTTTGCATCTCTGACTGGGTACCCCAAACTCACAACATCAGCAGGAGGAGATACCCCCGTTACACACCAGGCATGGGACTGGAGGGCAGAGAAGTAGAGATGACAATATTGACACAGCACCTGCATAAGACCAGGGAAGGTGTACTGCATGTCTGTGGCAAGGTGTTGGCAGCAGGGGGCTGCAGGGGTGGCCTCTGTGGGAAAAGGTCTTGGCTGTCCCATGCAGGACACAGCCATGCCAGCCAACAGACCCACCTCAGGGCAAAGCTGAGCCCATCAGCCAAGCCAGTGGTGCCTCTGGGAAAACATATTTAAGAAAGGACAAAAAACAGTGGACAGGCAGAGGAGGAGAGGAAAAACAAGAGTGAAAACCAGCAGAAGTAGCACCAAGATCAGAGGAGGAGGTGCTCCAGGCATAGGAGCAGAGTTTTACTGACAGGGAGTACAGCCCATGGAGATCTATTCTGGAGCAGGATTATCCTGAAGGAATTCAGCCCACACTGGAGGCAGGGGAAGAGCGTGAGGAGGAATGAGTGGCCTCCAGAAGCCCCTTCCAACCTCAACCATTCTGTGATTCTGTGTAAATGCCAAAGCGTGAAAAATACAGTTTCATCTTTTCTAAAAATAGAAAGGTGACAGGACATGAAATCCTTAAAAGATCTCTTACTGGTTATTATAGAAATTCAACAGAAAAATCATCACTTTAGAAGAGAAATGTTGAACTAAGACTTGATTGAAATCTCTGTAGACTATACTGATTAACTCAGAAGAAGTTTCAAATGCAATGATTTTCCCCAATTTTACTTAACCTGATGAAAGGAGAATGAAGGGACAAAAATGGTCATTCTCACATTTTTAGGACATTCAAATATTATTCCTAATTTAGCCAGGAAAATGGTACCTGTCACTTTGTAAAAGATTGTAGTTTATCATCTACAACTATCAGTTTCTCCTGCCTCTTCTTAATTTACATGACAAGCTGATAACAGATCTTTGTCATCATTACTGAACATGCTTGTACTTTTATGTAGTCTTCATAATTTTATCTAACATGAATATTAAACTAGATGAACTACAAATTCTTTGTTCATATAGTGTACCCAATGAGTAGTGTATTTCATCAAACTATCAACCTATATATACAGTATTACTAGATGTCACCTCTCTTTATAATAGATTTTTTTTTCTTTCAACACATTTTTGTCACCAAAGTAGAAAACAAAATGAAGTAATATGTTCCAGTTGTCACTTATATTTTGCATTGCACTTCAATCTCACTGTAACTCCATTACTTTTTTTGATTCCTAGGCTTTGTACTTTCTATTTCCCACTTTCATACGATTACATAAATCATGTATTCACTTAGAAGCACCACCGAATGAGATTACATTTCCTGTGTTTATTGAATTTGTTTTGAAAGCAGAGCTTCTCCAAACTGGCACACAAATGAACATTACACAGCAGACCTGCTCTCCTCCATCTTTATAGTGGCAGTTTGCAGGTATTCTGTGTTTAATCTCTTGGTAATACTCCTGTCCTACTGACTGTGCTGACTGATCTGGTGGAGGATCTTTCTGTTTGTTCCAATGTCAGAAATTTCAAAGAAGCCCAAGTATTTCAGCTGTTTTCACTTGGCTTCCAGTTAAGCAATATACTCCGACAGATTTTGTTATCTATAGTTTTCCCTTTGTCAATATACAGTGGCTGCTCCTTTTCTAATTATATGTTTCTAAATGTTGTTTCATCCTATATCAAAGTAAAAGTCAGGGCAGTCTACCTTTTAAAGCATTAAGTAAATTGTTACCCATTCTGGTATCTACAGTAACTCTTTAAATATTCAAAATGCCTTCTACCATTCATAGAATCATTGAATCATTAAGGCTGGAAAAGACCCGTAAGATCATCGAGTCCAACCGTTAACCTGTCACTGCCAAGTCCACCACTAAACCATGTCCTCGAGCACCACATCTACCCGTCTTTTAAATACCTCCAGGGATGGGGACTCAACCACTTCCCTGGGCAGCCTGTTCCAGTGCCTGACTGCCCTTTCGGTGAAGAAGTTTTCCCTAATATCCAAGTTAAACTTCCCCTGGCACAGCTTGAGGCCATTTCCTCTCATCCTATCATGAAGAGACCGGCCTCTTCTCCCTAGTAACAAGTGATAGGATGAGAGGAAATGGCCTCAAGCTGCGCCAGGGGAAGTTTAGGTTAGATATTAGGAAAAACTTCTTCACCGAAAGGGTGGTCAAGCACTGGAACAGGCTGCCCAGGAAAGTGGTTGAGTCTCCATCCCTGGAGGTATTTAAAGGATGGATAGACGTGGTTCTCGAGGACATGGTATAGTGATGGACTTGGCAGTGATAAGTTAACGGTTGGACTCGATGATCTTAAGGGTCTTTTCCAACCTTAACAATTCTATGATTCTATGACCCCCATCTCGCTACAACCTCCTTTCAGGTAGTTGTAGAGAGCAATAAGGTCTCCCCTCAGCCTCCTCTTCTCCAGGCTAAACAACCCCAGCTCCCTCAGCCGCTCCTCCTAAGACTTGTGCTCCAGACCCTTCATCAACTTCATTGCCCTTCTTTGGACACGCTCCAGCACCTCGATGTCCTTCTTGTAGTGAGGGGCCCAAAACTGAACACAGTACTCGAGGTGCGGCCTCACCAGTGCCGAGTACAGGGGCACGATCACCTCCCTGGTCCTGCTGGCCACACTATTCTTGATACAGGCCAGGATGCCATTGGCCTTCTTGGCCACCTGAGCACACTGCTGGCTCATGTTCAGCTGGCTGTCAACCAACACCCCCAGGTCCTTTTCCACCAGGAAGCTCTCCAGCCACTCCTCCCCCAGCCTGTAGCGTTGCATGGGGTTGTAGTGAAACATTCAGTCCTACATTTTACAAAATGGTATTCCAACCTCTGTTACGCAGTTTCTATTATGGGATCTTTTAATATATTATCTATTCCAGTGTCTTTTAATAGTAGGAATAAAAAAGTTTCAGGTTTTCAGAGACATCAATATCTATTATGTATATAGAATGTGAACAGTATGTTCACTTTCTACCAACATCCTCAACAGTATACCTCACTTCTTAATTGCTGGCTGTATTTCTATAATTTAAAAATCTTTCTTGCATAAAGCAAATCATATATTTGTCTGAGTCTTAAAAAATAATATTGGTGAAAATAAAAGATAGAGATACCTTGAAAAATGTGTATTATGTGCATTCTTGGACATATCTGAATTTTCAAATACTACTTTGACATATCATTAACATTTTAAATGTGTCCTGATACACAGAGAAGTAATGTTATTGTATTTAAAATATGTGTGTCTTAGAAAGTAGGTGCATATTTTTTCTATTTCATCAGGGATGTTTTGTCAGAGCCCACACTGGCCCCTAAATTCCTTGGTATGCAGATGATAGGAAGCATCAGTCTGCCCTCCTATGTCCCTGCTATCTGTGGCCTATAGTTTTTGCTTGTATTTTTAAATCACATGGTTTTTTTCCCTCTCGTTTTTTTTCCTACAAGGAACCTGGCTAGACTCCAGCTTCCAAGGCCCATCTCTTTAAGTACTTGGGCATAAGTCTGTATGCTCAGTTAGGACACCTAATAAAATACCAACATTTTCAAGGCTGTCATTTCAGCTTATATGTAGCTTACAGAACTCTAAGTCCTTCAGATGTCTATTTTGCTCCTGAATATTCTTGCAAATCTGTACAGGTGCTGATGTTGCCTAACTAATTAGTTGCTTGGAGCCTTAGCTCAAAACTAGAAAGCAAGTGGGGCAAATTAGTGGCAAAGGATGTATCTGATGAGTAGATTCTAATTCACTGGCATGCTGAGATTAAGCTTGCTAAATATCGCTTGCAAACCTTGGTTTAGGATGCCAGAAGTCCAGGAGAGTTCATATCATATCATATCATATCATATCATATCATACCATACCATACCATACCATACCATACCATACCATACCATACCATACCATACCATACCATACCCATACCATACCATACCATACCATACCCATATCCATATATCATATCATATCATTAATATAATGTAATATAATCTACAAGGGCTACTGTTGTCTCTCTAAATATAGTAAATATTTCCAGTTAATGGTCCACGAGTCAAACTGACATCAGTCTAAAAGTCATCTACCCTGAGCAAGTTTGAATTGACTGCATCTAAAAAGCAGTTGCCCTTGAATGAGCGGAGAAGTTAGGCTTAGCCTGGCTTAGTTTAAGGGTGCTGAAATTTAAATTGCATTGTATTTGATGGGGTCATTTGCCAACATATTTAACATCCTAATGATTTCATTTCAAATACCTTCACTACAGGGCAGATAAAATCCTGAACCTTGACC
This sequence comes from Platalea leucorodia, assembly GCF_965183815.1. Lineage (NCBI taxonomy): Eukaryota > Metazoa > Chordata > Aves > Pelecaniformes > Threskiornithidae > Platalea > Platalea leucorodia. The sequence goes on along the minus strand of NC_138825.1, from coordinate 38,795,398 downwards.
CTAACTAAAGTCAAATTTTATAGCTTTGCTGCTGTTATCGGTAGGACTAGGTTTATAACACACATTTTCTAAGCATGTGAGAGATTTTTTTGTAGGCTTAGGTTTGATCATTTCTGATGTTTTCTGTTCTCATTTACCAAGTCTGGGAAACCACAGAGGCAGAAAAATTTATAACAGGAATCTTCAAAGTGTGAATTTTGTTTTCACACTCTTAAGGAAATTGCCTTTTTACTTACAAGATGTGCAAGTCTAACCCCAAAAAGAACCCTTTCCTCTTCATGTTACATCAGACAGGAATGCACACTGGCTGGAAAGCCTCCTTCTTTTTTCTTTTTTTTTTTTTTTTTTGTGTATCAAAAACATTCTGACTCAAATAAATTAATCTTAAGAACATTAAGAGCAGTTCATACCTAAAAATATTGCTGCTTTTGACAGATCTTGGGATACAGATAAAGTAGTTAAGGCTCACAAACTGAGTTTGAGCATTGCCTCATTGTAGTGCCAAAGGCCACCCTTAGCCAATCCAACAAATAATGGATACTCAGCAGACACACAACCTTTCATGGAGCCTTCATGAATTTAACCCCTTGAGCCACATAGCTTTACCTTCCAGAATATCCAATATTAAGCATCCAAAAGAAAAGGAATAGCATATACTTCCTACAGCACATATTTGTGAATGTAGATTTATCACTAACTCCTTCAGAATATCTTTAACTTTGCTTGGATATTTGACTTGAGATTCATGGTGACAGAGCAGAAAGGAAGTAATAAAAATTTCTTTGTGTAGATGAATAGGGAATAACTAGCATTAAACTAAACTAAACAAGTAAGTTGAGTTTAAGCTAAAACATAAGTAAGCCTTATTTAAGCCATCAGAAGACTTAAAGCATATTCTTCCAGGTCCACAAGATGTTAATGGGCTGAAAAATAATACTTATTATACCTTGAAAGGAGTGAAGCAGCTATGTAAGGTACATCAAACTATTTTATGAAGCAGCAAATGCCAAATGGAGGTTTAGACTTTCAAGCACAACTTCCATTTATGCGTAAGTGACTTGCACAGACAGCTGCACCAGCGGTCCTGCACACAAACAGCATTTTCTATGAATGTAGTAGTTAGGCACCTGAAAACCCCATTTGCTATCACGCCTCAAATTTATTGGGTAATCATGTCTTCCAAACAAATTAGGCAGGCATGTTTCCCACTGCACAGATGTTTTCACAAAAATGAAGGATGAGTCACAGTCTAGTTGGAAATTTGATCCATATCTTCCTTATGATCCATAATAGCAAAAGGTCGGGCCCCATTCAATAGGAACTATAACTATTCAGTGTTACACTTGGCGGAGAAGAAACCTATGTTCCATTTTAATAGATGGTGGAAGCAGAGGATAAACAGGAGTGGACAAGATGTCTCTTTAGGCTATTTGTTCACATCTGTTTATTGCTTGATAAAGTTTTTACATAGATTAATTAATTCAGGGTATAAGTTATTCACCTACTATATTTATAGGTGCAAAATAAGTGCTTAAATAAAAGGCAGGGTTTAGGTAGGTAGGGCTCGTGCACCCTTGTCCAGGAAAGAACAAAAGCCCCTGTAATTCTGCTGCAGGTCACTAGGTGGGGAGAGACAACGCGGGAACAGGGACCCCCGGGAACGGAGATCGCTAACACGCCCAAAATAATATAAAACAAAATCCCCTTTTCTCTCAGACCGTTCTTAGCATGCACAGAGAGCACGGCACCTGGCGCGGTGTGCTGGCACCTGAGCCCAGCCCAAGCCTGTGAGTGATGAGCAGGCAGGCAAAGCCCACCTCACCCTTACCTAGCTCCCGCTTCCACCGTCTTTGAGAGGAGGAGCGCTATGGCTTATTGAGTGCTTCCTCCTAAGTCAAATGCCATTGGTTTTGTGATGATTAACTTATTAATCTTGTAATTTTACATTATGCATCCACCTAATACGTTCTTCAACAATCTAGATGATAGTATCTTCCCCTTTTATCCTCTTCTTTATGTTGGTTTTTTTCACTAGTTTTTAAATTTAACGTACTTGCTCTGTTAAATTAATCCAATGGGACTTGAATCACTGACCAGCCACTGGAAAGCCTTAGTTAGCCTCATTTTTCTCTTCTCAGTGATTCTTCCTTTAAGGACTTCACCAGCTCTGTCCCTCGCCTTTGGCACAGCTCTGGTGGCAGGGAAAACATTTTAAATTAGAAGCCTCAGTGTGAAATAACAAGTGTCACAGACTTTTTTTTTTCCTAAATGCAAATAATGATAGAACTGGAATATCAACTTTTTTTTTTCCTTTCACTTCCCCTGGGGAATGCCTTTCTTTTAAGCCTTGCTGAAGATATAGCTATAAGTGACGTAGTGGTATATCTAGGAAATTAAAATGGAGACAAGACCACAAGTCATGGTGGACAGTCTATGGCAGCAATGACCAGTTCCTTTTATCTGAACCAGACCTCTATATTGCAAAATCTCTATATTTTAAATAACTTCAAAGCTGAAGGCCCACTGGAGCTCTCTCACCTCCTGTCCCTTGCCTCCTCCTGGCCCGTCTCCAGCTCTGAACTGATGCTTGCCCAGATGTGTCTGGGCTCTCCTAGAGCTTAGGCCAGCCCTGAACAACCACAGAGCCTGAGCACAGGGACAGCATTCACACCATGGCAGCTTTGGGAACGTAAGGTTGGCACCTAACCAACGAGAGCCTGGACTTTGCAGCACCCAGGAAAAGGGCAGGCTCCTGCCGAGAAGGATTTGCAGCAGGACCACCCCAGCTCCTGGGCTGATCAAGTCCGGAGCATGATTGCCTATCTAGATCCATCAAGCTTGTTCTTTCTTAACAAGGTTTCCATGGGGTTTGGTTTCATCACTGTTGCCCTTCTGAAGGACATTTCAGAGTTATTCAGTATCTTTCCTGACAGTTTACCAAATCATTTATGTCAAGATTAAAATGAAGGTCCTTGCTTTTAATAACATGATGTCTCCTCTGTCACTCTGTCAGGGAGGTCTGCATCTCTAGGTAATTCTTTGATAGTGCTTTCATACAATACTGTTATTCACAATTAACATAAAAAAATACTGTATTTTGTCTAAAAGCAAAACTCAACAGCTTATGTCTGAAAGCTGACATCAGTAAGATTAAAGTAGAAATAATGGAAAAAAATTGACTATCAGGATAGTCATCTGAATATGTTATCAAAGCAATTCTGATTTTTTTCCTGTGTTTGTATATCTTTTTCTGTCTTCCATATTTATACTGGTTTCATTTTTCTCTACCATGTTTGATTTCCCTCTTCATCACAGCATACAAAGTCCAAGGCTTATTTGGTTTATTACATAAACCAAAATTTACCTGAATGTTTTATGATCTGCAGTCCTCTGATTTTCTGGTGCTGTTACTCTTACAACTGTCAGCCTTAGTTGTACAGGTTGCACATCTCAATGCCATTAAGTTTCAGAAAAAAAGTTTTTGTTCTTTGCAATTTATAAAACCCAGTCCAGTGACTTCCATGTAAAGCTTATGAAAAATGGTGTGTTCTGTAGCTCCTTATACACATCTAAGCTAATTCTCCAGTGGATCTGACTAGAATTATACCTGTATCTTAGCAGGTGGTCTAGACAGGCTGCCACCTAAACACTTCTCTTCCCATGAGCATTAAGTAAAGGGTTAACCCAGTGCAGGAGTGATTATATTAGATTCTGTGCTTCGTGTTGTGCAAGTCAGAATAGGAAATTGTAATAGCTTCCTTTTAAACACTGTTACTGCTATGATCTTAATTTACTTCACTTCAGGTAATATACTCCCTGGCCTCTGCTTTCATGGCAAGCACACGCCTCTCCTTATTGTTACACTTGATTTGTAGAAATGTCAGGGCTCCCTCAAGGCCCCCTGAAAGTCATCCCAGTGATTCACTCAAGTGACTCAGAAGCAATATCAGCATTTGGATCTTCAGGCATTTGTCAATCATGGCTTAAGGGTTTCTTGATTTTCCAACCCACCAAAATCCGGAATGGCAAACCTAGTGTAACGGGTCTTATGAAACAGTGATCTTGCTGGCAAAAAGATTGTCTCTGAGCTTGAGTTCCCCCCAGAAAAACAGGGATTGTAAGAGAGCTGTGGTTATGGAAATCAAAGTATCTTGCCAGGAGCACACACAAAGATGGACCAGAGTTGGAAGCTGGGCCCAAGTGTCTTGCCTTATCTGGGAGGGCCAAGTCTGCTCTGCCTCCCACCTTCACAGATGCCATCTTTCAGCTCCTTATGAGTTAAAATCCATCACTTAACATGAAGTACCTGATACTGTTTTAGCAGTGGACATTTTCCCAGTGGCTCTCCCATGTCATATCTCACTTCTTTATAGCAGTGAGATATAATATTGGGATGAGCAAGGTGAATTTTCACACACCTACCTGAAAGTGAACCCACCAAGAAATAACTGAATGAAACATCCCAAGAGGAAGTGGCCTGGAAAGACCATTTTCTTGCCCAGTTATTCTATTTGTTGTGACAACTTGCATTTCCCTGGAACATGTCCAGATGACAAGGAATGCAGCTGACTTTATTACACATGACAGAATAACATCATGAAGAATAACTCATTTAAAAGCCTTTGGCCTTTATCTGTTGTTCTTTTCATTTACATTTTTTGTATGAGACTCCCTGCCTTTGAGGTTTAGCGAGTGCCTAAAGGGACAAGGACCCACAGGGCTACAGGGAGTATAGGGAACAAAGGGAGGAAAAGTAAGGGGCTGCTCTTCGAGAGAAGAGTAAAAAACATCTGTCCAAACTAAATCTTAAAACCTCTTTTTTCTGGGTACAAAACCTTTAAATACATAAAGATTTCATCATGCCTGTGAGCTCCCCAAAGTTTCTTTGAAGTACCCACTTGCTCCAAACATCACCTAGCTAGAAAATCTTCTTGAAATTGTCCTCACTTTTCCTTTTAGCAGCTTCTCCCCCCAAGAAGGCTAACCCCACTTTTGGGGGGCTGCATGAGTAGCCTAAGCTGTGGGGCAGACTCCTAGGGTTCCACACTGTAGTTCCCCTGTCCGTGCCTCATGGTCCTTTCTCCCAGCCAGCCCAGATGTATCCTCAGCCTGACATACCTGATGCCTTAGGCATAACCTCTATTCAGCCCCTTAGCAACATCCTTTTAGTGGCAGTTTTGTGCCCTGTTTGTTTTCTCCATCCTGCTTGTAGCCAACATAGTGATAACATAGTCAATGCAACTGCTGGTGCATGCAAAAATACAACAGGATAGAAAAACAGTCTTCTAAAATCCTTGGTGGCACCTGCAGTGCTTTCTGTTAAGCTGCTGAGCTCAGACTTTCTATCCATCTGCTTCTTCTTCCTTCCCTAACTGTTGTACTTTGCAGCTCTAGGAAGGGGGCAAGTGTCCTGTAGACCACTGCAGTGGCTGGGCTCTCCAGAGACTTCCCCCACGGCGTAGCAGGTGGCTTGTGCTGAAAGGGCAAGGTTAGTCTGGAAAGGTGAAGAGTACCAAGGTAAACTGCATACCACATTATAGATGAGCTCAAGGAAATCTTTCAAGCCTGGGAAAGCAAGTCTTCCTGTGAAGCTGAGACATTACCTGATTTACATTTCTTATACTCATTCAGAAAAGTTGTCTCCAAGAGGTAAAATTCCCTAAAATATAATTTCCAGGCTATTGTGTATGATATGCCTGTCAAACTGGGCTTATATGCTAAATAGAGGGACTTTTAGTAGGAATAAAAACTAGATGTTTTGCTTCTGCAGTGTTTTGTTGCTTAGGATGGTTTATTCATAACACATGACCAGTTTTGTCACTGGTCATCATTTGCCTTTTATACCAAAAGGTATGTTGGGATGATTAACTCAGAGATGGCACAAGACTTCTCAGAAATGTAGGCAAATTGGATTTTCCATCTCCCTCAAATGTGGTTTCTGGTTTGAGTTGTGGCTGGGCAAGTCCTGCCTTGGGAAGAAAGGAGGCAGAAAGGAAGGAGAGAGCTGGGAGGTTATTTGAATTGCATGGTCGCTAGATTGTGGTCCTGGTTATTACAAAATGAGAGCTTGAAACCCTGAAGCTTCCTTCCTAATGGGGAATGCCTTTATGGTCTGTCTGCCTGAAAATAAATTTGGTTAAATTTCCTTCCATCTGTGTGCTCCAAATGACTGACTATAATTTGGAAGTGTCAGAACTCACCAGAGAAATAAAATTGTGGAGGGACTGTCCAGCTGAATCTGCAAGGCAATACAATAGCTACAGGCACTGAGGCAACAGACTTTCATGTAGCTGCCAGCTCCATAAGTGGACATACGGAACTGTGCCAAGGAGCACACCAGGCTTTACTGAGGTCCCTGCCTCAGCCTCCTGCTACAGGAGGGGTGCAGCACCGGTGACCAGATGAGAGCTGAGGGAAGTCAGAATGGACTTGGCTGTAGCCAAACAGTCCTGCAGCAGCAGGCGCCATCCCACATGCCCCTACTCTGCCTTTGGCACTAGCAGCAGCGCCCAGCCCTTGGCTTCTAGTGCTCTGGCAGAAGCTATGCATATCTTTATGCTCGTGGCAGTCTGTTGCTCCAGGCAACTGCCAGTCTATCTGTTTCATATAGATATATGTGGGGGTTTGTGTGTATCTGTTTTAGCGTTATTTAAAATATGAAATGAAATAAAACTAAATCTGAAAGAACTAAAGAAAATTCAATCAATCAACAGTTCTAGCAAGGTTTTTCACCTCTACACTGTCATGTAATGAACTTATATCATCCACACATGATTGAATTTGCCCTCCAACTATTTTTAAAACAGCACAAAACTCAAACCAGTCCTTTTTATTATTATTATTTCTGGGTATCAGCAGTAACACATGCAAAAGTGCCAATGACTGTAGTGCCTTTAGGTTCTCCTGCTCAGGTTAGTAGTGAAGGTTAGACATGGAAATAAACTTTAGACACCCTAAAGCACAATTACACCTGCTCAGCACATATACCTGATTCTTCTCATCTCTGCACATCCTCAAAATTTGTCCTGCAGAGTCTGATTGATCATCTGCATGACTACTTGCTTTTTCTGGGCAGCATTTGAAACAGAAGGGTTACCAACATGCAAAACACTTGTACTAACAGTTCATGTTTGTAATAGAAACTGCTTTGGTATTTTTCCTCACTGTGTTTAAAAAATAATGATACAAACATAAGACAAGTTAAAACCAAAATCCAACAATTAAGCATCCCAGAGCCTAAAAAATGACCAGAGAAAGAGCCATGGACCCAGCGTGTTATTTATAGTGGCATATTAGTCTTAACTATTTCTAAATGAAAGACAAAATACTAGAGCAAAAGAAAGCAACAGAAACTTTAAACCTTGGAAAGCATGATCCCAGCCAGATGAGAATAAATGACTGGATTGGCAAGGAAAGCTCTTCAGGAAAAAACAGTGGAATCTTTTAGGAAATAGTTAATGGTGATGCTAAAGGAAGCACAATGCTAAACAACAAATAATAAACAGGTTACCTTAAACAGTTCTGTGAAATGTTCTATTACTTTCATCTGCTATTCATCTGTTTACATTAAGTTCTTATAACATTAATTTCCCACAGAAGGGAAACTGAAGTTTGTCTTCATATTGGATTAAATTCACAGAGAATATCGATTGTTATGCTAGATAATGTTTCTTTAATCAACATGTCATGTGTATTTGGCTGGCTCGTGTAATAATTTATTTCCTATTGTTTTGGAGATTGGTGACTCGCCTTGAAGTGACATCTGCCAGAAGCTCCTCTCTGCAGTTTTGTTTCTCTTGTGAGTTCTGACACTTTCACACTGCAGTCAATCATCTGGAGCACACAGATGGAGGAACTTAATCAATCTGACTTGAGATAGTATTGACCATAATGTGGAACCCATTAGGTGAGAAAAAAAATCAGGATTTCAGCATTTTGTTGTGCCATGGTAGAGACCATAACTTAGTCACCAACCATTCACATAACCATAGGGTCACTGAATGATAGAAAAGTTCAGGCCAAAAAGAGAGGTTAAAAATTTTAGCATTCACTCAAAGCAGGTTTAGCATCAAAGTAAGATGAGGGGGTTCATGGCCTTGGCTGGACTCCCAGCCAAGGAAGGAGCATGAGCTTTAATGGAAGAACAGCTGCCACACCACCTTTTAAGCCCCATTTTCTTTGCTTTTCAAATATAAATTTGAGAATTCACAAGTCCAGACCTGCTGTATATCCACAGCTCCCAGAAGCATGTGCAAGCAGTGTGTCCACCTTCAGATACACCAAGGTATAAAACCATATTCTTGAATACCTGCATTACAGATAGGACAGGCCTGGCTATTGGTGTACTTGCCAAGGTGGATTCTGCATTTTGAAATTCACAGTGTCTTGCTGCAGCAGGGTCACAGGGCACCCTGTCACATACAGGGTCTGTCATGTACTGCAAGACAACATGTAGTTGTAGACAACTGGACTGATGTTAGTGCAGTGAGGTAGCCCACATGAACATGGGCTCAGAAGTGCCTGAGGGCTTGGCCTGTCCCCAGCTTTTCTCATAAAGGAAGAAGAAATGTAGAATTAAAGAGCAGACTCCAAGATGAGGAATTTCAGAGTGTGTGAAGCCATAGCCTCATCTTCAGCCAGCCTGTAGTCAGGACTAACATGTGTAACTGTGTAAGTGCTTGTCATGTGGACTTATTGGCTAGTGAACAGTCCTTTGCTGCATGTAGGATGTCCTTTTCCTGCTCAGAACAATTTTTCCTTTCCCCTTTCCTCCAATTTTTGCTCAGTTTTCAGTTTTGTTTACACTTCTCTTTCCCTAGTTAAGTAGGAAAAGAAAAAAAATCCATAATTATTTGTGTCTTTCATGCAGCTTCTTCTTGAAGCAGTTCATGATTAGGCAAACTAAAAAGTGTAGTAAGATGCTTACACATTATCTCAGGAACTGGGGACTAGATCTGGGGCGCTCTGGCTCCCCGTGCTTGCTGTTTTCCTTACCTAGCAGTTCAGTCTGTTCTCTGCTCCAATACCCAGTTTATATCTTTGTCCAGTCAACTGCTGTATGAAATGAAAACTCCAGAGGATGTCTTTGTTACTTGGCATTCAGGCTAGTAACAGGAAATCAGGAAAATGTCTTCTGCTCAGAGCATTATCCTTCCTGGAGTCACAGTTTTCAAATGTGTTTGGACTTGTTGTATTATCAGCATCTCACTGCTAAAAGCAATTGTTTAAGGATATCACCTGAGTTTACCAGCATTTTGGACATTCTAGTAATTCTCCTGTCATCCATTTCTAATCGAACAACGTAATTCTGGTTCTTTTTCTTGCTCCTTTCATATTGCCTTCATAATATCCTGTAAACAGAGCCATCTATCAGAAATTTCAAGGACAGGTCCGCTAAGTATATCATCAATCCGACCCTTCTTCGTTCTTATCTAGAAGTTGGTCTTGTCTTTTAAAATCCCTTAAATTAGTGAACTTGCTTATTTGTACACATGAAAAATGAGGAAAAAACTTCCAATTAAATTGCAAAATTATGTTACAGTTTGCAGTAGGTGACTATGTCAAGCAGGGCACAGCCCACAGAAGTATTTCATTCCAAACTGGTTGTCTTCTTTTAGTTCTCCAAGTTAGTGCTCCAAGTTAGTGATTTACAAAAATAGTTAACTTTATCCAGATGTGCATAGGAGGATGCACTTCACTTTTATTAACTAGATCAGCTAAAAACTTGGTAATTGTCCAGACAGAGTCCAAATCTGGAAACATTTACAAAGCTATTTCTGTGATGACCACATAATACTACCTTGCAACCCAGCACAGGATAAGCCCAAATGTAGCTGATGGGGAATTGTCTTCACCTAAAGCACTGACAGGCTTGGATACCTACTGAGTGCTTTTCTCAGCTTTGGTGTTGAAGCATTCACTAGAATTAGAAACAAAGAGAAATTGTGTTGGAAATAGGGACCAGAAGTTAGGACCCCAGAACGCTGCCTGCTTTACTCTTTACCTGTGACTCTTGCATTGATGTCTGCCCAGTAACTCAGTGTTGACAAGACTGGAGAAAGGCTCAGCCCAGCCTTAGACAGCTATATTTTTAGCCTGCTAGATAGGAAACAGTTACGGTAGCAGTAGCTGTCAACCTGTTAAGCTGGGAACTCCCACTTGGTTGAATGTTAAAATCATCGTGTGTTAAAGTATGCACCTTTACTACCTCGTCTCTGAATAAAATATTCCTATGCAGGTTTTTAATGAAAAAGGAAAGTTACCTTCCAGGAGGGGCAGACTCTGACCTGAGGAAGAAAGTGACTGTGACTCAGGTATTAAGTTCCAGAGAAGAAAAATAAATTTAAATAATACCTGTATTCAGCATTATGTGTTAAATAGCTGTAATGACCTTCCTAAAGAGGTTAAAGGCTTCTTCAGCTTCCCTCTTGAGAGATCCAGCTCTTTTCAAGTACATATAGGATTTATGATTTGGAAGCTTGGATTCAAGTCCAGGGAACAGACTGAGAGAAATCTATATCCTATCTTTTCAGATACATTTCATTATCTACTGGCTCTTTCAAATCTCTCTGGAAACTTAGTTCTTGTTGAGATGTATTTCCATTCTTCTTTATGTTTGTTACTGAAGGTCTGGACCCTCGTTGTATTCACCTGCATCGTTTACCTGTGCAGTATTGGCTAACATACATAGTAAGCTCTTTGTAACATGATATTTTCAGCCTAGAACCAGAATAATAGTTTTGGTTCCTAACCTCAGGAAGTATTTTGAGAACAATCAACAGCCTCATAGTTAAAACACCATGCTGACCTAATTAAATCTCAAAAAATATAATTCATACTGTAGTTAGGATCTTTTATTGAAAAATATGCCACAACTAATTGTTCTCTCCTTCTTTCCAGACCATTCATGCCAACTCTATATATTGCTTCCTGCTGCAGTAAATAGAAGTCTTGCAGGAAAAAAAAAAAAAAAAAGGAGAAAAGCAGGAGCACTTTGTAAATTCCTTCCCCTTTTGCTCAATATCTAGCTAGAACTTTCCCAACAAGTTTAACTACTTTCCCAATAGACCACACAGGTAGAATCAATGAAAATAGCCATGTCGCTATCCGTCTGTTGTTTTCCTTCCAGCTGTTATTTCACCAAAATCAGCCTTTTCTGATAGCTTTTGTTAATAGACAATAAGGACAATGATTTAACTTACTGATTATTCTCCTTTGGCTTTTAAACAGCACCAGTATGTTCACAGTGAGAGTATTTTTTCTGGATAGGAGCAGATGAGGTAGAATAGTGGTGTCACATCTTAATGCAAATGAGTTTGTTAGGTTTATGTGGTTACCAGCAACAAGAGGAAATGGCTTTAATGAGGAAACAAGCTATACAATATAAGATAAAGTATTTCATTAAAATGAATGCTATTATTCAGATATTATTGCTGGAGAACTTGGTTGAAAGGAAGAACTTACTGTCTTGTGACTCAGTAAGCCTAAAATCAGTAAATTGGGGAGCGTGGGAGTTTTAGCCATTCATCCTAGTTTGCCTGGCTGAAGTTAGCTGGTTTGTTTTGACATTAGTGTCTTATAGCATCCTATGTCTCTGAATATTGGTAATGTAAAATTTCACATTTTTCTTTTCCTATCCTCCTTTTCTAGCCCAGGAAAACCTTTCAACCATCACTCAAAATTAAAAAGAAAATTCACTCTACCTTAATTCCCTATTGTACTTTGTACTTCTAGCTGAAAAGCTATCTTAACTTCAAGCTGTAGGTGGGTGAAACCAAGAAACACAGGAAGTCTCACCAAAATTAAGTTGTTTGGGGAGGGGAGGGAGGAGGAAGGAGAGTTAAAACCCCAAGGCAAGAGCTCCTGCAGGAAGCTGCCAACAGGTCTTCCTGCAAACACACTGATGGCACCCTGCAGGGGTGAAAAAGATCTCAGTCCCCCACGTTGGTGGTTTCCCCTTCCAGCCAGATTTACTTCACTACAAAAATGAAAGGACATGTGATACTCACTTTGTTTTTGTAGATGATGGGGAGAAGGAGTCAGTAACTTCTCTCATTTCGGGAAAACAGAAAAAGCAGAAGGACTAAGGGGGTTGTTTCTAGCTGTGTGAAAGCAAGCATTCGGTTTCTGTTTTATCTTGCATGTCAAGAAGGTCTGATAGCTAGGAAGGGCTGTAAGAAGGGGAATCTTCAATGACAGCTAGATAAAGTCTCACTGCTGATTCTTGTAGTAGGCAATTTATGGAGCTCGGCTGTGGGAAACTTGTATGCCCATTTTTATTTCTTTTCCTAAGCTCTACGGAACTAATTGGGGGTTGTGGGATGTAATATTTGCAGTCATGCCTTTGAAGTATAATCTCTCATGTAACAGCTTCTTAGAGTGCAAGCAGAAGGCAGCTGGATCTTTGCATGACAGTTGTTTGTCACCAAGAGGATAGGCATTTTCCAGGCTAGCTAGGTGATAATACGTTTTGGATATGTTCTTTCAGGGCTGTTCTACCATAACACTCTGTCTTCTAGATATGTCCCTCTGAAGCCTGACTTCCTTCTGTAAACAAGCAGTACTGCTGGGGGCTTCTTGTTTTTGTTTTGTTTCGATTTGTTTTTCAGAAATAAGAAAAAGGAAAGAGATTCTGTGAGCCTGTAACTGCATTGTTTGGTACCAACATCCAGAGCTGAGTGTCACTGGTCAGTCTGCTGTCATAAATACAAGGTCAAAATGATATTGGAAACTGTTGATATAAGTGATCTAAAATGGGCTTCTTAAAGAATGGAAAAGATATGTCAAACGTTATCCTTTTCAGTCTATACTCTACTGGCCTTATAGCTGTCAACAGGACTTCATGGATATCATGCCATGGGCAGCAATGAAGGACAAAAGTCAGCAGAAAGAACCCTTCATCATGATGGTTTTTTTGCCATTTTCTGTAATATTTAGATAACTGCTAATATTAATATAATTCTCATTTTCTGTCCAGATCAGGAACTAGAATGAAAAACTTCTAACATATCCGATTGTATACTATGCTAACTTTAAGTTATCAGTTGTTTCAAAAAGACTGTCACATTCCAGTTTTTTAAGCAGGGAAAAAAAATCACAGGCAAGAGTTGGCTTTCTGGTGCAGGAGTCAGTGTTATTCAATTAAATGTGTTGGCATTTGTCTCTACATTTTTTCCTGAACAGCAGTCACGATTAATAAGTCCATCAACTTTCACTGCCGCTGTTAAACTCAATTTGCAGTTGTCAGGTGCTTTTTGGAAATATGGGAAGATTGGCTGAAATTCTAGAAAACTCCATCTGGCCTTTTTTTGCTCCATAGAAGAAGCAACACATAATCTGTTATCACCATGTCAGCCAGTGCTGACCAAATATGATCACCTGAGACTGTGAAGTACCTACGGCCTTTCTGGTTTAGCACAAGAGGAAAAGCTTGACTCTGAACTTAAAACAAGTTGGCATATCATGCTGTTCATTACCACCAAAGGCAGGTTTTTTTTTTAAATGCTATCATTCTATATACCACAAACCTTGCAGTAAGGGAGAATGCATTATCTCAACTCCAGCAATAGTTTATAATGAGAGCAAAGTTTGTTAAATGTGATCTGTCTTCTGTTGCACAATTAGAGGGAGGAAGTGCGGGGTTTTATAAAATAGCTTAACCCTACATTTACACCATGTAACATTTTTAGCTGGCAGGAACAGATTCTACAGCTCCACAAACAGCATGCCTCTGCTCCCAACAGATAAGAAAATGCTATGCACAATGCATTAATTTTCCTTCTAGTACAATGCAAAAATGATACTAAAGTTGTAATGACATTAGCAGATATTTAGTATGGATGTGGATGAAGTGTGCAGTATTTTGTATTTACAGGGGAAATTACAAGAAGGCTTTGTATATTATTTCCTCCACACACAACTACTTTGACATTTTTTTTAAACTTTCTGTCCTTTATACTTAGTTTCTGTTCTTTTCCCTTTCATCCACAAGGCCTAGTTCTATTTGAATTATTTTTGGATGTTGTCCCAGATGCCACAGGTTTCTGTGGTAATTTATAAATAATATAAATTCAGTAACCATAAAATTGGGTTCCATATTTCAAATTGTTTTCCGTGACCTTCTTGTCTGTATCGTGACCCTTTTTCATAAGCGGTGGTTTGCATCATCAGTTCCACCTGTTCTTTCAGGAGATTGACTATCCCTGCTTTGTGCTGGGAAGAAAAAAGTAGAAGCAACAAGTAGTATGCGTCTTGCTTCATGCATATTGAAATGAGCTGGGTAATGTGATATCATAACTAACAGCAATAATCTTAGCAATTTGCCAAAATAGCCTGTTCAGTAATTTGCTACTAATGTTGTGAAATGTTCTTCCTGGATATGTTTACTTAGTATGTCTAATGGTTTTGCCCTTATAATTCTTCCTGCCTCAGTTAAGCTAATAGCTATGACCATTTCCTGTTAGCCTGATTCTCTTCCTCATTGTAAAACAAAGTTGCTGACTGATGCTATGCAAAGTACAATGCTCAATTCTTGCAGTCCAATTTTGACCCAGTGGGAGTAGAATTTTTTCAGCTGAGAGGTGCTTATGAACAACAACAAATGATAAAAACCTCTTTGGTCAAGGACCTTTGATCTTTGTGTTACAAGGCGCTTTACTGGACAGTACGTACATACTGACGTGCATACGGTTCTGCGATATGGCACTGCCTTTAGCTCTTCCCTTTTCCAAGAAGAATTTCTGATCTCTTCTGGACTGAGCCAGACCCCTAATGTGTGGTCTTGGAACTATACCAATCACTTTAATATGTATGAAACCGATTCATATGGGTGGGAAGGAAAATATAGCTCAGTTGATCAAAGTTCACTGTTCATGCAAGAATTTGGCATTTATTTACAACTGTCGTGGCATCTTGTCAGAGGGTTATTTACTGGCTTATTAATGGCTTTGCTACCATTTCATGCAGAAGGCATTGTCAAAATTAGTTTCATTTTCTTCCAAGATTTCGGTTCTTCGATTTTGATACAGCTGTGATCTTACCTTGTCAGTTTTTTGCACTTTCCTGATAGATAAAGTGATCTATTAAACGAGCATTACCAATTTCAAAATGTCTTTGCCACCTAGATAACTGTATACACTGAGGTCTGATAGTAATAGCATTTCATCAGCTGGTTCCTAAGCAAACACTCTGAAAGCTGGCATGCAGCTGTTAGAATAGTAATAATCACTCTTGACCAATTTCTAGAGAGAACTAGAAGTCTATGTCAGATACTGAAGCTCCCAAGCCCCTCTGCCAACCTCTCACCAAAGTTCAAGTGTGACAGAAACATGGAGATTAATAATGATAACTTCTTTACAGCAAAGAAAGAAACATGACTCCTAGCCTAGAAGTAGAAAACATTAAGCTGTTGTAACTTGGTCCTAAAAGCTTGTTTGAAACTCTCAGATAGACTGTCCTTTCCTAATTTCTTTCCTCATCCTTGCTTTTGTACCTCCTTACAGGTCCTCTTTGTAAATACTTGTGTTGTCAATTCCAATTGTCCTTTCCAGAGAAGTAACTTAAAGACTTTCATTGTCCTGTCTTAAAAACATAGGTCCCAGCAGACATCTAACTCTTGCATCAGGTAGCATGTAAACTTTGTCTCCTATTCATCAGTCTTACCAGTTCCTTCTGTAAAAGTGCAAGGTAAGTGGCTCTGAGTGACAGAGGATGTGTGTATTTTGGAATGCCTTCTTAGCATTCTTTCTTGGCATGTCAATGTATACCAGTCAAGTGGCAAAAATACTTGAACCCCTCTTCTCTTCAGTGGGCAAATCTGTATGAAGGCTAATGACACCCAGGAGGCTCAGCCTCTGTATGCAATCAGTTGTCTCAGTTTCAGATGGATATTCAGTTCTTGGCTGACGGCTTTGTTGGTACTCCATGGAGATATGTTCTTGGGGTATGAGCAGGGTGGCCATATGAGGAACGAAACAAATGTCCAGACTGCTTGTGGAGATAAATCCTTCTGGTGTAGTACTTGGTTGGACGGATCCAACTTATTCAGAGTGGCGGAAGGGCAGGGATCATGTTAAAACTATAATTGTTCTGTCTCTGCACTTGAGCTGATATTAAGATGCAGTCCAGACGGGTGGAAGTCAGTCAGGCAAGGTAGTATGTGCCTGCTGCTCCTGAAGTTGCATTTTATGTCAGAGACTATTCTTTTCTCTGTCTTGCGCACCTCATGGTTTGTGGTTATAAAATTCTGCATAAATTATACACTTCTCTTAATTTCTCCAGCCACTGCCTCAATAACCAGTCTCACCCCCACCTGTATTTTATAAACAATCAATCAAACTCTACTTCTTCAGCCCGTCTGCTCCACAAGACACACTTATTACTATAGTCTCAGTGGTTTTGGACTACTCTCCATGGTAAAACCATTCAGGAATATGTCTCTGCCTAAAAGTAATGGTAGTGTGTTTCTTTGCTATATCCACAAATTCAAGTTGGCTGTCTTAAGGATATTTGATTAACAATACTATATTAGGAAAAATTGAACTAAATATATAATACAGAAAAGTGCAGTGATTTACAAGTCCTCCCTTCCAGAATGAAAGACATTAAAATAATCTTTATTTACATATAAGTAAAGAAAAAATTCAATTAATATTAAATTATGGAATGAAATTCACATTTAATTAATCATGGAAGTCAATTGGTCAAACATTGGAAATGTTGGCAAATCACACCAAACTCTATAAAGGCTGAAAAATTCTGTTCAACAGTCAAATAATTTTTTTTCATTCCTTGCCTGCAAAGAAAATTCTATTGATGACACTCATGTTTGGATATGTTTGTGTAAAATAAGTAGTGGCTACTTATAATTTGATCAAAATTGGTATTCTTGCTTAATTAATCACTGTGTTTTGGTTTTTTTTAACCATGTCACTTGTGTCACTTTAGTAAATCTGTGATTTACTAAAAATAGCTTGAGATTAATAAATTACAGCTTTTACTCTAATGAAGTTCTTCCCAGCATCAGTATTAGCTTCACAACTTTACATAGTTAAAAGTCTAGTGAATGTAACTAGGTATACATAGCTGCTGCAGCCACTGCAAATATTGCAGTACTGGAGTAGCAGAGCCTTTTGGGGGGCTTTTAGTGCAAAATAGAAATAGTTAAAAACACAGCATCTTTTACTAAGAGTTAAAAGGGTATCTGATGCTTTATTACTAAGTACCACCTAAGAATAATGTATCCAATAGGGGGCACCCTAATTGTCTCTTTGCCAATTTGCCAAGGACAACAGCTAAACTTGAAAAATTCATTCTGGTCAAAGGTCATGTTTGCTGTTGAGTTTTCTACCTACTTAAAAGTGTGTCATTTACTAAAAGAACATATGTTCTGCCAAACTTCTATGTTTGAAGGCTTTTGTTGTTTGCAGCATACATGACAGTTTCCCAGAAGAAACTGTTGACAGCTTTGTGTAGTTCCTTTGTGTGACTTGTAATGCATCCTTTAAGAAAAAAACCTCTTTTGAAATAAACATCTCTAAAATGTGCTTGTAGTTGTAAGGCAACATCTTCTGCCTCCTTATTAGCTGACTTTAATGCTGTATAGTTATTTATGGAACAGACTGAAAGCATAAATGTCTCTTCATTAATCTATGACTCAGGCTTAATGAGTGCTGAGATTTGGGGTTTGGGGACCATTAATGCAGTTCTACCATTTACTCAGCTCTGTGACATCACTACCAGTTAAACATAACCTTGTAAACGAACAGTATTCTTGCCATCTCTTAATTGCCTCCTGGGAATGAAATGCCTTTTAGCTTCATTCAGTGTAGCTTTTTGTACGCAGATTTCTCAACCATTAATCACTACGCTCAGGATTCACAATCTTTCAGCATCAGAGTTATGGCCCCAGGATAGGATTTTTTTTTTTTTTTGGTGCCACATTTTGATAGTGAATTATGAGAAATATATGTGCATTGAACTCCAACCACCAAATTCCCTCTGATCTGGACAGATAATACTGTAGTCAGTAGGTAAAGACAACATTACTACACCTTGAATAAAAAGTTTTAAAAAATATTTTGGAGAAGAGAAGAAAGAAGACATCCAATGATTTTCTAAGTTATCTTTCCTAAACATGACTAGAATATTGCCAAAGTCTTATGCTAAATACAGTAATATTAAAAATGAGTTAGAAGTGTTTGGATTTCATAGATGCATAGACAATTGTAAGCTGTTTGGAAAAAGAACATTTAATTCAACATATTTATTTAATGGAAAAATAGAGGGAAGTCTGACCTTCAACTACTCTTTAGGTCTGCCAAATCTTTTAACTCCCCAATTATACTGAGTACAAAAGTGAGAGTAAAAAATATTAACAATAATAATACTGTGCATGTTAAATTTATTTGTTAAATTTTTTTGTGTACTTTTTGAGATCTTGGAGGCTATGTGATACAAATCACTAAGTGTCCTTGAGGAACAAAAATTTCTTGGGTATAGATTGGAATTTTTTGCAACATCTCCTTTTAAGCTTCCTCCTTCACTCCCTCAGCTGTTTGCACAGTGGTTGCTTCCTACCAGCCTGTGCCAGTGATCATAGGTCACCCTGTGAGGAGCATGGTACATAACTTTAGTTACTTAGCATCCTGTGAATAGCCCTGGTAATTTTCTGTTTTGTAAGAGAATGGGTGACTATATTTTGGGCTGTAAATTCTAAGGCATGGAGATTTGTAGCTAACTGCCCCAAACAGTAGAAATATCAAGTAGCAGGGCTGGGAAGTAGTCACATATCTTGAGATTCAGTGCAATAATTTAAACTGTGAGATGTGGCATCCCCATGGGGCCAGAATAAACAGCATAAGGTAGTGAGACTGCCTTCTGTCTTGAACTAGCCTGTTTCATTTCCTAGTTAAATGAACTGAGTTCTGGTCTTTTCATTTCAGCAAGGGCAAACTTTGTCTGAGAAATGGTGGTTTTGAACTGTTTTGAACTTCTACGGAGCATCATCCATAGAAGGACACTCACTATAAGGCAGAAAACTTTGTGTGTTGGCCTTTAAAATGAGTTTAAAAGAACCGTAAAAGGCTACCAATAGCACTGTAAAAGGCTACCTTGTCCCTGTGCTGTATAAAAGGCTACTGCTAAACTCTGTAGAAGCATATGAGGTGACTTAGAAATGCATACCTGTTTTTCATTATTCTGTTCTGTCAGTTTGTACTGTCTAGTAAGAGATTATAGAAAAAACTCAGTTAGGGGGCTTTAAAAGGAGAATATCATCCCTTTCTGATTTTACTTAAGATGATTTTAAATTGGAGCTTTGTGAGGGTACAGGTATCACATGCACAGTTTGTGCAGATGTCTTGACACGATTTGTGAGCTGTAGAAAGGACCTAGTATATGCTCAAGATAGAGTGAAAAACAATTAGTGCTTCACTGTAGCAAGAGAAACTCACGTGAAATTGGTTTGGCTAAAAATTCTCATCACTACTAGGTAACGGCTGTAGGAGATTTCCCTACAAGGTGTTTTCCTCTAAGGTTAGAGAAGGTAGACCAATGTGAGAGAGTTGCTTTTCTTACTAGCTTGGAGGTTTAAGTGACTTTCCTAAGCAGAAATGCCCATGGAAAATAGCAAAAAGCTGGTAAAGGAGATATCTCTTTCATAATGTATGCAAGAAACATAAGCAAATTTTTGGTGAGCCAAAGGCAACTGTGGAGAAAAATGTGACATAAACATGAGTAGACTGCAACAAGGACAGCATAGAAAACCCTGTAGAGGGTCACTAGTTGCAACCGTTTTCACTTGCTAGTTTATGGCAATAGTGCTAATGTGTACAGCATCTCAGAAACAAGGATGTCTCCCTGGTTTAGGAGTTCAGTCCTTCTCCCAGAGCCTTGGCCTCTCATCTGTTTGGAATCACTGACTCCCATCACCCTGGCCCTGAAAAATTACAATGGAGTCAGCTTCATCTGCAGTGTACAAGCAGAGCTACCCATAATGAAACACCAACTTCAGCAAACAGCTTCCGAGATTTCTTCTTTATAAAGATGGGTCTCTTTTTCATGTAAAACAGTCTGTTAAAATAGTAAGAAGCCCTTTGATGTGATTTTCACAACTGAAGAAATGTGTGACTCTTCATAGGCAATGTTCTATAACTACATTACTTGTTTTTCTTTTTTTTGTTTTCTGTGTACACATATCTGTTCCAGATGCGGGGCCTAGTGTATATATATATAGTAGCCATTTTAAAAGTGGGGAAAAAAAAAAAAAGCCCTTGACATCATGTAATAGTTCCGTGTTCCTTGGGAAGTGCATAACTCTCAGCATAGAGAAATAAGGTGTCTTAACTTATTCCAGTTGACTTGATGTTGAAGAGATGAGTAAGAGATCTCTGCTGACTCTCTGGGATGAGCCAGGGGCAAGAGTAGGCAGAGCAGTAAGAACTGAATTTTTCTGTCGGTGAGACTCTGTGTGTGTGTGTGCGCACATGTGTGATTAGTCTGGCTTTCCAGCTGAGATCTCCAGAGGATGCAAAGATCCATAATGATTTGCTGAGCCCTGCAGCAGACACCTCTGTTGGCACTTCTGTTTGGCCTCATCCGGTGCACATAATACAGGCCAGCATATTGCTTGGCAGAGGGGGAACTAAACTGTTACCTCCCTCACCTGCATTTAGCAGAATAAATAACACCAACTAGCAAGCTATGAGATGTAGATGGACTAACTGTCCTTGCTGTGAAATGAGGTCTTGCTGTGTTAAACAACTGCACTGTAGTCTATATCACAGAAGTGTCATTCTTGTGCTCCTTGTGTAAGCCAGCTTTGATTACTGAGTGCCAGTAGGATGTTCAGCTGCATATGTTGCAGTACTTGCTATTAATATTTACTGTGTAATAGTAGTATCGCTACACAGAAGCAAATAGAAACATTTGATAGGTGATTCAGGACAAGTTAGGATAGTAGTAACTAAGGTCAGGAATTAAGAGCAGCATTACTCAGAGAAATAAAGCTGTTTCCTCTTTTCTTTGCATGATGTCTAGCTGCCGTGACTCATTTTCTTAAAGCCTACAAGTTTGAGTGACATATGCAACACCCATGCCAATTAAAGTCATTTCAGAGCCTTTTTTATGAAACTGCTTTTCTCAGAGACGTGCACCTGTCCTGCCCTGTTCCTTTCCTCTTCCTGCCTTCAAAATCTAATGGTTTTCTAAGCAAGCTTGGCTGTAGTTCAAATTCTGCAGTTAGTTTTCTTGCATGATAACTACCCCTCACAGTTAGGCAACTATATAAGTTCCAGTATATGCTGTTTTCCACCTCCAGGTGGAGGATCTTAGTGAGCATCATGTAGCTAAATAGCTACTTGGTATTCATTTAGTGACTAACTTCATTTACATCACAGGAATGCACCTGGGAGGTATTTGAAAGCAAAAATGATGCAAGTGGGGACCAGCTCTTGGTGACCACAGGAATGCAACATTTCTGAGAAGGAAGTGATAAATCAGTTTCAATTCAAATCCACCAAACAGGTGAAAAGAAATTAGGAGTCATCCAGGTGCAAAGAGAAAGTGGCTTAGGTAACTTTGGAAATTGTGCAACTGCAAGGTGCCTAAGAGCACGGTTAATGAGCAAAAGTGATGGAACAGTCTGAACTCACAGGCAAAAGCTAGACAAGACTCAACAGACGTGGAGAACAAGTTGTTTGAAATTTTCCAGCTTTGGAAAATGCAAGATTTAAAGAAGGCTGAGACTACTTCCTGCTGTGAAACACCCCATAACAACAGCACCCTAAGGTGGGGAGTCAGCTCTCTCACTAGGGCTCTGTAGTTTAGTGACTGCAATGTCAAATTCCTGAACACAATTTGTGTTGTGAAACCAGACTGTAAACATCAGGTGCACTGAAACAAAAGCAAAAGAGAAACAGCAGGGTATTCACTGACTGATCTGTCCCTACCCCATTCTGCAGAATTCAAACTCTTTTTTACACATTGCATTTGATGAGATGAAGATATTGCAGTGGGAACACAATGTCACACATGAACTCTTAGTTGACTCCTCCACTCCCAAAATAAGTGGTGGTGGTTATTTTGGCTGACAACTATTGTATCACCTGTAATCACACAGTCACCAAGCAGAGACTCCACCACTTACAACCACTCTCATTTTAGTACCCCAAATAATTTTGAACCCAAATATTAATTCCTTTTTCACTCCAGGAGATTGAAAACAAATGTGACTTCTCCTAACCTGGAAAAGCACTCTGCAAAAATTATGAAGCTGACTTCCCACACACATACATCCTGATGTCCTTCAAGTGTCAATGTTGATTAACCATGATGCTGATGGTAAAGCACAAAGGCACAGTTCTGCATTGGGCTCCTAGCAGAAGTCCACCATGAGAAGCCAAATGTAATATCACTGATAATCATGTAATAAAGGTCAAACCAGTCTCAAGGAGACAAATATGATACAAATACAAAATAGGTGTAGTCTGGCTCTGCTGTCAGGCTGAGCATGTGCTGTTGTGCGAATGAGCTGGCATTTCTATTCTATGGGGAGGTAAGCATGCAGTATAGCTGCAGTCCACGTCTCTGATACAGATTGTAATCTTTCTGCATGCTCCCTTCCTAAAGACGTGGTCACAGAGGCAGTCTGTGCTTTGAAGGATACTGTTTTGCTATGGCAATTCCTTGACTGATGTATTTTTCACATGCGCACCCTGGCAGTCTCAGATGTGTGGGTTGTGGGGAATTTTTCTGAATGTTCTCAGTGAGCTTCCAGTATCAGAGATCTATTGCAAGAACACTAGAAATATCACCAAAGGGAATGTATGTTACAGCTTTTGGGAAAACTAACCATTCAGTGTTCTTTGCAGCAACACAGTCACTGGCAGCGCACCAAGCTGTGCAGATCTCTGTTTATTGTGTTTTGAATGGAGTTGGCTTTTGGTGTGTATAAATGGGAAGTTATAGTGATATTAATTAAGTCCCGCATGTAGACACCGATTTATAAAGACTGAAACTGTGAACATAAACAGTGAAGGATAAAGTTCAGTAGCAGCCAATACAAGCTCTAAAATTGAGGTTTGTTTCCTTTCTGGGATATGCTCCATAATCAGCCCCATAGATCTTTGGGTTTACTAATGTGCTGGCTTTTATGCTGCAGACTAGATGCTCCTAACAGGATGCATATAAATATAAAGATATATGGTGTTCTATAATAGCACCCCTACAATATATTTACTAGATTTGTAAGCTGCTTTTCCATAAAGCCATGCGGCTTTCCATGAGCTTTGTGCCAATACGTTTAAAGGCAAGTCATATTCTTTTTTGGCTCTGTGTGTTCCTAATGAATGATTAAATAATTAATTATCTCCAGTGCCTGCTGATGGCATGAGGTGACCTGAAAATTATGGATACTTGCTGTGTTTACCAACATGCTCAACCGCTATTACTCTGTAGAACAACACTGTTGTCAATGGAATAAAGGTAAGCAACGTGGGCATGAGGTGCCTGTGCATTTTATTAGTGTTTAAAAAAAAATCAATACTTGCTGCTTGGGGAAAGAGTTAAATCATAGCTGCTATGCACACTTTGTTAACCAATGGCAGCTTTTCTGGCCAAAGGGATTTCAGAGAATCTCTTCAGATCGCCTTGCACTCTGAGCTGTAGATATGTAGCTTCAAAGCCTATTCCTCAGAAGGACTGGCCCATATTCACGTGGACACTGACAGGTCCATTGCTGCTGATACTATGGTTCAGCATGACACCTTAATGATCCTTGCAGAATCCTGAGCATGTTTGACGCCAGAGTGCAGGGAGAAGGGGGCGAGTCTGCTGAGTCTTGATCTCCAGCATCCCCTCTCGAGAGAAATGATTAATACTTATCCAACAGCTCCCAACACTTCCAGCTATATCAGGTTTATACTCCCAGACACAGGTAGACTTAAAAATCAGCACTGCAGCTCCAAACACCGTTCTGCACCTGTGTTTCCTTTGCACTCAGAAATCTAGACAGTGGATGAGCATTTTTCTCACCAGTTGTTGCATGTTCTTCTACATCAGGATCTGCCTGGTGTGGGTAATGATGAGGTCAGAGCTGACAGAAATTTCCCGTCAAAACAGTTTTAAAAGATGGAAATGAGTTTTCAACCCAGTGAAAAAGTTTGATTAAAATTTTCCTTTAAATTTGATGATCTGAAAAAAAGAGCAAAAGTATTTAAGATTTTGAAGTTTTACAAAAAATATGTTTTACTTTTTATTGTTATTTTAATTTTCTTACAGTATTTTTCTTAATCAGAGAAAGCACTTCCTAGATCTCACTTTTTTCCCATAAGCAGAAGAATATGGGGGAAAGAAAGGATTATGGACATTTTTCTTTGAAACTTAGAAGATATCAATGTTGAATACCACTTCTAAAAATATGTAGAATGCTTTTCATACATCTCTTTTCAGCCAGCTTGATTTAGGTGCTTATATTCCACATGACTATCGATAGATATTAACGAACCAAAACTCTGCTGTATAGTGACTGCCAGATAATTCAGTGGGTCATTGAGGGCTGCATTAATGTCCTTTCCATTCTGGCTTAATCCCCATAATTTTTAAGCCTGTTGACCAACAGAAGTAGGGTTTTTCTTAGCCCATGATAAGGAACCTGTATTTTCTCTCTCGTTCTTTGATTGCAATGGTGATGAAAATACAGATATTTTTTTCTCCTGCGGGAACAGGGGGTCAGATTTCTCTGCTGCTTTCTGCTTCCACAGGTAATTTGGGAAATCAGACATCTGTCTTTGGCAGTCTGGGTAATGCTGCTTCTTTCTCTTCCTGCACCATGATCTTAGCAGAGTGTATTTATTTCCTCTGCCTTCCTGCATCTGTTTTTCAGTCTATCCCTGCAGAAATGTCAAAGGTCTACAATAATTCTAAGGGAAAAGGAAAATCACTGGTTCCTGACAAATTTTAGAGTAGAATCAGTATCACTAGACCAAGAAAAGAGATAGCCAAACAGGTGTATACTTCATGTAACCAACACATGCCTCAGACAGTTGACAGTGATTGCTCACTCAGTCTTTTTCTTTTTCTTTCTTTCTTTCTTTCTTTCTTTCTTTCTTTCTTTCTTTCTTTCTTTCTTTCTTTCTTTCTTTCTTTCTTTCTTTCTTTCTTTCTTTCTTTCTTTCTTTCTCTTTCCTTCTTTCTTTCTTTCCTTCTTTCTTTTTTCTCTCTCTCTTTCCTTTCTTCCTTCTTTCCTTCTTTCCTTCTTTCCTTCTTTCCTTCTTTTCTTCCTTCTTTCTTTCTTTTTCTTTTAACAATTCTAGTCTCTCAAGCCAGTTTACTTTGCTGTTGTTCCACCTGATAGATAGCAATAACAAAAAACTGGGTGATTGTGTATGTCAGAGATTATATATTCGACTATTTATGGCATTTGGCTATTTATGAATCCCTGATGGGGAACGATTCACAAATTAGCGAAAATAGTTCTTGTGACCCTTCCATCAAAAATGTTGTGATGAATAGATGAATCTATTTTAACATTACAAGAATCCCAAGACAGAAAAAAAAAATAGCAAAACAGTAAGAACAGGAAATAAACTCAAGTACACATACACACAAACAAAATCTGCAATAATAAAAATGACAAGAGTTAAAATGCACAAACCAGCCAAAACACAATAAAATGAAAATATTAAGGTAACAGTGGATTTTGTTCTTCCTGGTTTGGAACACAACTTGAGACTATCTGGGGAGTACAGTATAGCCCTCTAGCTAAATAGTCTTGCTATGTAAATCTATACTTGTACAGATTCCCAGAAATCAGGAGTCAAAAACCTACAGAAACCATAGATAGGGTCATATCATTTTCCTCTGGCCACAGTAGAAACATCAAAAAAATAGCTTCCATGATCAATGTCAGTTCCACTGTTTGAGATATTAAATTTTGATATTCTGAACCCACAGAAAGCATGTTAGGCTTGTATACAAATTATATTATATTATACAAATACTGAATACTGATTGCCCTAGCACCAGTATCCTTAAAAAGAAAAACACATAAAAATGGTTAGGGCTTTTCAAGATTTTTATTATAATTTCAAAAGTGTGATTTGCCATGAATCATTCATTGTATTCTATTGGCTTCATCAGCCAGAAGTAAACATAATGTGCTTTGTCTAGTGATATAATCTGAAGAGCTGCACGATAACCACATTATGAGAGTCGTTTCATGTTCTTCTGGTTAACAGCTACTTTTCACAGTAATGTGTGCTCACCATCATCCAAAAAGTCTGTTTTAAGGAAGACTTTAGCAAAAAGTTCAAGCAAAAAATTGCTTTTCCAGGGATACTCTTTGAATTTTAATTCAGTTCTTACCACCTTAAGTTTTCCCATGACTTTGTTTTGAGAGTCTTGTTCACATGTGAAATACAATATTCTCTAAAGGCAGATCTTAAGGTGGTTAATTATACAGCAGGAGCCTATCTCTGGCTCATTCAGAACACCACAATACCTGCATGTTAAAACTGGCATTTCCAAAGATAACATCCAGTCAAAAATTTTTGAGTTTTTTTTGTTTGTTTCCTATATTTTCTGTCAAAATCCAGAACTTATTGCATTGCTTTTCTGTGCACCCTTCCCAAGAAATCGGATGACTCATGAGAAAGTCAGAATAGGCTAACTGATGTACCTGTTTAAGCCCCAGGAGGAAATAATTCCGGCAGGTCTTCATGTACCCAAATCACCATCCTTAGAGCTTAAGTATTGCAAGCTGTTATCACAGGTACAACCTAATAAAAGATGTTATTCTTCAGTCATTCCTGATAGCAAAATAAATCTGCCTTTTGCATATGTTAAATGTAAAATCTTTGATAAATATATATTCAGTTCTCTGGTATGGTTTGAAAGTGGTCCAACTGATGTGAAGTAAAATCTGGTTTTACAGGTCCAGTTTATGGGTGTATCATTATACACAGACAATTTTTAGATTTGTTCAGATCATTTTCAGCAATCATATTCAGTCCCACAGAGCTTACTGTCTGTGTTTCACAGCTCCTTAGAGTGTAGAAGTCACATGCAGCACTAAGATAAAAGCCACAGCATTTTTTGACTTGAGTTTTGTAAACTCAGGAGTATGCAAAAAGGTTGTATAATGTTTCTACACTTTTTCTGTATCATTGCAGGAACTGCTCAGTCAGACCAACTTGTATTCCAAGGCATGAGGAATCTCTCTGATCTGACCAAAACAATAATGCATGCACAAAGATTCTAGATGAAAAATTACTTGATCAAGTGGTACATTGAAGAGGAATGAAGACGCTGGTTCTTTTCTTTTATTGTGACTTTAATTCCAATATTGTTGGGTTTTTTTTTATTTTTATCTTTTTCCAAATCTTTTGTACAGTCTTATTTAAAACCTTGATAGTGTTAACACATTAATCAATTTCTTTTCCATGCAGTGCCTGTAAATTTTGTTTGTGAGATACTGAATTAAACTATCTCATAATAGCAATACAATGTACTCCCAAAGGCTTGTGATCTCTTTCCCTAAAAGAAGAATGTTGGTTTTGAAACCCACCTCATGCCTCACATAATTTTGTTATAAGAATTTATCACATGTACCAGACAGCGAGTAGTTGTGAAATTAACCTCTTTACAATAGACTCAGTCATGGTATATTTGCAGTTATCAAAATCTTTCAAAATCAGAGCTGATCAACTTGGTACCACATCAAATTTTACAGGTACCACTAAGCTCACCAAAGACTCTTCACTGACTTTAAAAGAGCACATCCTTCAGATTTACTCAATCAGATCTCCACACAACTTCATTTTTCCTCTCCAGTGTTTTGACCACTATCCTAGCAGTTATTAATACTTTGACTTTTTTTTTTTTTTTTTTTTGGCATTAGCCACTGTATTACTAAATGAATAAAATATATACCTGCCTCCTATTTTGAAAAAAAAAAAAAAACAACAAAAAAAAAACCCAAAACATTTAAATGCATAATCCCATTGCTGCTCTGTGAGAAGAGCATTTATTTTCAGGGACGTTGCTCTGGGACAGTTTGGGCAGAGTGGGGCATGGGCAGCTGTGCAAGTCTTCTCTCATCTATCTTAGAAGTGATTCCCTCCAGCTATCCCTTCCTTCTGCTTCCTATTACTCCTCTGTAACAGCCTCCCGTTCCTCCACCCTCTGCATGAGCAACTTACTGATCCCATTGCCCATGCCAACATGTCTCCCCTAAAGAGGCTAGTGGCTGAGCTGAGCGGCATGGACCACTCTCTGTCCCCTCTTGCCAGCCATCGCCAGGGCCTGGTGCTCACCACAGAGCTGCTGTGATGCCTCCACTGTCTGTGGGGTCCTTCCACCACGTAAGAATCTACACCCCTGACTTCATCTCTGTCTGGTGGGGCTTTTGGTTCCTGTGTGACCACTGGCGAGAGGTGGGAACTCAGCATGCAGGAAGGCAACAGGTGCAACCGAAAGCTTTTCACAAGAGGGACCTGGGAGAGAAGCAACATAGGGTGGGAGAACATGTCAAGGCAAGAGTGAAGGAGAGGTCCTGTTGGTCAGCTGGCTTGTGTCCACCCCACCAGCACATATTATTCATCTGTATGGTGGATATCCAGATGAGCGTTCGTGGTGACAGCACTTCAGATGATGATCTACATTTCTAAATTTCTGCCCATGTTAATGGAGAATTAGATGAATCATGAGTAAATGGGAACACTTAGCTCAAGAGAAATATTTAGCCTAACTTTGAACTCCAACTTATCATAAAAAAGAACTTGCAACCAAGGCCTTCATTTAGTTACAAATTATTTCTTCTCCTTTTGACTCATGCTAATATAGTTAATTTATTTTCAACACGTGAGTTGAACTGAATTAGTCATAAAATTTGACTGAAAATGAACAAAAAAATCAGTTGCATTCTGACAGACCAGAAGAAGACAACAATAGTTGCTCTGTTAAGGATTTAAAATCTCAGGAAGAATTCTAAGCTTCCACCTACTGTGGACAAGACAGGACTCTACATTATTTCAGACCTCTTCAGAAGGAAACAACCTGTTGAACTGGAGCATGACAGTTCCTCCAGGCTAGATTACACTATTAGTTATTTTTTGTTAGTTAAACAAATGAGTTATCTAAAATGTGGTTCAGTCATTGCCATATGGTTCCTGACCAACAGCAGAGGAAAGAATACCTAAAGAACCTTTTAGCGGAAACCACACAGCAGTTAAGCGATGGTTTACAAGTCTTTACAACAGGAAACAGAACTCTCTCTTGAAAAGTGGTAATTTCATGCATGGTCCATTGTGTTTATGGATATGAAAAAAATGATGACTTGTGCCTAATAAAAATGTTAATGTAGGCATTACATATTTATTAGGAAACCACAGTAGCTCTTCTTGGTAGTGGAATATATTGGTTTGATTTGTTCATCCGAGGTGCTGTTATTCCTCAGATGAAAAATATTTTTTATTATTTCTAACTTAAGGTATTAACCATCAATCTTATAATTTATTTATTTTATTTATAATACAGAACACCTAAACAAAGTGCCTATGCACCTTGCATGGAATGATAGAATCATAGAATTATTTAGGTTGGAAAAGACCCTTAAGATCATCGAGTCCAACCGTAAACCTAACATTGCCAAGTCCACCACTAAACCATGTCCCTAAGCGCCACGTCTACACATCTTTCAAATAACTCCAGGGACAGAGGGTGTGATTAATTTCACTTCCAATTAACATCTAGTGCTCTTCTTGACTCCTTGCCCTCCCTGTCCACATACACTGCAAATTCACACATGAAGTCTTGGTGGCTGCATTCAGACATCTATGTACTGAAAGATATTAAATCTCCTCTTTTGTATATGCCTGCTATGGGCTGTCAGAACAATCTAGATATCTATAAGCCCAAAGTATCTCTCCCATTTTATATAAGTCAGTGTATATTTCTGGCCCCTTAATTTTAGCTTGCTAAAACTACATCTATTTCAGCTGGGTGCTACTCAGGTAAAACCCCTGAGGTAATCGCTCTACTGGCAAATTGATTAAATTCACCAACTGAATAGTATATAACAGTAATGACAAGTAAATTATCACTAGAAGAATGTTTGGAGTTGATTTAGAAACGTCCTTTAATAAGTCAATATCTATTTTGTCCCCAACATCTCTGAGAAGGAAATACATTTGTAATGGAGCAGCTGAGACAGAAGTCAGTAGGGAATTGATAGAGGAGCTTGTGTATGTTGGGTTTCCTGCTTGAGGAGAGTTATTGAAAACATGACAGAGGCACTAATTATACTGAAACATCCATTGCAAAACAACTGTTTAAATTTTATTTGCTGATATGGCATGAGAACTTGTTGCAACACACTGACATCTGTAGGTATTTAAACTTATCTGATTTGCTGAGCTAGCATGGGAACTAATTTCAATGCTTTCTGACATCTGTGGATATTTAAATATGCTTATCATGTTTATAAATCTTTGCTTGTGTACTTCACAAACAAAATAGACATTGGTTTGGTTGACATAGCAAATGTAAGAAGACAGTTTCAGTGTCAGAGATTTGGTATGCCGTAATTAAATTTGTCATGAAAACATTAATTTCCATATTAGTTACAATTAATTTCAGCTCTTGTCTAATACTGAAATTAGAAAACAAGAGTAGGATGTGCAGAACATCTCTAACCAGGCAACATCTCCTCTAACTTAGACATTTGGGCGGGTTTTAGGGGATCAGTCCTTATTGCTCACTTCCTTCCTCATTTCCTAACCTCTCCTGCAACTTGCTGTGTGGAACCTCCTGAACCTTTCAGAGTGGAAAGGATAAGAGGGAGAAGGCAGTACTGCTTTTGAGGTAGCCATCATGTTTAACACCAGCTATGTCAATGTCATTTGGTACAGTTAAGCAAGTCTGAAACAAAGTCATAAGGCCTGGTATATTATGCTGAGCTTGAGATTATTTGGCCTCATGGGCAAAATGTATATGGAGTGGCACTGGTTCAATGCTGCAATGCTCTGAACACTTTTGTAGCGTTCAAAGCGTGACACCTGTAATACCTTCCCTAGAAGTCACTGTGATCTGATCAGAGTTTAACCTCAGCTCACATTTCAGCCTTAGAGGTCTCTGTGTTTGGCTCCTTGCCGCAGCACCTACTCCTCTTAAGGCCAGCCCTCGGTGCTAGATGCCAAACGTTGTCTCCCCTTTATGGTCCCATCAGGTTTATATCCATCTACTTTCTCCACCACTTCTTCCAAACACCCTCACACTCCTGTTGAGAAATACTTCAGTTGTGATAAAACTGGCTTTTGAGACCTGTGGCTCTCCTGGCAGTAACATCGTTGGTCTGAGGGTGCTCTGTACATCCAGAGAGGTACATATTAATCTTCATGAAGTGTGACTTCAAGTTGTGTTTTTTCATATATGTCCCAAAACTATCTCTTCCAGGCCTCAAAAAGGACAATAAGTGGCTTCAGTTTGTTGAAATAATAGTCAGTAAAAGTGTAGTTGAGACATTTTGTGGTTTTTTATTAGGTGAACTTCTAATGTTAACATTACTAGATTCCTATTTGATTAGTGGAGCACCCTTCTACCCTGTGTACCCAGGGTGCCTGGTGGAGAACTCATGATGCAAGCCAGGATGCAGAACTGATCGGTAATTTGGCCACTGTGTGAATGAATGATGGACAGATGGTAGTGGGTGAAGAGGTAGGATCAATATATATCGTGCTTATTTAGAAAGCATTTCCCTCCTAAAGCTCCTCCACTTTCAAGTCTGGAAAAACAGAGGTGGTCAAACAAGTGACACTGTGGACTCTGCCTAGCAATTTCAGAGACAGTAATTTATGTTCCTGTTTTCCACATAGGCTGAGAAGAACTGATTCTTGGTGTAATTTTTTTTTTCCTGAGTTTTGCTATATATGCAGGTCAGGAGAAGTGGAAAGAGCAACTGCAATTCCAAGGCTATTTTGTGAAAGGGAGTTTGTGAATGCATGAAAAGTGATACAGAAGTACGGAAGGGCAGAAAAAGTTTGGGAGTTGTAGAAGGCATGTCATGAGAGCATGTTGCAGCCCTCATTTCAGCTAGCATCTAAGAAAATTATTAAAGATGAAGGCCTACCTCTCTAGGTATCAGGGAGTTGATGCTTCATGAAGGTGGCTTTCATTGTAACTAAAAGGTGTGATACAATGGGTGTTGCAGAATGCATTTGATCATCAGGAGAAGATCTGTATCATTAGTCTATGTTGCTTTTATATCAACTGCCTTCCAGTTTTTGTGCTTGTCTCCTTGCTCCTGCACCAAAACGAAGTTTATAGATAATAGCACCAGATTGACTCCTTACTTCCATCTTTTTTTTATTCATATGATTCTATCATTTGTCCTTAGTTCCAATCATTCCAGTGTTATCTCCAGTGAAAGTTTCTTCAAGTATGCTAAAGTATATTAGGATAGTGTTTTCCTGCTGTGTAACCAAGTATATGATAAATAGGTCTTTAATAGCCCTGAATTCTGGTCTTTTCTGGAACATAAGCTATTGGAAGGTACAGTTTCCTGCATTCACTCATGGGTTTCCTTGTACTCGCTCTGTGATAAAATCTATTGCTGAAATGATATTTTGATGCTGACAGGAAAATAATACATAAATCCACTTGTTCTAGGTCTGCCCCTATTTTGCTTTCAGCGTAGAAATTACTGCATTTCAATCACCTGTTCTCACTTGGAAACCAAGTCTGTAGTAATTAATAAAAATTCCAGCACAGAGACCTTTCCTCTTGGACTTTGCCTCTTCAAGCTTTGGGTGTGCACACACTTTGTGGAAGGTACCACAAATTTTGTGGACACTTTCCAAGGTTAGGTACCAGAGAAAGCAACTGTGAGGGGATGCTCAACTTTGTTTATAAGCCATTCTTTGAGGAGATCAGCAATGATAACTGATAGAGCTATCCTTTACTTCTAGAGTTGGGAAACAAAACAGTAATTTGTTTCCCTTGGCAAAGTGAAGAGGAATTCTGGTAGAGATATATACATAGATATATAGATATATCTAACAAGACTTCCTGAATTTGCAGTAATCTAGATGACCACTACCACAACTCAAGAAGGTAAAGGTTTGAGGTCCATATTATGCATGCATCCACATCAGAGAGAGATAAAAATAGAGAAATCACCTGTGCCTCAAAAATTCTATTAGAAATTATATATTGAGGAAAAAAGCTAAAAGCAGTAGAAGTCCTTTTTGTGAAAATTACATTTGCCTAAACTGTCAGAAGAAATCAGGAACTATTTAAATAAAACATTATCTCATGAGGAAACACAGACAGTAACTGATGATCTCATTTCAGTAAAACATCAGGTCCAGATGGGATTAGTATTGAATTCCCCCCAAAATATACTGATATAATTTCACCTTGCTCAAAATATATTCACATTGTTCTATAAAATGAGTATTTTCTTCCCTGTTCAGAGGCATAGCTACAACATTAATTGTGTTGCATGTGCTCTCAGAATATTGCAATGGGAATATTTTCATGCTTTCTAAATGAAAATAAATCATACTAAGAGAAAAAATAGTGCATTAAAGATTTTTCCTTGTGTTGTACATAATGTTGTTGAAGACATACTTGCAAAAGTTTGTCTGATTGTGTGCCTCCAGCCACGGAAGATTACTGCCTTTGGCCTGAGAGATGAGGCCACTTAGACTAAGCTGAGAAGCTCTTACTGTGTCACAGCAAACTTGGTGAAATGGCACCTTGGGTTCCCTGGAAAGTGGCAAGCACAAGCTGTAACATTATGTCTGTTTTTTGTCAAATTTTAGCTGTAGCAGAGATTTTCTGAATGGCCATAATAATAACAAGAAAGCATCACTGATCAAAGATCCTTTCGACTAGCAGTGACAATCACAACTTATAGACAGTCAATGGCAACATACATAGAACCTTAAATATAAAACACAGTCTAGTTTGACTCCTTACTATTAGTTTGAGGATTGTCTTATCTCTCTTCTACTTGCTTCCCTGTCTGTTTCCCAGGTATTCTAGGGGAGCTTCGTGCCCTCAGTGCTAAGTGAGTTACTCTCCTTGTTAGCCCCCTCATCACAAGTCAGACACACATATGGGTGCTCCTGAACTGCTACAGACAGATGTTATTAGAAGCTGTATTGGATTAGGGAACTGTGTTTTGTTTATGATTTTTTTAATAATATAATCTTTTTTTTCAGAAATCAGGAGTTAATTCAGTTCTCAGAGAGCATTCCCTAGGATGTCTGTATTATGGCTGGAGGCTGATGCTGAGAGACAGCCACACGTATTTGGTGTGCAAAGGCAGCGAGTGGCTTGCCCCACAGAGGTGAGGTGAGGTGAGCTGCGCTGCTGACCTCCAGTACTCATACCTACTGCCACTCTGCCTGGGCTCAAGCAGGCATGATGGCAGAGACGGCAGGCACAGCCCAGGAAGCATCCAGCAGAGTATGGGGGTAATTTGGCATCACCTATTTTGCCCAGGAGAGGAGAGCATCAGGAATTGTGACAAAGTATGGGTTAAGATGGCACATGCTGTGACCAGTGAAAGAGAAGGATGTGAGAAGATGTTAAGGACTTAAGAAAACGATAGGGAAGAAAAGCATTGCAGTACCTGCCTGCAGCGGTGAGTGTTTGGGTATCAGAAAATGGGGTATGTAATAATGGAAAGAAGGCTCAAGTGTGTCTGAGTGTGCTCTCAAGTGTGTCTGTTATGTTTTGCCTGTTTGTAGAATAACTTGATCACCTATTAAAGTGTTGTGAGTAAAAGTTTGTAGTGTTAATAGTTCCTTGATTTTGGCCTTATCTTTCACATGTGTGGCCTTCAGTTAAAGCCGGTTCAGTATCTGATGCCCCCATCTATTAATCCTTTGACACTAAGAAGAAAAAGTTTTTATAATCACCCACTGAAAGCAGAGTTAGAAGTGGAATATGTCTTGCTTAACTTCAAAGTGCAACTACAACTTTTGTATTATCCTTAAGAGTGAAGGACCACAGACAGAGGAGCTGCTCTTTTAAGAGTAAGCAAGTAAGAATAGGAGTAGGACATCACAGAAACTTTTGACAAGGTGATATCTTGAAGTAGAACAGAGCAGGGAGTTTACCTTAAGGGTTCTAACATAAAGTTTTTACATTGAGAACCCTATTTGCACTAGCCTTCTTCTATAATCAGTAGGGAGGGATAGATATTGCCAGAGGTCATTCAGTTTTGAGGCACCCCAAAAAGTGCCTCTGGTTATATGGGGACTGTTAGGCATGTTATTTAGGTGCCTAAAATTAGGCATGGTGAACTGAAATCTAATCAATTAAAAAACTCTGAGACCTCCATTGACAGCACAGGAGTGGAGATGGCCAGCTGCCTTCTTGGTACTATGTTTCTGTCAGGAAAATACAGAGCAGCTGCTGCTAGAGCCCTGCTTCACTACCTAAACAGCATAGATGGCATGTATTGAGCACTGCCTCAACCCAATAAATGCACTCCATTGGTGACTGCAGAAAATAACGCTCCTTTTCAAGGCACCAGTGCTCCTTGGTTGCAAACCATGCACTTGCCTGCACATGGCTAAAGACTTTCACAGCTGATGTGTTCTGGTTATCATTTTTCCCTGCTCAGGCTTGGCTGACTGTTCCTTAGCCTGCAACATGGGGTGGGAATTAGGAAATGTGAGTGATGGTCTTGGAAAGAGTGCAGCATCCTCTGTGGACCATAAAGCATGTAAATCAAAGGAAACATGGATTCTTCTTTTTTTGGTTGTGGTTGTTTGTTCTTCCTCCTATCTACATGTTTTCCTCTGCTGCCTCAGCCAACAGTGATTCAAAGAACTATATGTTTTTAGTGGTAAAAGAAATTCCAGAGTGTGGCTTTGATATTCTTGTTCTGTTTTTCCTGTTCGGCAAGAGGTTTAATACTTGGGTACTGTATCTGTTTGCTTTGTATATACCTTTTCCACCTCTATTCATTCGTATTATAATTCCAGTGATATGCTGTGCCAGGTGTTTTCCATACAACCTGAAGCTCAGTGACCCTGAGAAGTAATAGATTCAGAGCTCTCAACTCTACCTGAGCCATTGTTCACAATGAGCTACTTGTCATATACATCACATCCCTCCGGGGTCTGAACTGTGCCACAGGAACATTTTATAAAACACACAGCAGAAAAGAAGGGTACTGAGGATGCTTTCAATTGCCTCTGCAGTCAATTGTCATTTAATGGACACATTTTTTATTTATTTCAAGTATTTGGTCACATCCAGTACCAAATAACATAAAAGCACGGAATATCCAAGAGCACTGGGATAATTTCTGAGACCCTCATGCCCGTATGTCGCAGTGTTATCTGCCATTAGCTTATGCCTACATGGTATGCAAGTAAAGGGATCATTGGTGCATTCAGCTTTACAACTGGGGTTATGCTTGTGAATCCAGAGGTATACCAGTTATATTCTCATAGGTCTGACTTGAGGTTCTAGCAGGGTCTTATGCAAGCAACACACATGCACAGACTGACGGAGTCAGGGAAATGCTACAGTATTGCTGCAGCCTGGGGATGCTGAAAGCAATGGGGTTGTGATGAACACAAAGCCTGAAACAGTCAAGCTGACTGGAAACATCTGAAGCTAGTCTTACCTTCTCCAGAGAGCTTAGCTAATCCTTGTCCTAGGACAATGACTATCCTGTTTAAGCAGCAGACACTCACTCATTTTGGAGTCCTTGAGACTGGCAGTACAGAGAATTGCTGTTGTCATTGCTTGTGCTTGTTCTGCAATATCCCAAGGCAGTCATTGCACTGGGTTCTGCCTACAGCCTCTGAAGTTACAGTCTTGGTTTCTTTCATCATCTTCTCCAAGTTAAAGCAGATTTCAGCTAGGAGCTAGGTATTTATAAACCAGCAGTGAGTTTGCTAAAAACTTAAGCAAGGAATTATACATTATACAGACTGTACAGGATATATGGACAAGGTTAACAGAACATTTCCTGATATTTAAATTTAAGTTACTGAAGTTCCATTAAACAACAACATAAGAATCAGAAAGTGTACCTGGAAAACAAGAACATTACTTCTGTTTTCCCCAAATGGCTTTTTAGCAAGGGGATTGGTAATATTGTCCCTAATTTATCACCCATCGAATGAACGCTGGATTCATCTCTTTAGTACCGCACACCAATAAAACTTCATTACCTTGCGCACAGACAAATTGCTGAAACTTGAAATGTCGAGGCATACTTTCAATTAGAGACTGTTCACTCTGGTTTCCCCTTATGCTTTTTCTCCTCCCATATGCCAGCCTCTGCAGGGACTCTCCTGCCTTGGCCCTACAGAATCCACTTGAGTTTTGTTGCAGCAGGAAGTTTCAATAACCCTCTAACTTTGAACAGCAGGAATTTTGAGAAAAAGTCTGAGGTAAGGGAGGGGTGAACTGGTCTCTGAGGACACCAATAGGTCTCACTGGTCTTCAGATACAGCATGAGCAGTGCTGCACCTTGGTGTGAAAGACCACCTTCACAACTTATACTGTGAACTGGAACTGACTATAGTCTGTCCCTCCCTCTCCATGGCCTTCAGACATCCTTCATTCCTCCTCTGCCAAACTCTAGGCCAAGCAGCTCCTTTGCCCCCTTGACTTACCACTTTTCAGCTGATGGCCACAGGATGAGGGTGCCCAGCACAGATGCTGGAGGTCTTCCTGCTGTGCCTCCCTCATTCTTGCTGCTTGCACCCTCCACAGTCCTGTGGAAATGAGTCAGATACCAATGACAAAGTAGCCTGGGAGGTTTCTGCCTCCTGAATGTTTAATTGGGGAAGAGAGGACCCACAGAAAGGAGCCACATAGCCTCACAACCTCCCAGACTCCAGCTGCTACTGCTGCACAGTTCTGCTGATGTCTTGCAACAGCTTGTGCTTTCTGAGCAAATGCTGGAACAGGATGAGAAATATCTATTCCTCATAAAGGTGCCTTTACTTTCACACATTATTATTTTGATCAGATGATCTCTGCAGCTGAAGCCATGGTGGACAAGTCTGCCTAGGCAGAGGTTACCATTGAGACAGCTAAATCTGCACTTCTTGAGCACCAGTGACCAGCTTACCCTGACAGTCTTCTGCCAGGATGGCAGGAAACAATGAAATCACTGCAGCTCCCGACTTTCAATATCTACAGACTTGATTAATTTCAATCCTTTTAACAGCTGAAAGGTATTCCTGTTACTGCATAGTGTAAACCACTAACGGGATTGGCTTCAAGGGTCTTGGTGGGAGGACTTTCACTGGGTCCCATGACCACAGACATTATTTTTCTATGATGATAAACTGGAGGAGTCCTCAAAAAGTCTTCAAGAAGAGAGCTGTACTTACATTTTCTCTAATGTTTATGTACTTTTAAGAAATGGACTAAAAAAGTATGTGTCATGGGACTGAGAAGAGAATGTTTTGCTTCCATTAGAGAAGTGAATGGAATAAATGTTAACTTTCCCCTGCTTTGCTTATTTTTTATAGACATAACATCAAACTACTAGAGCTTCTGCACTGTCTTCTTTAATCTGCCGTTGTCAGAAACATAGTTCTTTCGGAGTGCATTTGTGCTGGGGTGAACAATGACACAGAGTACTGTGCTCTCCTCTCCTCCCCTCCCTCAGTCTGCATTATGCCACCTATGGCTGCTGCGTGAGGCCACGTGAAGTTGGTTTTGAGACATTTTTACTTTTGGCTCAGAAACATGTTTATTCAGAAAGCAGGTGTACTCTTATTATTTTTCAAGCTTCAGCACATCATGGAGGATCTGTGTTCCAGAAAAATTAGGACATATAAGAAAATACGGGATTTAGATAACTACAATTAATAGTATACATTCAGTACATCTCCTATTCAATAACAAGCATGGCTTCTTAAGTCAGCCTTTGGTCTTTGTATGTAGTTCAAGACATTGCACTAGCAGATGCAGCAATCTTGTTTCCAGCCACTCAGATAACTGTTTCTTGTGGGGCTCTGTCTGAAGCACAGATGCCTTGTCCTGTCCTGTCACCACTAGACTCTGGAAGGCAGCAATATTCTATCTATAGTAGATGGATGTCACTTAGCTACATATGTTTCTGGGGAAAACAGTGGTTCCTTGGGCTGTCACCACCCAATTCAGCCATCTCAGGGTCTCTGCCTTTGTTCTGGAACAAGAAACAGCATAACACTGGCTTTGCAGTACAAATAGCAAAGTGAAGTGGAAATACTTAAGCAAGATAGCATGACATCTAAGCAACTATAAAACATAATGCATTACTATGAAATACTTCAAGACCTAAACAACTCAGGATTCAAATTTCACAAATACCTCTGTGCTAATTATCCCCTGTGCAACCTCTCACTTGCACTTTCCTGATCATTTTTTTGCACAAGAGAGGAATGAATAAAGTGATGGTCTCTAGGCTGCTTTTCTGCTGAGTCTTAGCAGAGTTACTGGTGAACCTGACACTACGAACATATTCGTCAATACTGTAACAGACTCTGTAATATAGCTCTTTCACAACTAGCTCTAAAGCACAGAGAGGACAGCTAAATGGCACCATTTTCTTAATGTAATAACCTTTCAATAATTTAATCAAAGCTACTGAGAAAAAATGCCCTTCAGAAAGTTCATGTAATTGCACAGCCCTGTCTTTTATCTGAACCTTTATCTCAGAGCTCTTAAGAAAAAGAAAAATCTGGCAATGTATTTTTTCTGGTTCTTTCAAAGACTAACTGGCAACAACAGAAGCTCCTTATTCAAAACCTAGTATTTTCCATTTGTCAGAGGCCAGGAAAAGCCAAATGATTCTGAGGATGTAAAGGTTCACTGGGGGTAAAAGAAGAAAAGGGAAAAAGACAGCAGCAGTCTCTAAAGGGACTGCAGTCTGAAAGTGGTGAGTCTGCTCACAAGATTTATTAGCTGTTGACCTCCTTTCACCACTTAGGTTATAACGTGATGACAGCCTGGTGGCGATGGAGAGAAGCCACTCTTCCTCCTTGATGCTGACCTAGAGAATTAGGATCATGAACCAGTCACACAAGCATGCCTTATAAAACCATTCATGGCAATTGCATTGCCACCTGCTCCCCTGCTATTTAGTACATCAAGGTCAGTTGTCAATTCCTCGAAAGTCAAAACCAATTCACATCTTGTGGCTGTCACTAGTCTTGAGGGAATAGATGAAAGTAAATTGTTGGTGTGATTCCCTGGACTGCATGATCTCACCTTAAGTGATTTTTTTTTTTTTTTTTTTTTTTTTTTTTTAATTAGGAAATTCAATATATCATCACTTAATTTAGAAGCTTTTAAAATACTGAAGATGGAGCAGTGTAACAAGCAGATCTGGGAAGGAATGAATCTCTGGATTTTTATAGAGGTCTGGCAAAAGCTACACTTTATACTGAGGGGTTGGGGGGCCACGGCATCGTCACCCTGCTTTCCTGCCAGCTGGGAATAGATCACAGACCCTTGAGCAAACAGCCTACCTTCATGTCTTTTACCCCCAGAACAGAACATTAACAAATTTATGGAGGACTGTAATATCAAAAAAGATAATTGAGAACCCTTTTATTGACTTATGGCTAGACGTGAGTAAGCAACAGACTTTTTTAGCTGGTTGGTCAACTTCCCATCCCTTTCCCCACTCTTTTAGTAAAAAAAAAAAATAGTTTGGAAAAGCTGATGTACCCCTTCACCCTTCAGGTGAACCCCTTCACCTGAACCACAAACTGTTTCACATCATGATCACTTCAGTCCTTAAAACATGACATTAAATTATTTGACTTGAAGATGAAAATGTCCTTTTGAAATTAAAAGTTTAAGTTATTCCTTTGGAAAATGTTTAAGAAGTCCTCTCATCCTTTTCGTCTTCCCCCACATTCCAGTTCCCATTCCAGAAGGACTAAAACTATTCCCCAAATTCACAAAAAACTACAGTCTTCTGAAACTACTGTTTTAGGTGACTTTATTCTTCACTCCCAAATCCACTGGTCTCTGATCTCGGCAGAGATTGAGGCTACCAGATGATTTGTTTCTGTTTCAGTTTTTATTTCTTTCCATATTCTTTTTGTTCCTTGTAGTGTCACCAGAAAGTCACGGTACCATCAAAAACTATGTACTTTGTTTTTTCTTTTTCTTACTTTTTCCTTAGTGCTAGAAAGGAATTTGAGATTCTGCTTAGTTATAATGTTATGAAAAAAAAATCCTGTAAAAAATGGTGTTTAAATATAAACATCCATATTTTTGGAGGGCAGAATTAACCTAGAGAATATTTCTGTATAGTTGTTGATGTCACTGTGTATAATCCAACTTTCCACCTAAAAGAATTTAGATAGTTTTGAAGAACACAAGGTCTGTCCTGTTTCACTGAGAAGTGACAACAGCTCAACAAAAACTTTACCATTCAATGCAAGTAAGATCATCGAATAACTCAGTCTAGGAAGAAAGAGGAGAGGGATAGGGAGCAAAGTTGCAAGTGATTCTCTATATTTTCACCTACTACACAATAAAATCACCTCTATGATTACATTAGTACTGGTCAATCGTACTGTTATTGTTAAACCATTACTACTAAGAAAAGAATATCCAGAAATTATAAAAAGGTGTGCTCTCAGCCTTGCTGCTCTGTTAAAAAATGCAACCAAAGGTTAGGTCATAAATTTATAGATAATTTTCATTTTTAGTAATTTTGCTAGGGAAGCTGAATTAGATTTCTTGTTCCTTCAAGTGGAGGAAGAAAGCATCTTATCTTCCTGAGTCCTTAATTTAGACGCGGGGTTTAAAATACACCATTCTTACTGAA
Source organism: Platalea leucorodia (assembly GCF_965183815.1). Lineage (NCBI taxonomy): Eukaryota > Metazoa > Chordata > Aves > Pelecaniformes > Threskiornithidae > Platalea > Platalea leucorodia. The sequence continues at coordinate 38,753,583 of NC_138825.1, read as the reverse complement.
TGAGCCTGCTTGGACCACATGAACTGCCAGCAGAAGAGGGTCTTCTTCTCCAAGTGGTATTAGACCATAACTGAATGTTTCTGTGTAACTGTGAAGCATAAGGCTACTGTGGGACCTCAGCTGCTCCCTGGGTTGGCCAAGTTGCGGGGAATTCACCTTTGACCATCCATCTCCTCTTGCCTCCCTCCTCCAGGGGTGAGAAAACTGAAACTCATTTCCCCTCACATTTTAAAGGGTCACTCCTCCTTCCACTTCCCTATGCTTTTCACTTCCACCACCTTTGGGTGACAGGCACCCTGGGAACAGCTCTTGTCACCACAAACGTGGGAGCACGAGGGCAGGGACAGGATCTACCAGGCACCTTTCCCCCTTCCCCAGGCTTGAGAAGAGGAAACCCCTTTCCACTGTTCCCTCTTCCATGCTGTGAGCCCTACAGTGAGGAAAGTAACAAAAAACCCAAAGCATCCTCATGGAGGAATTGCACTGTTGCTAATTCTTGTGATTTTATTGTGATTTCACAACTTCAGGGTAGTTCTCCCAGTCCCACTTCCTGGAATCAGGATCTTATGGTAGATCCTACATTTCAATTTTAAAGAAAGTTTTTAACTTCCATGGTTATGGAGAAAAAAAGCTTCTTGTGTAAAGTGAGTCCAAGGTAAGGAACCAGAAGGAAAATAAAAAGAAATCCCTAGAGTATGACTATTATTATTTAATCATCATATTGCTGGGGGAGGAAAAGAGCGTGACATGGTTTTTAAGTGTTTTTAGCAATGGCAACAGTTGAATGGGAGAAGCAGGATATCTTCAGTGTTTTTTCTGAATGTTGCAGTTACTGTTTAAGTGACAGAATTAATTAACCACATTTGAGGGTAGCAAGATCCGTTCTGGATGTGAAAGGATTAGGGTTCAGAGAAAAAGAGAAAGGTTTTGAGGAACAGAATCAAGGAATTGGCAAAAAGAAAGAAAGGCCATGAAACTTCTTTTTCATAATTTTTGTTTCAAAAAGACCAAATTCAGGTCTGCACCTTCATTAGGTGTGCACACAGTACACTGGTTCATTAGCGACTATGGGAATGCTGTCTGTCTTGATTATGGAATGTTTCCCTGTCAGAAACAACATTTTTACAGGCTTTTGGGTTTTGTCATTTACTACTTAGGTATTTTCTACTCCTAAGATAATTTCCTGCAGAGGAAATGTTATTGTTCTCATTTGAGTAGCATTTTTCAGCAATTGTTATTGTTTCTTATCATCAGTTCTGTGTTTTGGGACAGAACCAAATTGTCTGTTTTAAATTCCATCTCTGTTACACTTTCTCCAGCATTGCTTATGAGATAGCAATTTCACAGCCCATAATCTGGAAAGACTGTAATAGAATCTACATAAGAGTTTGTGCTGCATTTATATCAAATTACAGGTGATAGCATTGCTTCTTGTGTTCATTATGATCATCTGGTACCATGAGATCTCCTTGCTTTCACAGGCTTGCATGATTTGAATGGTGAATCTGATTCTACAGTCCTGAAATGTGGACACCTATAGCTGTAAACACCATCTTTCTACCAGATTTTGTGTAGACTGCATGTCTTATCTCTACCTGTAAATGTCCTACATAACACACATACATCTTGGGGAAGACTACCATGATGGTGGTACTCCCAGAAGCAGATATTACCCTCTCAAACTTAATCCCTTTGTTTAAAATTAAATACAGATGAGAAATAACTGTAACACAGTTCCAGATAGCCGTACCTGGCCTCTTAAATGCATTCCAGTGTTGTTCTCTGGAGCCAGTGTTGTATCTCCCTGGTACAAATAAAGCAGTTGTTATTTAAAGAAGTTTTTGTCATGTTTGTCTGTGCATGTGGGCTTCCAAGCAATTCAGTGTTTGCAAAACAAACACATCAATTTTTTTTTAATGTCACAGTAAAGTATACAGTGGTGAGAATGTAAGACATTAAAGGCATATTTCTACTGATCTGAACTCCATTCCTAGTTTACAATTATTGACTGTCCTATGCACCACCATCTAGGGTCCACCACCAACATCACACAGCGTGTGTCCTATTCCTCCAGTCTGCCCTGGGCCTTATCTGGATATTTTCCACCAAAAGGTATCAACAGTTATTAGCAGGTGGAAACTAATTCTTGTGTGGTGTAAATCAGTGTAAGTCCAATGAAGTCAATCTGGCCTTGTACGAGTGAAGGGTCTGGTGTGGAGGGGCACTGAAGGAGGACCTTGGAGGCCAGTTCTTTACTGAATAGCATAATTCAACTTTATATTGGATATAACTTTCTCTTAGAGCTTTGGCTAACCAAATGTGTCAAGTTTCCAAATGAAAAATAATATAATTGTAGGCCTCAGTTGCATAAGTAGAGGAGACATTCAACAATCGAGGGTCATTACTCATTGTCATAAGGAAAAGGTTTTCAGGAAGATGTAACAGCTCTCTTCAGATACTTTATGCTTTAGTTATATATTTTAACTGAGCTGATGAATTTCTTTTACCTAGCCAGACAGCTTAGCCAGCTGACCCACTATTATAAATGGCAGCATGATAGAAGTCATTTCCTTGGCAGCTGGCCCTGAAAGATATTGTGGTAATGGTATTTTTACTCCTGTTTAATATCCTTCTCAATTATTTGCTACCTAATTTAGCTCATCACTAAGAAACAGAAAACTCAGCTTTTTGCATTTAATGGAGATGCTCTTTTCTCCAGACAGGGATTCCTGCAAGCTGCACATCTTTACAAAGCGATACCCTTGTGTTGTCCACCCTGAAGTTGTGGCAGAGGACAAAAGCTCAGGAAATTAAATCACATGCCTACAGAAGTTAGCTGGATCTGGATCCTATCCAGAGCTTTTAGTCAAGCTGGCAACACTTTGCCTTGACCATCGCTGCTGAGGCTTCCAGACCAAGCTTATAATTAACTGTCAAAAACTAACCAGAATTAAAATATAATTCAAGGCAAACAATTACTTAAACATATGCTCAGAGTTTTCTTATAGTTTGGAAACTGTGACTCAGATAAGGCTTTTCGAGCCTGTTGTTGAAGAGAAGAAAATTCAACTATCCCCATTTGTACAGATAAAATTAAGTAACTAAAGTCACAACTCCTGAAGCATCACTTGGAACAGGTGCCTGAGGCCCTTCCTTTACATCCCTACCATAAACATCACCTAACACCTGAGCAATGAGGGCCCCTGTTATATTACAGGCATTATCAAATTTCTGTTTGAAACATTTCAAATGTTTCTCTGGTTTTGGTACTTGTCCACTGAACTCTCCTTTAAAAGGAGAGCAAATTTATGTTTTCCAGTTTTTCTAGAAGAGTTTTAGACAGTGAAAATTCCCATTATATTGTATTCTCCAGGGAGACTAGTTAGTGATTAGATGCACACGCTTTTTTTTTTCCTGAGGTTTTGTAGTCTGAGAAGATGTTATAACAATGTTTATCCTTTCTGTAAGACTTTATACAGGATTTATACATTTTAAAATATACATTCTAAAAATGTACTGCAAGCATGTGTATGTTATTCCTGTTGGTTAAAGAGGCAGTGTGCAATATAAATGGATAAACTAAAACCAAGATATCTACACAATATAATTTAAGGAGAGTTGCACGGAGTGTAACTTGAGCACAGTTAAGATCCTAAGAGGTAAAATATGGACTCCTACTCTATATCAGCAAAGTTCTGAAAACAAGGGACATTCATTTTTTTTTTTAACTTTGAAAAGAATTCTGAATAGGCAAAAAAATATGTACTTTTCCCAATTTGCCATCATTTTATGCCTTTCTCATGGCTTTTCTTTTCTCTGTCTCTACCCATGCATTTTCTTTGGGTGTTTAACAGTTCCCTCAGGGCAGGACCAATTATTTATGACATACTTCTGCATGTAAGATTTATTTGGGAAAACTGTTCCTATGGAAACTGCTGTTTTCAAACAGGCTTGTATTAACTTCAAAAAATAGGATTGCATATACAATAGAGAATACATCTTTTATTAGCAGGCATATTCTAATGACTTTGACAACAAAATAAATTGCTCAGAGGAACAAAATGAGGTATATTCTGTGGTATGATCAAGTGGGCATTCAGCTGTCAGCTGGTAAGTACAGGGAATTAGAGTAACTCAGTTCATTTTACCAAAGTCCAGTTCGAAGGTCTCTTAAAATTTCATGACAAAGCTTTTAAAAATATCAGTCAGAAGCCTGCACTGGAATGCTATGAAAGAGCAGCAAGTGCTTTATCTACAAATAAAACACTGAAGGTTTTTATTTCAGAAATGTCAGATTTCATGTGTATGACATACCTACACTGTAAGGCTTTGGCACTAGAAGTAGATTGACAGGTCAAGATGCTACAGACACTTGATTTCTGTGGCTTCAGGATCAAGCTCTTGTAATTACGTTTTCTCTTTGTGGTGTTTTGCCATTTGTTCTCTCCTCACTCTACCTCCTGCTTATCTTCTGGTCTTTGTAGTCCTCCAGACAAAATGAAGCATTCTGCAGCTGCAACATAGCCCACCTGAGCAGGTTTTTAATGAAAAAAAATTATCATCTGCCTGGGCAAACAATTTGCCTTTAAAAAAAGTAATTTAAGAACCTACTTCATTAATTGCCTTGGTGGCATTATTAGATTTCTAGAGCCGTAATACCTTGTAATAATCTAGTCAGGAACAGGGCAGGGCAGGTGGAAGGGGGTCTGATAGCAACATCCTGGTCCTCCAGTTTGGCCTCTTCTTTTGGTCCCATGCAGAAGTTAATGCTGTTAATACAAAGGCCCCTGCAACCTGCTTTCACACAGGCAGGTTCGTAGTGCTTTTTTATCCCCTGAGTCATCTTCTTAAGAGACATTCAGAAAAAATAAATTCCATCAGCTTTCCTGCTGGAAATGCATTCTGTATGCTCAAGTGGCCCTTCGTTTATTTAAATGATTAGCCAAGAGCGCTTTGCTTTTAAAAAGGAACTAATTCAGCCAGTGACTGAATAAACTCCAAGGCCACAATGTGTAAAGGAAATAAACTGTGAATTCCAAGTTGGACAGTTTTAACAGCTCAAGATAAGCTGACTGCAGGACTATTAAAAAAACCCCCTCAGTTTGCTATGCTGCAGCTCCTGAGCATTTTATCATGTGTACATGAAAGGAGAAAAGTGTATAAATTCATTTGTCTGTTGAACTGCTAAAATGCAACATTGCCAACACAAGAACTAAAAAAACTTTGAACTAGATCACCCCAAAATGCTGACTGGTCTTTTTTTTAAGCTGATCTCATGAGATTGGCTGGAATTTTTCAGGATTTGGGGCCTTTATAATTACTTTTAACCCTCTTTTCTGTAATGAAAGTTACATATTGCTACAGACCTGTCAAAGGACTGTTGGTGGCAAAAACTTTCACACAACTGGTGACTCCAGTCATCTGATGGGACATAAGTAGGTTTGGTAGGTAGCCTTGGTTTCTAAAAAAAAAAGAAAAAAAGAAAAAAAGAAAAAAAGGAGCTCCTAATAAAAAAGGAACTTGCTTCTTATCCCAAATGGCCCTACAAACCTTGCCAGAATTGCCTAAGCTCGGGCAAATAACGTGCTAAAATTGGCCTATTTTTCAGAGCAGAGGACATTTTCCAGTGGCTGGCAAAACCAAAATAATTTTAAAATATTTAATTATAGAATATACTATGTATAATGCAATATGTTAACAACAAAAAAATTTTTTAAGTATCTGAAGTAACTTCTGTCCCCAAGGGGCAATGGAGAAGGTCCTTCCCCAGTAGGAACAATTGGAAACTGTCCACTCTGTAGGGATATGTGAAAAGTCTCAGCCCGGTTGTCTGTGATGTCTTTTTTGTTCTCATGTGTTGTTTTTTAAAACTGAATGATTTGGCCTATGGTGGTAGAGCATTTGCCTAGACTCACCCTTTGGGCAGCCTGAACTGGCTTTATCTGTCTCCTACTTGTGGCTTGGATTTTGCCACCTTATTTGTACTGAATCCCATGATGTTTCACTGAGCTGCTAGAGGCAGCATGTCTTCTGTCCTGCAGACTGCTTTCCTGGGGTTTAACAATCCATTTTTGGGAAGAACTTACTTGCCCATTTGGATATGAGAATGAAACATGCATTGATTTCTTTTTCACCCTCTCATCCCACAAACAAAAGGCTAAAAGACTTGAATGGAGGAAACACACGAATTTCCATCACCATATATTGATAGTCTTTACCTTTTTACTTATGATAGACTGCAGATCTCCCTCCCAGCTAAAAACCAACAGAAAACACTTTATTTATTTTACTGGAAGAAGATCCATTGTGACCTGCAGGCCCATAACTGAATTAATTTCTTTAATTTATATTCCTAGAGTTGTCAGCTTTTCTTATTTTGATTGTATTTTCTAATCTATAATTCCAGAACCTGGTCCACTATGTCTCTATGAGAATCTTCACTTTCAGCTCTTTGTGGCAACACTGGAAAACATACCAGCTTAGCACCCAGAAGGCAGGTGGATTAATTTTCATAATTAAAAATATATATTTTCATACTAACGGTCATTGGGTGAGTAATAATTTTTAATGTTTAATGTGACAAGAACTTCCTGAGTCAGACTTCAAGTTACATGAAAACTGGAAGAAAAAGCATATTGAAATATGTATATGCTACTTTTAAACAAAACAAAAATGAAGGCATTTTTGCTTATGTTTCCGGTAGCTTGTTAGACACAGAAATGCAGTGTTACCAAAACCAGGGTTCTAGGGTTTGCTGAAGACAGGGGATTTTCAAAAGGGCCAATGACTCTACTGTTTTTGTGTTGTTTGATGGGATATTCACCATTTTTTTCCAAGTCAGTGCAGGGCGTTTCTGAAAATCTCACTCTTGACCTACTTAGAGTGATTTATATTCTCATTAAAAAAAAAAAATCTAAAAGAAAAAGGGGACTATGAGAATCTAAACAACATTTTTAATCCCTAAATGCAACATTAGATATCGTAGGTGTTCAGTTGCTAAACCTCGCACTACTGCCATTTAGGTGTACAGATAGCTTGTTTTTCATCAGCACTTTCTCCAGCAACTGCACTTTTACCTTTGAACATTTACACAGCCACCTAAATGCTTCACAAACTGTCACTGGCAAGATTTAGTTCATACCCATCATTCACAAAGCAGCATTTTTGATCTTTTGTCATATGTGGGCTTGATCCTCTCAGCCTGCTCTCAACGTTTGAACTTTCCATGTAGCTCCACCTTATTGGGATCCTGGCGGCAAAGCCCAGCCCTGGGGTCCCCCCGGCCCAGCAGGCCAACCCTTCTGCGCAGCAGAGGAGAGCAGAAAGCAAAGGCATCAGAGCCTCCCAGTCAGGGACACCCCTTTGCCCAGTCTGCAGTTGGGACCTGAACATGGAAACACCATCCCTTAGAAAGTCTCCCTTGCTCTTAAGATGTGGAATGGGTAAATTTCGTCTGTCCTGTTTCTCCTCTTTGTTAATATATTTCTGTATTCACTGGAGAAGGAGTGTGCATCTAAGTATCCCAGGTTAATATGAAGGCCATCATGTTTTTGAAACACTCTCAATCTCTATCTACCTAATGAATTTTTAAACTTAAGGAGGGCAACGGCGACTATTCTTTCATCTCTTTCTGGAAAAAAGAAATAAAGATTGATTCAACTTAGACACTTCGGTCCAAGAAGGGGTTCATGTCTGCGAGAGAGATGTATTTCTATCCAGTCCAAAATTAGAAACATAGTACATTTTTGAGGAAAAATCCCCGAGTCCCTGTTCTTCTCCAATTTCCTATGGGCTAGCGCTACCTGATTCTGCAGCCAGCTTGTTGCCTTCTGTGTACCTGTTTCTACAAGCCCACACCACTCTCCAAGCAATGGACGGGGTGCCAAATCTGGGGTTACAAATTCCCCTGGGCAGCCAGGGGCCAAAATTTTTAACATCTCGGTGTTCAAGAGCGCAGTATCTAATCCTCCCTTGTGAACCTTGTATTTCTGTAGTTACCACACTGAACCAAAAGGAGTTGCTACAGTTTCTTGTATGATAAAATAAAAGTTTAAGTAAAACAGGAGCTGATTCAATGCATGATTAAAAATTAGAAATCTGAAAAGAGATCAGTTGTCTTGCCTTTCTCTCCTTGTAGAGGAGAATTAACAGAAAAGTGAATATTGATGTTTCTTAACATCGTATTTCAAAGCCTAAGTATCTGATGAGAGAAAAAGAAAAATAATTTCTTTAACAAAAAAAAAAAAAGAAAAGAAAAATGAAAACAACTCAGAGAATGGAATAAATATCTTTATTTTTAGAAAACTGCTTGTTTCCTTGAGGTGACACACCAGCTTCTTTCCAAGTACCTACCAGCCTAATAAAAGTTAAACAAAATTTCATACATTTGAACATTAAAATATTTTAATCTTCAGGAATTATGGGATAGTACAAATCTAACATATGCCCCAGCATTTTTCATCTATTTGTTCTGTAGTAAGAGAATGAAATTAGTCAGTTCTCTGCAGAATTAAAGTGATTCCTTTTCTCTGACTTCCATATTGAGTTCATATCCTTGATGATATTTTTACTTACAGTATTATTAATTGTTTTTAAAACACACATGTAATGTGCTATTCATTTGTTGATTCCAGCTTAATCAGCTATAAAAAGCAACCAAAGTGATGATGACTGGATTTCATTAAATTCCTAGATCGATCTTGAAGACCAAATTGAAAAGCTTTATTTTCAACAGGGATATGTCCTTTAGAGGCTTCTCTGCTATAACAAGATAGCAGTACCTCATAGTACCTTTCTGCTGTCGTGAACATCTTTCTAACCATTCCACATGAAAACCTTGGGTCCACATAGCAAAGGCATTTGTGAGGAAGAGCAGGCTCCCGTGGGTGCTTGCAACCTCTGCCTAAAAAAGCAGCGAGGTTATACTCCAGTTCACTCTGAAACTTCAGGACAAGAGGAAACTGAGTGCTCATTTCTGTACAGTTAGATTTCTTGTGCCTTTTTACCCAGTAATTTCCAGTTATTTGTCTCAAGTTTTCAAGTATTTATTTTTTCCCATGAGAAATTATAAGGAACTGTTTGACTTACAGCTAGTCCAGGGATGGGCACTAGCTGTGCCTGGTGCACAATACAGAGCCTTCTCCCAGCAAATGCATGCTGATGCTAACCAGCACGAATTTGTGATACATACGCTTGGCACCCGCCTTGGCTGCCAATCAGATTTTCAATCCAGTCAAGCTCAATTATGATCTCTATGGAGAATTATTTCTCTTTCTGTCTTCCCATCCATGTTTCCTATTCATCACTAAAAACAGGGTCTGATGGAGTCCAGCTTGTATCCTGCTGCGAGACGAGAGGAAAATTTTTGGGGAGGAAAAAAAAACCCAGGATTTTTATGGAACAGAGTTCCACAACAGATCTGGTTGAGCCTGAATCTTGCCAGTTTTAGTGTGCACAACAAAACTCTTCTGCTGAAATAAGTATGTGCCAACTAATAACCAAATGGAACATAAAGAAATCTGCCAGCAGCTTATTTTATTTGAACAAACTGGATTAAAATAACAAGAAAAGAAAGATCTTCTTCCTAGCAATACATCTGATGTATCTTTAATATTATGAAGCTCTTTGATGCTATCACGATAGATGCTATGAAAAACAGCCATGTCTAGTTGCAGTATTATAAATGAGACTAATTTGGAGGCCAAAATAATGAGCTTATTTTCACCTTTGTTGCAAAGACAACATGAATACACCTAGCTCCTTGTCAACCCCAGACACTGGTAGCTAAAAGCGAGACCCAGCCTGTAGGGGTTGGATGATTGGGAGGGGAAAGTAGAAAACATGAGTACAATTGCATAAAACGTAGAGGGCATTGCATAAAGAAGGGTGAGGCAAGTACCTAGAACAGGATTCTCCTGGAAAAGATGGGAGAAGGGTGTAAAGCAGGGGTTTTTTGATGGTGGTATTTTGGGTGAGTTTTTTTTTCAAATTCTGAGAAAATTAACTTGGCTTAAAATCTATAATAATGGGATCTGGACTGTGTGAAGGCAACTTACCCTTGAAGGTGCTCAGATGGAAATGCAAGAACCCATGAATGTTCTACTTAAAAGCAATTAATGTCCATGTTAAAACCTCACTGGAAGACACACAAATTCCCCTGACTTTCTCTTAAGTATTTACCTGACATGATTTTAAAAATGCCAAACAAAGTTCATATTTATAATCACCTAGAGGCACTAAAGCACTATTTATATTATAGTTTGGGTTTTGTGTTTGTTTTTTTTTTTTTTCCCTCAGGAAATCATTAGTTAATAAAACTGTGCTAACCTTTCTATTCATTTTGATACAAGGGCAAGCATTACAATATGGAGAACTCTAAGATGTACAATTAAGAGAGCAAGTGAATCATAAATATAAACGATCCTAGGAGCATGTTTAAACCTTGAATGGGAACATAAGGTCAGTTTTGGTTAACCATTTGGATAAATTTAGCCTTTAATGGAATCTAGAACCAACAGAAGTATTTCCTTTTTTTAGACATTCTAATGGAAAAAGAATTAAGAGAAAAATTGTCTTGCAATGTAAGCACAAAATTGTTGGACTAAATCAACAAATGAGAATATGAAACTCAGAAGTCTAGGCTTGTTATCCAAGCTAAGAGAAATGCAAAACATATGTATGGCAGAGAAATAAATGAAAGACCAAATTCTGACTATAGTTACACCCATAAAATTTCAGTGATCATACTTGGGCTACACGGTGATAGATTTTTAAAATACTGCCTTCTCAGTCAATTAAGGAGGTGGTTTTGTAGTACGTTACAAATACACTTCTTTGACCTGAAACCATCTCTTTAAAATGGCAATTTAATGCTTTAGAAAATGAATATTTGCTGCAGAAGTTTTTTTAAAAAAATATCTTAATAAAATAGGAGCTTGATTCAATCTTTATACAGACTTTAAGTGCATGAGCCAAAGTCATTATAGAAACACATTTCTAAACTATAAAGCATGTACAGAAGTCCGTTTTACATTTAATTGTCAGAGCAGGCAAACCACTTCCAACAAAGCACAAAAATAATGATCTTAGATAGAAATCATTCCTCTTACAAAAACCTACACAGGAGATTATTTTTATCATCTGACTCTGTTCAACTCAGTTTACAAGAAAATGGTATTAAGAGATATGCAGAGCAGATTAGCCTTCTCCTTAATGAACTTCAGTAGGTTCCGGGAAGCAGGTAGCTTCAGCAAGAGTGATCTCCACTGCCTGGCTCTGTGTTGCAGTCAGATCCACGTTATGTGGCCTAAAAAGTACAGAAGTGGGGCTTTCTCACCTGTGCTGCATGTGTGGTATTTGCCTTGGAGACGGAGGAAAGGCAGTTTGGGGTAGGAAGAAATGACAGCTGCTGAAACTTTTGGCTGGTGCATTTTAGGTGTATTCTTAGCTGTGGGCGGTTTGAAAAAAAGGACTATATCCTGGGTGAGGAATAACTAGTTCCAGGAGTGTTCTGGTTCCTCTTTTGAGCAGAACATCAAGTAAAATCACCCAGATAAATCAAGGCAGAGTAGTCTAAGGTCCTACCAGAAACTTAAAATCTGCACAGTGGTACAACTGGAAAACATAAATCTGAAACCTCCACTTTTTCAGAAGACACTTTTCTTGCATAGTGCCAGTTCTGGGATTAATCTTGCCCATGCACCACCACTCACTTCTAGTATTTTAACATGCAAATATACTCCAACCTGTTTGCATGAGTGGCAGCAGCACACTGGTAGCTACCTGCTTATGCCTCTCCTGTACTCTCTCTGCTCCTTCTTAGGTTCAATGAGGTCCTTATTCCTTGAAATAAAAGCACAGGAGAGCAAAAACACCTTGCAGAAATGAGTTTCTACATCTCTCAGAAACCTTAGCCTTGGAGTTTCCACAGAGGTCTCTCCTGTCCTCACACTTTGAGACCCTTAGTGGAACTGTATTACAGTGCCACATATGCCATTAGTGAACATATCCTGTGAAATACGTGGTAGGTCATTTCCCCTGCTCTCTTAAATGAGAGTAAAAAAGAAATTAGGGACTGAATCTCAGCCTTGAAAAGGCTGGAGTGATTTTGGTCAGAAGGAAAAAGAGGTTTGAAGAAGTAATCATGCCTACTCTCTTTTCCTCTTCATTTCAAATTTCTGTTGCCTGTTTGGTAAAGCTACACAAAATCTTGGGAGGTGTAAAGAGAACACCCCTGCCAGGCTCAGCTCTTGGCCAAGCAGGTGAGCATACAGGGTCTGTAAAAGCACCTGCCTGACTCCATCTCGAGCTTAACTGCAGAGAGCAGGTTAGGTGCAGGAGTGAGCCACAGATGATGTCACTTCTTCACAGCAGTCAAGGCTGGGCTCACATAGGGAAAATATATAGCATTTACAATGGCCAGAGAATAATCCCATCTATATTTTTATATTGTCAGTGCCCCTTGAATTGGGGAAAAAATGCTAATGGCAAATTAGAGCCCTGTTATGTATTCCACAGGAATAGTGGTATATGAAGTAATTATACTCTACTATGGAGTTGCTAGTGAATAAACAATAATTAATGGATTGTTTTAATGTGTTACTACAATTTTGATGTCAGTGTTGGGCCTGAAATAATGGAGAGCTATTTTAAGGCATTACTGAGCATGTGCCATTCTCATTTCCAATGGTAAACTACCAAATGTGAAATTCGTCATTGAAAAGCTCCAAGGGAATATCGAAGGGAGCATGCTAAATGTATTTATGCTTTTAGGCAGAGCTAACACAAAAAAATATCTCTTAAGATGCACATATCTTATGTGGACCAGAGACAATATTCTTTGTTTTCTATGGTCCACATAATAGAAGAGGAGAGATGTAAGGAGAGAAGCACTAAGTGCCCAACTCCTAATACTTTCCCTCCCCGGCAGACAACTTTGCTCATGCTAGTAAGAAATTACTAACAAGAGTAGTGAGCAGTGGACAGAATGTGATTGCTTCCATACATCATCTTTTCCTTTTGTAAGGACCCCTTGGATCCCTAAAAAACAACGTTCAGATTTTTCTAGCCATTTCCTCTCATCCTTCCGTCTCCTTATGCCAATAGGAAAGGCAAGAAAAAGACAGATAATGCTTAAGAGAAAGTTTCAGAAGCACTGAGTGATTTGCAAAGTGAAGTGCTATGCCCTCATAGCTTCTCAGGAGGAATCTAAGCTCCTAGTGCAAGATTTTTCAAAATCTTTATTTTTGATATTTCTGATCTTTTCTCTCTTTAATAATCTATTTCATTAAAAGAAATATTTAGTGTAGTATCTGTCTTACAGTGCTAAAAAACTAATGATTGATCAAAATAGTCAGTAGTCAAATAGCACTTGAGGCTCACAATCTCTTGTGGGTGGGTAAAGAATCTAGAAAAATATGCTTTTGGCTTGGCAAACGAAAAAAAATACTGAACTTCCTATTTGTTAAAATAAGCAATTATCAGGACTAACTAACCGTGTTTCCTAGTCCTTTTGACTGGAAAATTCCCATGGGTTTTCACAGTTTCTACCAGCTGCTGGTACTTGCCATTTCCCCATCCTTTTGTAGCCATGACAATCTCTCTATACGCATTGCAAGAGGCTCTCCTTGCCCTCTCTCACCTGTCAGCCCAAGCTGTTTTTCATTATGGTTTGACGGTGTACACAGATTATTTTGTCCTTTCAGCCTGTAATAGGTTTAGCGGTTGAGCGTGGGAGAATGAAAAGGTCTGTAATGCTTAAATCATTACTTGTACAAATAGACCTCTCTTACTTTTCCTATATTTATTCACATCTCCCACATCTACCCATTCTGTGAGTGTACTAAAACTCAGATAAAGAATCCAATTATTTCTGCTGCTAAAATATGACCATCTGGTCAAATTATGCTTTCCTCATTCCCTTACTGTGAACAGGTACGCTTGTCTTTCACACTGATTAATTTGGAATGTTGACCTGATTTTTTAATATAGAATTGTTCTTTTCCCTTTCCAGCTTGTTTTTGTATTAGGTAATACAAAATTGTATTAGGTAATACTTTTTTATTTGTTCTATTTTTTTTAATTAAAATTACTTCTATAATGAATTTGGGCACAGGAAATTCAACTCTGACCACGGGGGAGTTGATAAGAACTGGACACATTACCCTTGTGAGGTTTGTCTGTCGCTACATGATACACTAAAGATCACTTTCTTCAGTAGGCCAGGTATTTTTATATGAGAAATGTCATCATGTAGGTTTAATGATAAGTGCTATCTATTTTTTTTTTTTTCTTTTTAAAACAAAGTCAGAAACAGATCAATTACCTTTTAACTGCTTTACTGAAATGAATCTGATACCCATCCAGCCCTGGAGATTTGCCTTTCCTGGAATCCCAAATAAATAGGGAGCAGCAGTAGAATTAAAAAAAAAAAAAAAAGATTTATAATCACGATATGAAAACAGGGAACTCTAATTTGCAGTTGATGTCATCGATATGAGCTCTGCTTATCTGGGAGTAATACATAATACTGAAAAAAAATGTTTAATTGCTGCCTTAATTTCAGTTAGCTTGGTCAGTGTTCCTTTGGGCACACTTTGTAAGCCGATGGGATATTATTCTATCAGGTTTATTGCTATTTTCTCCATAGAATCTCTAACTTGTGCTTTTCATTAAGAAGAGTGTTATCTTCTAAGTAGCACATTTAAGCTCTCCTCTTAGAGTAATAATATCTTCCTATAGGTTCTACTTGCTTTTATTTTTACGAAGCTTTTCAAAAGTAGTATGATCAATTCTTCTAAAATGCCTGTGCCTTCCATCTGCTCTCTGTGGTTGGAAACACAATTTTAATTACTGTTTTTGCATCTTTTGATGGCATATTTAATGCTATTTCATCATTTTCATTCAGAATCCAGAAATTTGGTTAATTTCTCAGGGTATTTTGAATTATTGTTTTTGCCAAAGGGAACTGAATTTTGCTTTATAGACGCATCCTCTTGTAAATCATCTATGTCAGTCACATGCAGCAGGCACAGAGTATGGGTTTCTCTTTCATATTTGGGAACACTTTAAAGAGAAAAAAAAACCACCCTTCTAGCTTGTTTTTAGTTCAGTTGTTGCCTGTGTTTAAAACTGATCCCAACTGAACCGGGGTAGATCATTCACCCATTAGATTTTCGCTAATTTTAAGTTAACTCTGTCGCTTGATGAGCTTTTTCACTAATCAGCCTTATTGTGGAGTAGAAAACACGACTGTTTATCTAGTATTGTTTTACCAACAAGCAAGACAGTATAAGCAAAGGAGAAGCCAGGGAATTATGCATACAAGTAAGCTTAATTTTAATTCCCCGGAAAAGTTCTGGAATACATAATCAAACTGACCATTTAGAAGCACTGAAAAGAAAATAAGGAGATGGGTAAAAGCCACTATGGATTTGTGCCCAAATCATGTTGAACTGATCTAATTTCATCTAAAAGCAGAGCATGAGGGCTCATGGGCAGAAGAATCACACATGATGTTATTGTAAGCAAATAAGGAAATGTGTTCTGTATGACTATATGGGTAGGATCAGTTCAAAAGTGTTGTTTCTATCACCTGTCTTTTTATTATCTATATTAAGTACTGTAAACATTTAACAGACCCAATCTTTCTTGTAGTTTCATACTCAGTACCTCTTTTGATTTTAAGAATGATCCATTGATAATTGCTTTCTGCATGCATTTTTAAGGACTTCTCTGTGTTGAAGCAGAGCAGTAGAATTCAAACTGATCTTGATAACTTGCTTTGAAAAAAATCATGTTACTCAATATGGACAAGAGGAAGACAGCTCACCTAGAAAGTAATAATCTGCCAGGCAAAAACAGGTCAGGGATTAACTGGTGGGGTATCAGTTCTGCAGAAAGAGGTCTAAGGGAATGAATGGAAAACTAAATAGGAGTCAATATTGTTACACTTGTGAGAAAGCAAGAATTCTACTTGAAAGCGCAAACAGGAATGTAGTACAAAAAACCACTGAAATAATTCTTCTCAGCACTGGGAAGACTTCAGCTGGAGTGCCACAGAAAATTTTGGGTACTACAGTTTGAGAATGACTTATACCAGTTAAAGAAAGAAAGCAACAAGAATGGTTAGTTGTTTAGAAATTGTGATATTCGAGGAAAGCTTGAGGTTATACCTTCTTTATCTTTTAGGAGTGATGACACCACCAAGGATCTTGTTCCAGAGAGCAAATTTGCCAAGTACATGTAAAGAATAACATAGGTTATAGAGCCTGTCCTGGGACACAAGAAGGGACCAAACAGCTTCTTGAGCATATTCCACCTCTAGTATTCCATGAAGCTATCAATTCTTACCCCAATGTCTCTGCATCGAGGACCCTATGCCTGAATTACTGACTACATGTATACTAATAAAATAAATATGTCAGGGGCATAGGCTCAGGTCTTCATATCTCACGATCCATTCTGCTTGATTATTGGCATGAGTCCTGGCATGGTTTTGATGATGCCAAGGAATCATCTGGAGCATAAGTCTGCCCCAGGGATTGCTCCCAGCTGGCTGAATATACAAGGCCACCTTGTCCTGGGGATTGTGTAAGGAGAGGATAAAGAGCTCAGCTGCAGGAGCACAGCTCTGCTCTGCCCTTTTCGTCAGGGCATGAGAACATCCCATACCCTGTTGTAACTATTAGTATAGGCAACGGCATGGTGCCTTTGTAGATCTCCAAGGAAATGTCGGGTCTTCTACACAGCAATCATAGACTCATTTAGGTAAGTCATTGAGCTGCTCTTGACTACCTTGGAGCTCTTCCTCTGGCTCCAACTAAGTTTCCCCAATTATCCTAAAATTATCCTAGCTATCCTCAAAAAAACACTGTTTTCAAAATTCAGACCCTCCAAATCTAACAAAGAATAACTGCTCCTGTTTCCTCCTTGGTTTAATTCTGCCTATGCACACAGGAGTTCAGCTAGTGAGAACAAACTGCCAAGCAGTGTTAAAGCAGAAAGGCAAAGCCAGGCAGTTACTAGTGATATTACAGCACCCTCAGCCCCCTGTTCCAGGGTGGTAGAAATGGGGGGGAGGGGGCGGAGCACAGTAATTTCGAGTGAACGTGAGAAATGACATTGGAGGGGGGGACAGCTACAAGTGGGAGGAAGAAGCACCTATTTGAGGGTTGCAGCTATGGTCAGTGTAATAAACAGCTGTCACCACCCACCAGCAGCCCTGTCACTGTCAGCTCTTCAGAGATTCAGTCAGATTGTGTTACTGTCCCTGATCAAAGCAAGCAGCTGATGGAATAAACATGCTGACCTTATGGTCTGCTTATAATAAACCCCAGCAATATTGCTCACTCTAACTGTGGGCAATTCAGACTGCTTTCTCAAGTTGTGTTTGCTAGCAATCAATTCCTACTGAACAGTGTAGGTGGAAGATAAATGAAAACATCCTATCAATACAGGCAAAATGTCACAAAGGCTTATTTGAGCTTCATCATCAACTTATCTTGCTGGGTGTGAATCCCCACGTACTCTCTCTTTTCACCATAATTGTAGTAAATAATCCTTACCGTGTTTCTCTGAGGAGAGCATTTCCTCTGGTTGCTATAGAAAAAATAACAAATATCTAGTAATGCAGCCATTTTCATTACATACTGTTCAATTAGAAGACAGCAGGAAAGTGTTTTTTTTTCCCGGAAGCTGGACAGTTTGCTAACTAAAAACTCTGATGCTGCAGGTAAAGGACTGCATGGCATGTGGCAAAAAAAGTTATTTACCAAGCAGCTGTTGCTACTTTGGTTTGAAAAGGGAGCTGGATTAAAAAAAAAAAAAAATAAAAAAGCTTTTAGTAGTTTATACTTCAAAACTTGAAAGTTCCAAAATTCTTCAATTACATGGGCAAGGTCCCCAGAACTTTTTTTAAACCTTTTAATAGAGGTTTTAAGATTCTCACAGATGGAAACCTTTCTCTATTACAGAAGCTGTATTTCCTAGGTGACAAGTGGAGAGTCTCGTCACCTGTGGAGTCAGCAGCTGGGGCAAGATTAATTAGCAAAGCTGAGAAGGTTGTTGTGCCTGAACCTGCAAGACAAAGAGAAAAATATTCTCATTCTTAGACCAGACTTCAAGAGGAACATAAATAACTTCTCTTTTTTTTTTTTTTTTATATGACTAAGACTGAAGTTTCACTCGCCTATTCAAAACTGATATATATTTTAGATACAGAGAAACAGCTGAACACAAGTGATAGTCAACCACATAAAAGTTAGAGATGAGCTATAATATTTTTTTCTGGACAGGTCTCACATTTACTGATATAAACTTAGAGTTACTTATGTCAGAAAACTGCAATTCTTGTGTGGGTTATCTATGACTACATCTATCAACTTGATGTACGCTTAATTTGGGAGCTGAGTTTTAACTCATATTTCTTGTAACATAGGACTGAATTTCATCATTCACTAAAGGGACGGTTAATCTAATGAAGGTGAAGAACTCAGCCTTCTTCAAAACAGGTATGGATGTAGCCAGTTGGGATATGTGACTGTCAAATTATCTTTCTTACTTAAATGGTTGTTTAGAATTATTCTATATATAAATGTGTGTGTATATATACCTTTAGAGCTGATATCTCATAATCATAATGTCCTTAGCTATAGCAATTCTTTTCTTGCACAGATCTACCCTAATGCAGGATATCTGGTTGCTGGCATGATCCCACTGTGAGCCCTGTTTAGCCATTCCAAAACCACAGCAACGCTGAAGCAACATATGTGAGTCCTGCTAGCGGTGGTGTAGCTGCTGCTGCAAAAGCTGTGGGAGAGGGACTTTTAAGGCCTGCTGGGTTGGCAAGGGCAGTGGTTGCAACATGGATACGATGGCTGGGAAAAATGGGAGTGATCCAGAAATGGAGAGTGCCCGTGTCCTGGGACCAGGAGACACTGTGGACAGGAGGAGAGAGAAACCAAAGTGGTATGGAGGAAAAGCTTCAGAGTGACAAAACATCCTGTTGTGGGGACATCCAGTTCAGCCACAAGTGTCCAGTTACTTGGCCAACTGGAAGAGTAGCGAAGGTGTCTTTGTAACCTGTGACCTGTTAGTGGTGGTTACAGCTAAAGAGTAAGTTGGAGAAGTTCCTGGGCTGTCCTGGTGCAGCACATGTAGGAGGCTGCTTCACAGCTCGAGGAGATACAGCTTAGAATTGCATTCATAACCTATGTTTCTTGTTTATTTGGTTTGGGTTTTAGTTTGTTTTGTTCCTGCATACTGCTCTGGAGAAGAGGATGAGAGAGAGGGAGAGCTGCCTTTCGGCCATCTTCTCATTGTTTGTGTTGTTTTGCCCTTTCCAGGCACTCTCAGATAGTAGGGCATCTGGGCAGGGGTAACCCTGCAGGGCTGCTTTTTCCATGTTCCTGTAAAGTTCCTTCTGCACTTTCCCTGAAAGAACTGATCAGGAAACAAACAGAACTGGAAAAAGCAAACCCCGCCTGGCCATAATGAGGAACCAGGCCCCTCATTTAAAACAGAAACTTTTCCTCAGGAGGTCCAAGAGAGATGCTGCTCTGTTAGGCTGTGAAATAGCTTCCCATGGGAAGGAACAGAAATCCTATTGTGTGAAACAATTTAAATTGAACTGAACGGAGCACTGGCATATATACTACAGGGAGTACTTTTGTATAGCCAAAGGGATAAATAAGAAGAATTTAAATGTCTTTTTCGTATCTTCTGTCAGTGACCCTCTGGAAGCAAAGGCATCTGAGAGTAAGCTTAGCAATGGCATACAAATACTGTGTGTGTGACAACCAATAGTAAAATAGGGAATTAACCTTTCTTCAACATAGGATAATGCAATGAAAATGGAGGAAAGAGATGTAGGCTTGATATTCAGAAGACTTTATTGCCATGTAAAGTGATACAGTCCTAGGACACAGGCTCTCAAGGGAAATAGTCAAAATTAAGAGCCTCAAAGGATTTAAAGCCAAAATTGGTAAGTATCTAAGCTGGCTGTGGGGGAGCACAGCTGAGAGAGAATCCAGTTCAGTGCAAAGGTATGGTCTGGAGTTATCGCCTTCATTCATGACGCACTGTGTCCTGCTATCCTCCCAATCAAATGTAACCTCAGTAAGTATTTGATGGTTTCTAATTTTGAGATTTTTTTTTTTTTTTTTTTAAATCTTCAGAAGTATACAAAAGGCATGGCATTGTTTTTGTTAGCAGTGGCAGTCACCTGGAAAAAGTCAGTGTATCATGGCGGGGGAGTTCCTAATGCAATTTGCAACATGTCAGGGAGAGTTTAACCTCCAGGATGCTGAAGATAATATACTGATGCAAATACCCGTGAAACAGTTGCTGTTTCATTTGGGCCAGATTACTGGCTCCCATTTATATTACCTCCAAGCTTCTTCTACTGTTAGATTCTTTTCAGTTATCCCCTGGTGTATACATTATGTCACCTTCAGCTCACAATGCCAAATTCAGAAGTGATGTCAAAGAGGATAGAAATCAAGTATCAGCATGCTGCCAGAGGCCTGAAGGAGTGGGACTCAAAGAGGGTTTGCTTGAAGATTCTTGGCCAGAGACCTTTACTTGCAGATGCGTCTGGCTGTAAATATATCTTGCACAGAGTGTGATTCTTTTACAAGGTTTCCTCTCTGTATCCATTACTTAAATGAACTCAAAGAAGAAGAAGTTTTTGTTTCTATTAGGTGTTGACCACTGACTTTAGAGAAAAGGAGTGGGAGCCCTCCTTGCACTGTCTGTACTCCCTGGGCAGGTGAAGCTGTAGGTCCTACTGCAGAACATGGAGAACCTGTAGGAGTGCTTTATCCTAGTCCCTTTATCTGCAGGAGTCATTTTGTAAGGTGATTTTATAATATGTATTTTTCCTTACCTGTAATCTGCTGAAGTTAATAATCTTGTTGGATTTAGTAGCTTTTAAATCCAGCCCCTGTCCTCTCTGTGAGAAAATCTACAGCTTCCCCATAAAACCAGGGCAATGCTAGTGTAAGGAATGGTGAGTGAAATATTTCTGTGATATTAACAAATCATTGTTTATGAGTGTCATGACAAAAAAAAAAACACCCACCTTAGTAAAAAATGATTTCACAAAACAATTTGCAGTGCAAATCTCACTTCTACAGTGTGCCTGCTGACTTATCTATTATAAATTAGCTCATTTTAAAATTGGTGAAGTCTGCAGAATGCTGCATTCCCTCTAGACTGGGAGCTCTACACATACTGTCTCATAGGGGATGAAAAAGTAATTACTGAAGATCACCCTTTCCCAGACAAGTGCTGTGGACTGTTCAACCACTCATTTACAATTTAATCCCAGGGTCTTCAGTGAAATAAGTGTTTAGGTGCTAACTGGAGGCTAACAAAATGGTTATTTAAATTCATTACATATTTGAAAAAACAGAAAACATACTTTCAATTGTGTGGTATAATTGAAGCTGTTACTTTTGTGAGGAAAAGGGGAAACAATTGAATAGGACTGTGTGATCATTTTTATTATTTTATTTTCCTCTCTCTCTCACACATACTGACTGCTTTCCAATTCAATATAATTTCTACTTTTTTCTTAACATGTAGATTATGTTGAGTGATAAATAATAGTGTACTGTTTCACCAGCTATAATGTTTGAAACTCTCCATAGATAAAAAAAAATCATAGTTATAAATGTTTCTTTGAGAAGTATTTTTAAAGGTTTAAGCATCTGATACAGAATACAATGGGATAAAGAATCATACTTCTTAAAAATGACAGGTTGTTAGTGGTCTAATTGCATATATTTGTTTTGGAAGTTAATGAGAGCAACCAATACTATAAGACTTGTTTTCTTATAATGAAGTATGTGCTCCTTGAAAGAAAGATAATTTTTTTTTTTTCTAAGCTCCTCCTCTGTGCCTGTTTTTTGCTATTACTCTGCGTAGTGAAAGCAGTAAGTTCTGCTTAGTGTTGAAGACTCAGTTCATGTTCAAAGGATCAGATTTTCTTTTGGTGTAAGTGAATTGACAACAGTTTAACACTGCTCATTTAAACCATCTGAGATTCTGTTTTTTGTTGTGGCCTTTTCCACTCCTTTCCATCCATTTCAAACAGCATTGCTGAAAAGGTATTGAGGTCCAGATCTGCAAAGTTATTTCAGTGCCCATCTTTCTTTGAAATCAATGTGATTTATGTTCCTAACTGCCTTTGAGCAGCCAAGACTGAAGGATACAGTAATGTGAAGGCACATACAAAGTGAAGCTATCCCAATTTAAATTTAAATGTGGTTGCCTTCAGTCCTTTAGGAAAAAAAAACAACATCAAAAACAAACAAACAAAAAAACACAACAGAGGAATGCATTTTATTTCTTGTGGATCCTTCCTCTCTGGTAATTTTAATATGAGTGAAATAATTTAAAAGTAACTCCCAGGTGATCCCCTGTCATTTCTGGGTCTCAATGTAGAAGCATGCGTATGCCAATACCACAAGCTTGCTTTGCCTGGGCTGTAATACCTTTGATGTTCACTGAAGTGCGGTGTGCTGCAGTGACAATAACATACAATTCTGCAGAATTCAGTGGGGATCATCCCAGGTACAAGAAAGGGATCAGAACACTGCTCACTTAGCTCACATTTCAAATTAAAAAGTCAGGCTCATGGTACACTGAAACTGTTCTTTTTCATAGATCTCCAATACCTCCAATTCTCAACTTTGAGGTAAAGCGATATATTAGGAAAGCATAAAATGCGGCAGGTAATGAAAATCATAAAAATATTATGTTCGTGTTTATTATTACTCACCTACAGAAATGAGTGAAATGTATCATGTGTACTGCCACCAAAAGTAGCATTGGTATTTGTCGGAAGACGTTTTCTACCTCACAGTGATTTCAGATTTATATATTTTGTTGAAGTGTGTGCTGCAAATCTAGAAAAATTATCACACAAGGTATGATGTAAAAGGTCCCTTGCAAGATGCATTGTTGGACTGACAGGATGCCATACCAGATGATACCTGGTAAAACAAAGCAAAAATGTGCCAGTAGCTGTTGTGTTTTCCTACTCAGTCACTGAGAGCATGTTGCAGCTTTTAGCCTATTGCTTGGAGTCCATCCAAACCATCTGTACCCATATAGCCAGCAGCGAAGCAAAATTCTATGGGGTCAAACTTGCACTTTGTGAAAAAAGGCAGTCTCTTTGACCTCCTAATTAAGTCACCTATTGATTTCAGGAGTTTGTAGCTGGCACCGTCAGGTATTTTCATGAAGTATTTGAAGGATGTAGAATGGGTGAAGAAACTTCTGTGAAAGCTATATGCAATACACAGATGCAATACAACTGTGGAGGGCCTCCTGGCAGCCACCAGCTGAAAACCCAGTGGAATCACTGAAAATCATCTGCTGGCCATAATGACCAGACACAAAGTTTGGATCATCTTGTAAACAACACCAACGTTGCATTTAAACAAAGTCGTTTCCATTAAAAACATGAGTTACTGAAGATCTGTTGTGTGAAATTTTCCCAGTGTTTTTAAAGGAATTCTCATTGCTGATGATGGTGTTTGACTCTTGCTCTATAAATTCTTGCAGTGTAACAGGCTAAAGATGATGAACAAGACACTGATATGAGCCACTCAGCAACAGATGGTGAAATATCACTCTTCCAATGTTTGGGGCACAATTTTAAACAGATAGGTAGTGGAATGCTCTTATCACAAATTCTCTTTAGATTGTAGGCAATGTAAATGAATTACATGCCTATTTTATTTTTTTCATTCTTAAAAAAAAAAAAGATCCAAGTCCTGTTACTTACAGTAAAACAGATTTATACTATTTATGTCGAAAACTAAACTTTCCCTGTTGTAATCATTAATTTTACAGCTATATGAAAATATGTAAGTAGGTGCTATAAGCTGTATTAATTTCATATTCAAAGTGACATCATGTAAACAGGAAAAAAAACTTTTTTTTTTTTCCTGAAACAAGCTGATCCACTCAGATACTACATCAGTCAATTTCCCTATTCACACTACTTCGTAATATTAAAGGTATAGACTTCATAATATTAAATGGTAAAGACCATGAGGGTCTGCTATCTAGTACTGCAAGCTTAAGTGGCAGAGAGGTTATACAATTTCCTTTTATACAAGGAAGACTTTTACCTTTTGTCTTTTTTTTTTTTTTTAATTTTAAATTGAGACACATAACGTTATCAGAAATATATTGACACACTAAGATACCAAGAGATGATGCAAAAATATGTATTACCCCAGAGATTCATTGTAATGCTTCTCCATTTCTTTTTACTGATCACAGTTCGTTGTTATATGGTCACCATAACAGCCTCTATTCAACTCAGGGGCTTGCTCTTTCCCTTCAGCGGTGTATGTCCTTAACACCTCTCCTCATATCTTTTGTCATCTGTAATTTCAAGAACACCTTTTTTTTTTTTTTTTTTTTTTTTTTTCCCCCTCCATAATCACTACAACATCCTTTCCATAGATACTATATGTCACAGTGTGATAAATACAGTCAAGTGAAGACTTTCTTGGGTCTGGTGCATACAAGAAAACTTGCAAAGGGTTAATTAGGGAATTATACATTTCTGTTTGTTATTTAAAGGAGGCTAATAGGAGAAAGTTCTTTGTGTGCCTACTTTGATAAAGTAAGGCATTTAACAGTCCCCTAGCAATTTAGCCTCAAATTAGAAGGATTACTATGTATCCTTACTTGTGCTCTTCTTCATTGAAACTTTATAGCTATCTATCTAAATTGATTTGGAATTGGTCTACTTAAGGCCACTGAAAGACAGCCCTGGTTAAGCCGGTTTATCCCCTGCTTAGTCAATTTAGTGTAATTTAGTAATCTCCTGAAGCAAGATGAGAAAGTTTTAATCAAAGCTTAAACTGGGGCAAATGAATATATAAAGAGAGGTTTACAACAACTGAACTGGAACAATTTAAATTCAGATATCTTCCTGAACCCAGGGTCGTGATGGAGAGCCTCTGAAGCGGTAACACATAAGCAGTGACAGAGCTAGTTTAAAGAGAGCATCTAGGGAGATGTGTGCTATTCCTTTAAAAGCTGTAGAAGGAAATCAGGCAGAAGGAGCCCTGGGGAAGACATGGTAGTAAATTAAATGAAGGAGGAGAGGCTTTAGGGCCAATAATAGTTTTCTGTATTCTAATAATGATCTTTGAGAGTGCTGGGAGAAACGCTTTGTGATTCTTCACAGCTGCTGCAGGAGAGCTTTTGTCTTAAAACTTCAGTCAGTGTCCTGTTTGAACTGAGTCCTTAGCATCTGTCCTGGTGTTATTTTCAGTCTTTGGTCTGTGTGTATAAAAGCCAAAGGCTTGCTTTAAAAAAAATATATTAAACCTGATTCTTTCTTAATCAGAGGTTTCCTGATGTCAGTGCTTATATCCAAAAATGACGACTTTGCGATACCACACCAATGCTAAGCTTTAGTCTCTACCTGTAACTTTTCTATGAACTGGATTTAAAGGTGGTAGTCTTTCTGGTTACTTAGAGCAAGAACCACCCAGCAGCTTCCCTAGATTACACCCAAAGGGAAACTTGTTTATGTTGCTGGGGTACAGTTGCAGGGCCACCCCAGAGCCAAGCTGAGAAACGGGAGAGGAATGCTGCTGGCTTCTGGTCTGTTTGGAAATAGGCAACAAAGAGGAGTACAGTGCCTTTTTAAAATAAAATAAAAATGTAGTCTTTTGTTTTTAACTCAAACTTCTGTCATGGGATTTGCCTCAGCTGTCATGGATGCAAAGGTGTCTGAATGAGTCTGTTACCCAAATGTGTTGCCTGTTCCTGCAGTAAAGGGAATGAAAATGGTGCCAAAGCCAGCACAGGTGCCAGGGGTGAGGGAAGACCTCAGTGGTGCAATGGGTCTCAACAGGGTCAGGGGCCAGGCTTTCTTGTCGAGTCCTGCATGCTGGTACTGTGCAATTGCCAAGCTGCTGAGGGATTTGTGACTCCTAGCCTATTGCACGGATCCTAAAGTTAGGGATCCCTTTGTCCACATTTCTTTCTAGGGGCTGGGAGTGCCTGGAAAACAGCTGGCAAAGGGAAAACTTTGTATTCTGTGTTGTACCCTGTCCCTGGAGAGTGCAATTAAATGTTATAAAATCAGAATGCATCTGCTGAATCATTTAAGACTGAAGCTGAGAAGGGGAATGAGAAATATGGGTTTGCTTAAAACCAGCGTGGAATCTGGTAACACAGGTGAGAACTCCCAAATCTTCCAAAACTTTCCAGTCCACAGTTTCAGTTTTTCTTTGCGCTACATTGTACCTCACTAGATCTTAGTCCAAGAAGCCCCTGAAACCACTGACCTGAGTGTGCTTTAGCCTCTTCATCTTAAACATTTTGTTTGTTACAAGCTGCTTCTAAATCCAATAGTCCATCATGTTCAGTACATTAATATTTTTAATAGTAGTGTTCCATCTATTTGGTATATAAATATCAATGCTCCAACAATGTAGCAATTGAATTATTTTTCCATGAAGCTGTAAGTATTGTTGTTAATATTTTTGGCAGGTCACAGCAGAGGAGAGATGGGAAGTGAAAGCGTGTAAGTCAAACAAGCTTTGTTTCCCCTTCAGCCAACGTAAGAGGCCTCTAGTCTTCCTAGGTAAAATATAATCGGCACAAAAATTTTGCAGAAAGACCTACTGCTGGTATAGGATGATGAGGTCCTTTCCTCTCTTATTTTCTTGTTTGCAGAAAATGTTGCATTTCTGAATATGTTCTCTGTGAGGACACTTATATACATTTCAATTAAAAAAATAAAGTGGAGATTATTTGGTATATTTTTCCCCCATAATTTGTTTTCCAGTATTTGCAGTATTGTGCAAATCATCTCAGCACATATTTTTCATTTTGCAGTAGGAACACCTTTATGTCTTCTTGACATCTTGTATTTCCCTTGTCTTGCTCTAAATAGCATCATTTAGTCAGCAGTGAGCATACATTGGTTCTGCTTCTTGAGCTCTCTGTGAGATCTTTCACCTTTTCTCTTCCTGCCTATTTCCATTTCCTTTTTAGCAGGCCAGTCTTTCCTTGCAACTTCAATATAGTCTCATACAATTACCTTTGACAACTTACCCATCTTCAGCTCTCCAGATACACTGCGGTCTCTCTCTCTTTCTTCTGAAAGTCTGTCAGCCTTTTTAAATATCATATAGAACAAAAAGATCAATTGATTTATTTGTTTTGGCTTTCCTCCTGTGCCACCTCCGGGGCTTTAACAGTCTCCATCCCCTACCCTCCGTTCCCATTCCTAGCCTGAAGCTCCTCTTCAGCACTTTCTTCCCTTTCACCTGTACAGGATATTCTGTCCAGTTCTCCATGACCTCTCCCCCTGCTGTAATACTCTCTGTTCATGGGTTTCAAGCTAAAAACTTGATTACTGCAACTAATTAATGGAACCTAAAACTTGTGTCATAAATTCTTTTCCTGTCCACACATATTCTTATTTGTCCAAATTCTTTCTTACTGGTCGTGCTGACAAACCTCCCTCCCTTTAAATCAATTCTGTGTTTCAGGTAAAATCCCAGGTTTTTCTTCTAACCTTCAAGACATTGTATATGTCCGTTTCTTGCTGCTTAGCTGCTGCTGTTATCTTCTTGTCTGAACTTTCATTCTTACCTGTTCTGCCAATGTGCCAAACTTTGAATTTGGTGCCTGACTTCTGTTACTGGCTTCACACTCTTCCGTGCCAATACTGTATGCATATTTCCATTGCACTAGATTGATCTGTAAGGCTGCAACAACCTCCTCCTTCAAATCCTGCCTTAAACTCCTTTTTGTTATGATACCAACACTATTAATTAATTTACCAATGAAAGATCTATCAAGAATCTCAATCCCGGTATGTGCAAACCAGCTTTGCAAGATTCAGAAAATGTATATACACATATACTAGCCCCTCTAAGTATATGAATGCTTTGCTGTGATCCTTGTCTTCCCTTGTTCCTTAATGCTTATCAAATTTTCTGGTTAAATAAACAAATCAAGTCAGGGGCCCACATCCTCAGAAGTTACGTCTGGTTTATCCTGCAATCCAACAGATTCTTTCTATTGTTTTACTATATCTATTTTGAAGCAATATAAATCTTCTATCCTTTGGGGGCAGAAGCATATATGAATGTATTTTTTTCCCTGCCCTCAACTTAATTGTACATTAAGTAACTAACTCACAATTATCCTTATCTATGTTATGAAATACCTTAAAATTCATACAATTATTGGGTTTTTGTTGTTGGTTGAGTTGTTTTTTTCTTTCCCCCAGGGGAAAGAAATTCAAACCTATGAAAACTAACAAATAAGTTAGAAAATGAATTCCTAATTATAGTGCTGGCCGTAAGCACTTTTAAGTGCATCTTATTAAAACTTTGAGGGATGTGAAAGGATCATATATATAACCTGAAGATATTTATTCTCTTGCTTCTCTAGAACTTGAAAAATAATTTAACATAGAAGGCATGCATGGAAAGCAAGGCAAGTAGCCTTTGGAATTGCATGGAATTTCTTGTTGTGAAAATTTACTTTTTAATTAATCATCTAGCAATGATACGGAAAACAGACACAATATGGTATTGTTTCATCCACAACAAAATAACTTATGAAGAGGCTATGGAAAGATAGTGATATAAAAGATAGTGACATAAAAAAGTACTCAAGACAGCATGTAAATGCTAAACAAAGATACCTAAGAGCAAGTATATAAATCAAACAGAATTAATAAAGCAAACCAAATGTCTAAGAATGTAGCCTTGAGGTAAAACCTGTAGCCTTGCCTGAAAAATGAGGCAACTTTGTCAACATTCTTAATAGTGCCCTTGGGTGTTCACTGCAGCATCACAAGGTCACATCTCACCAAAATTTCTCTTTAAGGATGCGCAACAGGCATTTGTTAATTTTTAATCAAGACATTTTTCTTGATCCAGGACCCCCATAGAGTTCAGCAGGAATTTTGAGATCACCACAGCTGAGAAGCTTGTGGTATGAAACATCTCTAGGGAGTCTGAGTGGCCATTTGAGGGCCATGAGCTGGATGCAGCTGTTAGCCCCAGGACTTGAGCTGCTCACATCATGTTACCAGCAACATGATGTTGTGTTACCATTGCTGTCCAACAAAGAGCTGGAGTGACCTGGAAGACCCTGTGAGAGAAACTGAGATAATAAAGTGTCTAGAGTAGAGCTTGCTGGCAGCATGCCTTGCCCAGTTTTGTCCTTCAGTGGAGAAGTGGACCCCATTGGAGCCATTTTCTTGCCTGCAAGGTGCTCCCACAGCTCTTCTTCCCTGTGATTCTTTGGGGAAGCTGATAACTGTCCTACAGGGAACCAGATGAGAGTTTTGGGATGAGGTTCACAATGAAGCTGGTTAGCCCAAATTAGTGTTAGGGAGCTAGAACAATGTCTGATGCAGGCTGCAAATCAGGAAAGCTTTTTGATGGACTATGCTGGTTTTCATTGTAGAGCTTGTCCCCACTGAGCTTTTATCACAGGTAAGTGTAGGTGCCAGTGTTTCTTGCTTGTGTTGATGAATCTCACTGTCTGAAAAGCACTGCTCTTTTTACATCAGCAAGACCTACTCTGTAATGGACATCAAGATGTGGACATCATATTAGCTTCCAGTAACCCTGCAATAAATTTTTAGGTATTGTTTAAGCTCACAACTGAGCCAAATGGTATTTGAGTGCCATTCAAGAGTGAGTGACTGTTTTCTGGAAGAAGTGACTGATGTGCACCTCATGGTCTTGAGCTCCTGGTTCCCTGCTTCATCCATCACAATGGTCTCAAAAAAATACTATTCTTACCCTGGATGAAGCTCCCTTAGTGCAGATATTTTATTGCCAAATGTACTGTAAGACTAGGCTCCACAAAGCATTTAGGCATGGGTGAGCCATCCATTGATTTTGCTGGAGCCACAGACATCGCAAAAGTTAATTATATGTGTAAGTAAATAAGTGCTCTGTTGGATCAGGGCCTGCATCTCTTTAAATTAAAACAAGCAAGCAAACAAACAAAAAACCCCAAACCAAACCATGTTCAACAGTAACATGAAGTAAGTAAAAACACTCATGATAGCTATTAGAAGTTTACATGGCAGAGAGAGGAATGGGGAAAGATATTTAAGAATATTCAATTTCTCTGGGACTAAGTATAGCAATTTTTTTTTTTTTTCATAAAACAATCTTTTGTGTAGTAATATCAAACTAGTAACACACTTGTATATATTTGTTTAGGAAAAAATATCCATGTTATGAGAAAATTAACATCTCCTTGATAACCAAATATCTAGAGGATCAGACATTTCCAACTTCAGTAAAGAGCGTATAGATCAAACATGAACGTGTAATCAACTGATGAGAAAAAAAATGCATTCAGGTTAAAAAAAAAAAAAGCATAAACCATTTTTATTTACTACTGGAATGTCTGTGAAAGGGAACACTGTTTTTTTCAGGTGTTTGTTAGTTTTCATGCTTTTCCATAGATACTTTACATACACTTACTATGTAAGAAATAAAATTGTATTTCAGACACACATTTTGATTCCAATACACATTGCATTAGATTCTAAAAGAACATTATTTTGAAGGTAAGAAGTAATTCTGAATTGGCACAATACCTGCTGCTTCTTAAACTGCCCATAACATTTATGCTTTCTGCATTAATACAATAATTTCAGAAGCACATTATTACAGCCTTTGTATAAAAGCTGTGAATAAATTAAATAAATTGCCTTTATTTTTCTCCCTAAATAAAATAATGCTTGTCATCTGGCCAAACTGACATTTTGCTGACAAGCTTGAAAAGAAAATTAAGTCCTTTTTTTTCATGCTACAAGTATATATGAGAAATTTTCATTTTCAAAATGAGATCAGAAAACAAAGTTTTAGTGAATAAATAAAATGTTGAATATGTTTCTGTTTGTTTGAAAAATTATGTGAAAAAACATCACCAAGCAGCATGGTGACTTATTAATAGAATAACTTAAATAAATAAACAAACAGATAAAATTCCCAGAAGACCAAACCAGAAAAAAATGTTACCATGCTTTATATTAAATACACTTATAAAATTGTTACTCCAATACACTCTCTTGATAGGAAAACTTACCTGCATTAGGTAGGTAACTTATCTTTTGCATTTTACCTGCAAAATTTTTATTTCCCAAATGAATTCACATAGATTTTGGAACAAAAGTCCTCAAACTGGGAAATTAAGATTTCCTGTTTTGTTTTGTTTTGTTGTTGTTGTTGTTGTTTTTTTTTTTAATGGGGGAATTTCCTGTTTTCTGTTTCAGTAGTCCATCCATATGTACTAATTTATGCTAGCCTGCTAGTTTGGGAAAAAAAAAAAATCACAAAACCCAGTAGTGTTTCAACTACCTAGCCTTGTATATGTATTTGTAGCTAATAGTTGCTCATGCAAAAATGCAGCCTGTTCTTCTGAAACATTGAATAAGTGGTGATTCATAGCTGGATTTATGCTTTGAAACCTTCAGCAGTGATTTTGGTCACTTGTTTCTACCATGTTTTATAAAAGTACAAAGTTTAGGTCCGTATCTTGTGTTTCCTGTCTTTTTTGAATGAGAGTCATTGAAACTTGAATGACAGTCCCTTTGGAAGCATGTATGGTAGGACACATGCATGCCAAAAAAGAGAGATTTTTTTTTTTTTAAATAGGTGATCTCCATATTTATGCCCCTGTTAATCACAGACCATATACTGTCATAAAACTCTGTCCAGTGTAGAGATATGGCAACCACATAATTAGACTCTTGATTTCTATTCAGATTCCAAAATTCTTTTTTATTTCATTGATATTCAAAAGATGCAAGTATCATTATTTTGTTAGAAATCGCCCTTGTTCACCCTAGTTACTGTAAGTAAACATATAATTATAAAATGGACCACATTACTGAAATCAAATTATCTTTTGAGAAGATGTGTTCTACTAGGACTAAGGATGCTGGTAAGGAAACCTTACTGTGACTAGAGCCATATGGGTGGTTAGCACAATGCAGCAGTTAAACATATGTGGCAACAAGCGAGGAGAGAACATGAAGAAATGAATACCATTTTGTTCCCTACTTTGACAGCATGGGGTGTGTTGACAGGATATTTGGACATCCTCAATTTTTTTTTTTCGGATTTTGCCTTATTTTTTTGTCTTTAGTATGCTCAACACTATGAGCGATTTTTACATCTCTCCCCCACATACTCTTACCCAGTTGATGAACCATGTCCTTAGGACACTAATAAAATAAGAATCGTTGCTTCTGCCTTCTGTGAATCTGACATTATTAGCTATGTTCATCAACAGTGATTCATGCTACCGTATTGAGAGAAATCTTTATTGCCAGGGAGTGCACGAAGGCAGTGCATGAAGGTAGGAGAGGATTTGAGTCTGTGGGAGATAAGAAAGCATGCTGCACATCCTTCTCTTATGAAAATTACAGAGATTAAAATATTAACATGCAGAGAGTGTTGGCAGAAATAGAAACAACTAATTTTATCAGTGTAATCTCTGCCCCAGTAAGATTAATTAGGTATACACCTTCCTTTTAACTAGGCTACATAACAAGGATGAGGAAAGAAAACAGCTAGTCACTCTATATACAAGTAAGTTTTCGGTGTGTCCTTGTTCTTGATCCATGTTTTTGGAGATGGGTAAATGCTTCAGGGATGGGTTACATCTTGCAGTGGGGCTGTGTGGGCAGCACAGCCTTGTTCCTCGTTTTGACCTCCATCCCTGAGGGCATTGTGCCTTGGGGAATCACAATTGCCTTTGGAAGATCCAGGAGGAAAAGCCCAAAGTTACTCCACTTCAGAGGGTAGCAGCAGAACACCTTTCCCCCTGCATAGCTGGAATGATTCAGGTAAATCTTGGTTTTGTCTGTTCTTCTTTTCAACCCTGATCACCTTGAGGAAATGTGAAGAAACAAGTCTATGCTTGAGCTCAGCAATTGCATTTTCACCTGGCCAGTACTGAGATGAAGGATGGCTCTTCACTCCCAGTTCCAGAAAAAATTGCCAAAATGTAATGATCATATCAAAGGCTCAGTTCCCTTTTTTTATTTTTATTTTTTTCTTACATTCAGAATGAGGTAGTTATCTGGCTGTTTGCTCACTCATTGAAAAAAAAGAGGCAACAAGCTCCAACAGGCAAGAGATTAATATCATTGTCTATTCCCTTGTGAATTTATTTGATTTGAGGATGAATATGTTGTAAGTGATGTTTTGAACTGGCGGCATGTGATTTCATGCGTGAAAGCCATTGTATAAGAAGTATGCGTAACAGCCCTTGGCCATTGCTCTAGCCTGGTTGTTCCCAGTAGAAACTGTGGATTGGCTACAAAGCTATGCCACAGCCTGCCTCCAGGGTTGGTGAAGACTTTTTTCATCTTACCTGCTTGATATTCACACTTCGTACAAAATCTATTTATTCAGGCGTCATGCAGAGAAAAAACAGTTTGGACCCCAGAGAACTATTCTGAATCTGATGTGTGGGGATTTCCTTGGATATGCCATTTTTTAGGTTTGAATTAAGGAAGTTTAGGTACTCATTTAAGAAGATAATTCAGCAGTGACTTTTGAGGCAAGGTGAAAATCTTTTCTCTAATTGTGTGGCAAAATTACATTAAATTATATTCTATATAGAGATGAATATTTAGTTTGGAGCAGAGAAGACTGAAGGAAGGCATGACCAAGAAAATCATGCAGGTGATGGTAAAATGAATGCAGATCTATGGTTCACCAAATCCTACAATACAGAAAGCTGGGGACACTGGATGGTACTGAAATCGGCTTAAAAAGATTTAAAAATACTTTACACAACGGGTGGTAAACTTTGGGAACTTTTTGCCACAGAAGATTGAGGATAGCAGATGGTATCAGCAGGTTAAAAATTTCAAGGAATAGGTATCAAATGGAACAAGTGGGAATGTCAGCTGCAACATCCCTAATTCAGTGGTGGTGGGTCCTAGGTAACGAGAAGAATGGACAGCAGAAAATAGTCAGGTTTTGACACTCAGAAACCAAATCCTGTGCTAGATGAAGTATTAATTAGCTTAATCCAGCAGGATACTTCTCATGGGTTTCCTGTTATCCTGGAAAGTTCTTCAGTTACCACAACCTACCTCTTAACAACACTGATTTTTTTTTCTCTGAAGTATCCCAAATATTGAGATAAATATGTTTACGTTGAAACTTTTGTTGTACTGAGACTAATCCCTCTGAATTCTTCAGTGAATCACAGGGAACTTTCTTTTTCATTTTATTGTGTATGTGTTTTGATGGAAATTTCAGTTTTCTACCAAAAATGGTCTCTATATTTTTTGTCGCAATTTTCTTCATGTCTCTTCATTTCTGTTAAATTATTCTCAAGAATAACTCAATTTTTTAAGGCAATCAGACTTCAGCTATGACTTTAATAATGTCTTTACAACATTGTACCAGTAGCAGACTGTTTATCTCAATGACGACAGCATGTACTGTTGGGCAGGGTAGTGCAGTTCCATTGAGTTACATGAAGCAGTTGACTTAATAGGTCTCCACACATCCTGAAGAACATTTATCTGCTGTAAGTTCAAAAGGCTGAACCTAAATGCCCACTGGAGACAATTTCTTGCAGGGCCAACTGATATTATTTAACTTAAATCTTCTTTAACTGAAACTACGCTTTGTTTACCAATGTCATTGATTAAGGCACTGTCTGAGACCATCCAAGACTGCAGCGTGTATGATGCATCCTTTCAAGGCTTATGCACCATGCGGTATAAAGTCAGCTTTTGGAAAGAAAGAAGAGAGATTTATCCATGTCTGGTAATTCTGAGCACTACTTTACTGATAGTTTTTAATAGTCAAAATATTCATGTAAAGTAGTGTAAGCAATATACAGACCTGAGAACTGAATGTTGAAACAAACCCTTTCCAGAGGGCTGGATAAAATCTTTTTTGGCAATGCCTTAGTTCTTGGGGATGTCTTTGATAACATTTTTCTTGTGTCTGAGAAACAAAGTTTGAATTTGTTAAAGAAGCTAGCTACCCATCCAACCTCTTCTGTGAAGTTTAATTCTTCCTCACCATCAGTCTCTCTCTTTTTATCTGGA
The DNA here is from genome assembly GCF_965183815.1 of Platalea leucorodia. NCBI lineage: Eukaryota > Metazoa > Chordata > Aves > Pelecaniformes > Threskiornithidae > Platalea > Platalea leucorodia. Next base: position 38,718,467 of record NC_138825.1, on the reverse strand, counting down.
ATCCCCCAAATTCATTGTCCCACTCCCAGAAAAAATGGCTAGAAAACTAAGGGCTTTTGCAGTGGAAGTGATTTCAGACTGGTTTTGTTTGTTTTTAAGAATGGAGCAACTCTTATTTGGCAAGTTAACCCTTCTGCTTTTCCTGACTTTTCCAAGATCTCTTGGTAACAGGACACCTTGCTCAGAGAGATAATTGTGCCCATTAGCTATGGGACATAATTCTGAATTTGGAAGCTGCAAGTCTCCTGTTGACTTGTAAGCTTTAAGTACATAAGGTGTCATTTGAGGCTTCTTTTGTTTCTAAGGAATTCCTTAATTAAATCTCTTTTTTTTTTTTTTTTTTTTTTTTTTTAATTCTTGCCCCTCCATGCTTTTAGTAACTTGCTGGCAACAATAGTGGCAAATTACTGAATACAAAAAAGTTTAGACGTAATGATAATTTAGTTCCTTTTAGCACAACCTCCCACAGAGAACTTTTCTATACCTATTTCCTGTTCTGAAGTCGCACTTAAACTATTCCTGTTCTTAAAAATTTACTACTTATCTTTGATAATGAACATGTAATTTTCATTTTGTAATAATTTTAAAGGGCTCATAATTTTTTTAAACTAATTGTCTTTCTTCTTGCATTAACAAAATTGCCATTTCCCAATGCAGTTTCTTAATATTAAGGCATAAATCAGGAGATATTACAAAACACAAATGACTCAAATCTCTGTTGCCCTTTTCTATTCCTGTCTGTGAAAAGTGGATGTAAAATGTTTCCAACTCTGGAATGCTGGCATTTGTACAGGTTTGGCATTTGAGCTTCAAGCTGATCTAGTGTAAATGACTACATAGACTCTGGGCTCAGGGACATGATACCCCTGGTTTAGTTCCACAACCTTTATTATTGTTATTATTATTAATAATTACTAATTATTTTAATTATATTTATTTTATAAATTATTTTATAATTTTATATTATAAATAAAATAAATATAAATGAATTATGTTATAATTTAATATAATTATGTATTAAATATATATTTAATAATATAAATATACATATATTATAAATTTATATGATGATATTATTTTTTATTTATTATTATTATTAATAATAACAACAACAACAACAACAACCACCACCCCCCTAAACTCTGACCCAAAATTCATTGCAAGGAGTAAGGTTTCTTTTTTCAAGTTAGGCCTTGAAATCAGTCTTAGAAAGATCTTTGGAAGGCAAACTACAATCTCACCCAACAAAGTACTTACACATGTGCTTACGCTTAGCAGTCCTACTGGCTTTAAGGAGGTATGTGCATGAACTTGAAGATGGACTTTTGTTGTTTTTTTCTGTTGACTGGGAAATTTTCAATCGATATTCAGAAATACCGTACTGTACTTTGAATGAACTTGTAAAAGCCTCAAGTTTTATTTTATTCATGTTCCAGAAGATCTGCTTTCATTCCTTTTCTCTCTTTTCCTCCATCTAGTAGTTTTCTCCCTGAGAATTACTATTTACACATCAGCATAGTGTCTGCATTTTTAGCTTTGAGCATGCCTAGTTTTGGCATGTGCTGGCATATGATTTATGATTTGTTCATCCAGACCTTCAGGCTTCACAGATAGTGAATTTATTTCCTAGGTTTTCACAAACGGGTCAAAAATATCTTTAATGCTGCAGAAGTTAAAAGCAAATGAGTCTGGGTCAAGATAATGCCTGTATTGCCTCTATGACAAGCATTCCAAAATTGTTCATGGCTTACAACCATGTTAAAGTATTCACTGCGAGCAGGGAATTGGGCTGCCTATTTAACTTCAGACTCTGTATATATACTCACTGAATAATAAACATCTTTCTCCTAGGAAAAAAACACCACAAAATATTGCATATGTATATGCAATAAAATATTATGATGTAACACAGTTATGATGGATAAACAGTGATTTTACCAGCAATGGCCTCCTGTTGAAGGAAATGAATGACGGTACTTTAAGTGAGATCAAAACTTTCCAACTGATGCAGAGGGCAGTCTTAATAAAACGAGAATTTTGAGCCAAAGAAATTGGAAAGTTTACTTAGGTGGAGGAGGAAGCATTACTACATTGATTTAAACAGAGCATTTTTCATTATGGAGTATACAAGGCTGCATACAGTTTTCAAGTCAGTTAAGTTATGGCTTGGAGAGAAAAAATTAAAAATAATGAGAAGGAAATAAAAGGCAGAATAAACTAATGCTTAGAAAATCACAGTCAGTAGTTCTACAAATACAGCTTGAAAAATGTAGTCACAGGTTTTAAGGGATAAGAGAAAATTTCCCAGTCAAATGTAGCCACCTAAGTCATCCATTTATTATTAATTAGCTGTAGTTCCTCTCCAGGACTGCACACCCGGATTTTAAATGGACAGTCCTTGCACCAGGTGACTGCAGCGTGAGAGCAGACGTGTCCCAGCTGGGAGTGCCAACTGCATTGCTGTGGGGCTGGGTGCCACGCTAGCCAGTTGCCTTTGAGGGGAGAGTGTTTTGCAAACAGAATCACATGTACACTCATGCAGCATTGTCTCTTGGAGACAATGATGTACTCCATGGTCCTGCAGGGGCTCATATTTCTGCATCTGAGAAAACATGGATCAGGTTCACATTGCTCCCCACATCCTTGAACTGGACTGATGATACTGTTGAATCGACTTCCACAGTGCTTAGACCCCCAGACAGTGGGATCATAGTAGAAGTGTGTTTCCCATGGGTGTAACTATTAGAATACCCCTATCAGCCACATCTATTTTACGTGGTTTTCTGCTGTTAAATTTGTAGTCTGTGGTGAATTACATATGTTATTCCACCATCTTCTAGGCTGCATAGGTCAAACTGTGCATTAAAAATAAGAATTTATTTGCAATATTTACCTATGAAATCTAAACAGATGTAGCACATTCAATTAATCACTAAATGCATTGTGATTTGATTATTTCTGTGCTAGAAGGCCCTTGGGCACATAGAAGTCTCTGAGACAGTAGCATACCCATCTCTCTAAAGGATCAATACATCTGTCTTCTGATCTGAGTCCAGGTCACAGCCAGGAGAGGGAGGTACAGTAAGGCTGGGATCTATGTATCTGGGGTCTGTTGTGGCAAGGGTGCTGACAAGACTCCCAGTTTATGCCAGTATCTGAAAACTGATCAGCTAGATACATCTCCAACTACAGTATAACCATCTCATTTTTGTCAGAGGCCTAAAAAAAAAGGCTTGATTTTCCTCCTCTTTCCACTCATGCAAACTTTTCTGACTTGCCTTGCTTTGTATTTTGGGCAAGGAGTTTTCCTTGAGAAGCCTCATATGAGTGGTTAGTGGATTTTGTAGGGCAGCAAAGTTCAAAATCCAAGTAGAATTGCTTTATCAGTAATCACCGTCAGATTTTCTTTGACACTCCTGTCCAGCTCCCCTGTCTCCCTTGCTGGAGATTTGAGATCATATTTGCATACATCCTTGGCAGTCCTGTCTGCCATTTACAAGATGTGTGGAAGGTGGGGAGTGAAGCTGCTTTCTGGGACAGAGTAACTTTACTCTTTGGCATGCCTCTTCACTGCTTTTGCTATAACATTCAATCAAACAGTATTCGAAGTTAAGTTACAAGAGCTTTGTTCTCAGTGAGAAGTGAATTATTAATACACTAGCCCTAGAGAAGAGGAGCAGGGTGGGGGATGAAGTGAGGTTACTGTGAAGTGTGCACAAAGATGATCACTCGATTCAAGCAGTTACATAAATCATAAAGGACCACCCTTGACTTGAAAACAGCAGTGTGGTCTTTTCTGTTGTTCAACGCTAGTCATGGGTGATGGAAGAACAAGACAGTCTTACAGTCTTGTTACGGACTTCTAATTGATCTGGACTTTGGTTAATCTAAATTAATTAAGTTATTCTTTGCTCATTACATTATTACTGAAGATCCAGAAAGGTCAATTAGGAACAGAATAAATAGCAGCAAATTGTAGCTACGCAAATGAGTCAGCAAGGTGGCCCATGTGTTGGAAAAGACAAAAAGAGCAGTGGAGGGAAAAAAAAGGGGACTAAAACATTTATTTCTATGTCTAATGAAAAGTGAGCATAAATGATTCAGTTGTTCAGTCTCATCCTCAGACAGGCAGATGTGCTTCATTGCCTCCCTTATTAATTCAGTGACTCCAAATGCATGTACGTACAGATTTCGATTAGGTTAAATACCTGAGGATATGGGACTGGATCAAACCTTGAAAGCATCCTTAAATAGATGGGGGAAAAGGATAAGAAAATTCTGGAAAAACAAAATTGAAATAATTAATTATTTTAAGCAGACGGTAAGCCATATCAAATAATAAGTATAAAAAGACCTAAGTGCTTTAAGTAAAAACCCCAAGAAATTGATATATCAGAGATGAATTTGTTGATACACAGGGGAAAAAATAGACTTATATTAGAAGATACTAGCATGAAGAAGGTTTACTGGGTTTTGTGAGCACTCATCCTGTGTCAATGCTAATATCAGTCAGTGTTTTGTAAAAAGAGTTGAAATATATCCAAATGTTCTGTGTCCCCCCTCTGTTAGGTGGCGGTATTGAGCCAGTCATGGGTTACTTCCAGCATTAATACAGTTCTAGTATTCACCTTACCCACAGTGATCTTTTTTTTTTTCTTTTTTTTAACTAGTAATTCTAAGGAAGGCATAGTGACCTAACTTACATGCAGGCATATGACAGAAGGGCAAATGGATACTTCCCCCTGCTTGTAGTAGGACTAGACCCAGACGCCGTACTTTAATATACCAAGAGATGCAAATTGGACAAATAGGTAGTACTGACAACTCCAATAGTTTAAAGCATATAATCCAGATCTTAAAAATTTGTAAGAACTGACTTAAAGGCATCAATAAGAAATAGCATTTTAGAAATTTTTGTTACTGTCTTTTGGATTTTGAACTAAATGTGTTTGGCCCAATTTTCCCCCAGTAATTGTGAGAGTTTTAATTAAGATGGGTGCTCACATGCATACAGGAGTTTGTATCTTAAAAAAACCAAACCAAAACAAAACCAAAAACAAATAAAAAACCCTAACCAAAACACTACCCTACTAAATGTGCTTATGTTCATGAAATGTCATGAGAATCAGCAAATTTTAAAAGCAATAAAAAGGGAGGGCTATGTCTGTGTTTATCCTCTGCCACTCAGAAAGACTCTGGATTTGTTAAAGATGCAGCACAAATATCTCTGACATCCAAAATAATCCTTTTTCTTTGTACTGAGTGGAATTCAGGGTACAAGGAACTGAGCACTCTTGTAAAGATAGTTGTGTCTTACAAAGCGATGTTAGGTTTCCTTGCCTAGAGGTAGACATGCTTACCTAGAGAAATATGTAATTAGGATGTGAACAGTTTTCCAGGCTATTTAGGAGTGGTTTTAGTGAGAGGCAAAAGGAGAGAAGATTGAGGATAGCTGAGTCCCAGTGTTACCATCCACCATCTCTTGTTCATTCCTTGTGGTGCTCAGCAGCTCTTAAGTTATTGCCTTAAACATCTTCCAGCTGTCCATTCTGATATCCCGACACACCACCGCACCCCTCTGCAGTGAACCCTCTTCACTTACGCTGGCTCCACGTCTGCCTTTGACCTTCATTAACTTGCAAAGGTACAACAGGAAAAGTGGGAAGTGAAACAACTGGGTAAGAGAAATTAATATTATCTCCATAGGCAAAGCATGGGAAATGCCAAGGTGACTCCATAGGAACTAAGGAAAAATAATTGTTATTATTGAACAGTAATACTGATCACCCTGAAAATTGTAGCTAGGTTGGGATCCCAATGTGCCAAAGCCCTGTATGGCCAGCTGCACAAATTCATAGCAATGATTGCCCCAGAGAGCTTACAGTCTAAATCAACCTGGTGTGGTGACATACCAGGCTGTCTCAAAAGAGACGGAAACTGTAAGAGATGAGTGAGGCAGCTAGAGGGAAAAAGCTGATACAGGAGACTGACAGCAGGGCCTATACCTTTGGTAGGTTCAGATGCATATAGGTTATTTGTAGTATTGTGGGGAGGAAAGGGTTGCCTTGTGTACAGCACAGAGCAAAAGACTATATATTACAATATATATGTATTATTCTCAATCCTGCCTTTGAAATTGAGACCTTGATCGAGCTTCTTCCATACCTGCTCCTCTTCCCAACCCTTGTTGCTCCTACCTACTTAGCTTTTCAAACAAAAAGAAAGCTTTTCAAAGAAGCTCTCTTTAACATAGTATGCTAATCTCTTTTGGGCCTTTAACTGCACTGGATAAAAATGAGTCACTCTTTATATGCAAAATAAAATAACTAGATTTAAAAAAAAAATCTCTGCAATTGAAATGGTGTATAAATCATGTAACGTCTGTTATACTTCAGCATCAATTTAGAATAATATGTGCTAGTTTTCTGGTTTTAAGCATCAAGTTTAATAAATATAATAACCTCAACTACATTCTGAAGATAAATAATCTAGATCAAAGAAAACCACAGGAACAAGAAAATGTGAGAGAAAAACAGAAAGAAAATATGTAATTTTCCTCTTACTTTCCCATATAATTTTTTTTGTTGTTTACACACGCTGTCTTTTGATAGACATGAGTTTTCATCTTGTCCTGACTATTATATACCACGATGCGTATTCAGGATTAGCATAACTATTTTTTTCTTTCTAAACTGTTTGTTGTATGGTATCATTTATGAAAATCTGTCCACCCTGCCCACATGTATGGATCTGATGCTCACATTTGAGCTTTGTTCCAAACTCTGTGAAGCCATTCGAGAAACAGAGGGCAGACATGACTCTTCCTAGGTCATTCTCCTGCTATAGAAGCTGATCAGGTTTCCAGACCCTAGCTATGGTTTTGAACCAGATGCTTACTGCGGTGGTGTAAATAAACAGTTGTTAGAGAGTTGAATATGAGGTAAGCGGATGAGTAGATAAAATGCTATTTTCCAGCACCTTCAGAAAAGAGAAAGTTAGACCTCATCACATGCTACATAGGAGATCAGAATTTTTCTCCACATTTCTGCAGAAAAAATATTGAACAAATTTTAACCTACCTCATAAGACTTAGCCATTTTATTTGCTCTGATTCATTCATTTGTATAAATAGAGAAGGTGCCTTTTGTAATCTTGCAAAGAATGCACTGAATCCTTGAGGTGTGGCACTAATTACTGCTACAGATTTTAGTAAAGAAAAGAGATCGGTATAGAAGTCATGGATATATCAACTGGTAAAATTTTTTGTCAAATGCAAATGGTCAGATGGCTTACAACCATCCATGTTTGCTATTGATCTCAAAACGTAGACTCAATCTGTGAGAAATTTATTGAATTTTTTGTTTTACTTCTTTTCTTTCTCTGATTTCCTTTAAACTAAAAGTCATCCACATAAACTTTCGTTCCCTCCAGGCCTGTCATAATTTTGCTCATTTTTTGGTCAGATTATTTCTAGGGAGGTTTGCAATGCTGAACGCAAGATGGTAAGAGCAATATTTTCATATTGCATTATAAATATCTCCAGCTTTGTACTGTCAAGGCACAGCCAGACTCTGCTATCTGTACTGAGAGAAATGCGGTCTTTCATGCTCCCTTGTTTGCTCTGTTGTGGCAGCACCAAGAAGGAAGAGCGCTGTTAGGGAATTTCTCTGTAGCAAACAAAACATGTCTTCCATAGTTAACTCTTTACCATCCCTTCTCCCTAAGACTTCTCTCAGATGTGTGGTTGTTTGGTGAGTAGTGTGCATGGCTACGTACTCAACTTGTGCCAAGTATCTGAATATCATCCTATTTAATTTATTGCAGATCAGACTCTCAGAAGGAACATGGTAAGAAGCTAATGAAAGATCTTTAATTCCTTTCCTGGCTCCCAATATCTTTTATTAACAGAAAGCACTTTCGGGTCCATTTTTCTTGCATCAAAGTGGTAACTTACAGAGGTTTCTCAAACTAAGGTTTAGGACCAGGTGTGAAAGAGAGAAAGTTATGCTGCTAGAGGATTACAAGAATAAGATGTTTTCTGCCTTCATCCCAAGCCTATTCTGTTATAGCTCTCAATCTTAAAATGTAGTAGCCATAGGAAGAATCTCCTGTTTCCTCTTTGGAGGGGAAAGAGCAACAAAGCAGCTGTCCTTTGCTGTATGAGATACCAGTCCAAAACAGTACCTCCAAAAAGCTGTGCACACTCATGGTCTTTAGAAAATCTCTGCAGGGTGTCAGCGGTCATGAGTATTTGTAATTGATCTCCAAGGTAGCACTTGGCCCCTGACAACTCTCAGGCTTCTTTGCCCAAAACTGGATGAAACCTGGGTACAAGAGACCTCTTTCCTCCCTTTCCAGGTTATCCTGCCCTTGCAGCAGCTTCTTGCTCAGGCTGAGCAGCATTGATCCTGTCTGTGAGACACAGAGACATGCATGTGTGGAACAGAATCATTTTCTATCTAACCTTGTTTGAGTATTTACTGTATAGTATTAATCAATTGTAATTTGACAGCTGTATTGGATTGTGTTATACAAATGCCTGTTTAGTTAGAAGAGGAGGTCAATAAATAAATTGATGACCTTGTTTTCCCTGTATGAAATGGATATTTTTAGGTAATTTAAATTGCATGTAAAATAAATGGTGCAACAAAAAAATATGTTCAAGACAAGGGTCAAGGTAATAGGTTTTGAGAACTGCGAATTTAAAATCATTGATAAAAAAAGCAGTTAGTTTCTGAAGCTAAAGCACATTGCTGCCATACTAAGAGTTCATTTATTTCAACTAGATCTGTCAAATCTTTAAATTGTGCTTGCTGTTTATTTCATATTTTAATTACAGTCCAAATAAACTCTATCCAAACTTCTGTTAGCCATGCCAACCCTTAATTTTAGAAAATGTTTGTTATGGAGCTATTTAGTAATCATTTATCTTCATTTTGGGGGGGGCTGTAACTTAGTTGTTTTAATGTAATAGTAGGTTTCCAGTGGTATTTCTGAATGACTTGTGTTTTGTTATTATTTGTTAGCATATACACTTTCAAATTTTTTCTTAGACACACTTTGTACTGTAAATACTTTCTTCACTTATTGTGTTTAACTTTCCTCCATTGTAACTAAGGGATTGGCTTAGCTATATTGTTTCTTGTGTTTTGGATAGTAATTTTAAACAGAGCTGGAAATAAGTGCTTTTGGGAATTCTTAGCTAAAATGACATTAAATCTAAGACCATAAGTCTAAGACATCATTGAAACATTAAGTTTAACATTAAGTCTTTACGAAAATGAAATGAGGCCTGGTTGTGTTTCCGCCAAAGAACTGTAATGAAATTAAATTTTCAGGGCCAAAAGTGAAAGTGAAATGGCACTGTGACCAGATTTGGACTGTCCACTTAGGAGACTGGGTTTTGGAATAGCTGCTGCATCAGCAGAACTGTCCTAAGTAACAGGGAGGTCCTGGGAGCAGCAGATGCACAGCACAAGCTCAAAGGCTGAATATCATGTACGCAGGAAGACTGGACCTGTTGTTTAGGTGAAGTAAAGCATGGTGACGAAAATGACGGCGTCCCAGTGACAGACATGGCTCTATCACAAAGGTCAGACAAGGACCTGCAAGCAGGGAACCAGAAGTGGCAGGGACTGCTCCTCAGCTTAATAAATTGACAGTGGTTATGGAAAAGGATAAATATGTTATCATCCCAGAGTTTGAAATCATCTCTGATCTTACAGATGACTGCCTCTTTGCAGCAACTGAGACAAAAAACGGTATTCAGTTTGGTGTAGCACTTAGGCTCACACTTAACACTGTTGATAGCTGCAGGATTAGGCATGTGATCTAACCTCAGCTTTACTTCAGGACTGTCTTGTAAAAGAATGTATCAGTGCATCCTAAACCAACAGAAAGGTATAGGATGGCAAAACAGAGCATGGAGTAGGTCATGTATTCATCATATCTTCCACACAGAGCACAGAGGAGGTCTTTCTGTAGTTCCCTGATGTTCCTTATTTTGAAGATCTGAAGCTAGCTGTTTTTCTTCATACCACTCATCTCAGAGGAGACCAGGTGAACTTTTCTTGCAGGACCCCAGATGATCCCCAGCCCATGTCTGTCCTCTAGGTAGGCTATGGGCACAGTGTCTGCAAGCAGGAGTGGGAGGGTGTATGACTAATCCTGCTTTCCCACTACTGGAAATATTCTCTCTCAGTCGCATGTATAAAAACTAAAAATGAGTCCAATTAAAGTGGACTATACCAATAAACAGAGAACACACAGCAACAGTTGAGTGATTATGTAGGGCAAAGTAGTGTGGTAACCAACTGACTGTAATATGCTCTACTAAATTTAGATCATATATTGTACACACGGGTAGGTGGTATGTACTGCAGTCAGCTACCTTGGACTTGTTTGCTGTCTTATTGGTTAGGTGTTCAGGTCTGAGCTGTTGTAAATTCTTTTACTTCTCAGTGCATACTGTCAAATAGGCTGCCTGGGGAGCTCATAGCTACAGTCCTGTTTAAAGACAGAGTTTTAAATTGGTTCTTTTCTCAGTGTTCATTTATTCAGTTCTTCTTTTCCATTGCCTACTGCTTTTGGAACTTAGTCATGAGCAGAGCAATATACATTTGAATTGTTATTGCTGCAGTGTTGCAAAAGCTGTGTCTCTCAGCTGAAGTGAATCCCTACAGCTACCTTATGATTTAAGCTACAGTTATTTTTCATGCAATTAAAAAATGTACATGGCACAAATATATGACTGACCAGATTTACGCTCTCTCATTCATGCTGGGGAAAAAAAAAAACAACTTATCATCATTCATGTATGCATTCAACATTTTGCGTGACAGGCTTTTCAAACATTATGAATGCAAGGCAATAATCACTCCAGGGCAAGACTGTTTTTTTTCTAGCATGCTCATAACAACAACAACAACAACAACAAAAAACCCAACAATGATAGATAACTGAATGGTGGAGAGATTTTTAAACAGTTGTGAGAGTGTTTTCCAACAACGTTTTTTTATTTTATTACTTTTCAACTACTGCTGTTAAATGCTGAATATTATCATTATCCTCCTATTCCATATATGAGTACTTGGGTTGCATTCAACATATATGTGATTATAAGAAAATATATAACAAGTTGTAGTGTTGGTACAACTTGTTATAAAGCTATTCCTTCCACTATTAGATACTCTTTCTTCTGATTTTGCCAAATTCTCACACTTTGTGCCACTCCAAGGTGGGATTTTTCTACTTTTTGAGAAAAAAAAAAAAATCAGGAAACTGTTCAGCTGTTTCTGAGAATAACATTAGGAGAACAACTTGTTATTTGGCCAATTTTAAGTAAAATCAAGTAAAATTGGATAACCATTGTGTTCCAGTACATAGTCCTGAAGGCTTTTCATCAAGGGTGTCATATTTTGCAAGGAAACATTCTTTGTTTCCTGTTCCTTTCAGTGTTCACAGGAAATTATAAGCAAATTATAAGCATTGGAAAGATTTCTGTACTGAAATGTGTAGATTTTCATATCTCTATACGCTTATAACGTATAGTGTAAACTCTAAATTGACTGTAACATCTGCAGCTGATGGGTAAGGAAAAAGGCAGTTCTGACAACCATAGACTGAAATGAGTCAAGCATATATGCCAACAAAATAGCAATAATTCTGCAATGCAGGAAGGAGAAATAAAGCTGCCATGAAGCTGGACAGAGAGGGAGGATAACTGAAGCTGCAGAAGATGAAAGAGTCAATTTTGAGAAGAACCAGAAAACACACAGAAACAAGGAGTCTGGAAGGATGGAGACTGATGCTGGATCTTGTATCCACTAGCACAGGTGTAACCACCTGCGCCACTGGCTAAGGCAGAGATACTGTGCGAAAAATATCAGCTATGCGTGTAATTACAGAGCATATGAGAATGCATGCACCAAGGCCAGTCAGCCAAATTTAATTCTGCCCTTTCCTATCTTACACATTCCTAACTAGCAGAAGACATCATTTCACTAACATAACTTTAATTCATAATTATAGAATAAATTTGATATGTATATATAGCAACATCTTATTGTCCACTACAGAATAGTAAAGGAGCTTAGCCCTACATGCAATATTGATTATTTTAAATGAGAATTATCATGCAAATGTTTAGAACTGCATGTCTTCTGCAATAAAAAAACTTTATTAGTTTTATAAATAAAGCTGTGTGAGATACCAAGTTAGATTTAGCAGTAATACAGAGGCAGAAACGTTTTGGCTATATAGTGGGAAGAAACATTTCTGTGAAATAAAACAGCTGACCTACACTGAATAGAGAGTGGAGTATAAAAGATGGCTAGTAGCATTATACACACAGAGGGCCTGGTTTTCCAAAGGGACAAAGCTTCTATCTGTCTCTGTTTTAACAGAAGATCCTAGCAGCACAGCAAGTAGCCTTTCATGGCTTACAGCTGTACACTTTAATGCCACCTAATGTTCTTGTGCACAATTCTGAAATTCATGGACTATCCACCTGGCAGAAGGAAGCTAAACACTGGTTTGCAAGAGTCCTGAAATTTCTCTAAATTACAAGTGCAGCAAATCAGCACAAATTTGGCAGAGAACACCCTGCAGTGGTTCTGTATCAAGCTGTACTGTACCCCACTGCAGCCAGGACAAATGCTGCAGCCAGGAAGACCTTTTGCTAATAACAATTTTCCCACTGTCCAAGTTTAAATGAATCCTCATTATCTGGCCATGGAACAGATAATTAGTATAACCTGTATTGGTCAGGGCCATTTTCTGACAGCTCTGCATCACTATTTGCTTTGATTTAGGCCATTATGTGTAACAGTTTAACTACATAAATAAGGCATGCAGAATGTTTCTGTGCAACAGATAAAAATAATCCAAAATATAGAAAAATTCTGAGAAACAGAGTTTGGAGAGAGAAGTGACCTAAATCAGAGGAAAGTCTAAGAGATGCAAAAGTCTAGACATCTGTCTCATATAGCTCATATATAATCTTTTTTCTTCTTCAGTGTTTTCAGAGAAAAACACCCAGTGTCCAGTTTCACAGCATTAGAGATCATCAATAAGCAAAAAGAATGAATTGACACTTTACATCATATGTAAATATCAAAATGAAATTTCAAGTGGAACTTATTGAATCAGCTATATTCTGCTATTTATTATATTACCATATCTCTTTCTAACATATGTTCTCAGAGACATTTAGCAACTAGTGCTAATACCCAATGTTCTACTTCCTATCATTTTGTACAACTAGTCCTGACATTTCATAGTTCATGTATCCTTCAATTAGTCCTTTTTTCTCAATCTAATGTCCCAAAAGAAATACAAGACTTTAGTTCAATTAAAATAAATAATGGATGTGGAGTAATATGCCAAGCATAGCATTTACCTCTGGCATAAAACATATGCAACAGTCAGATTCCCAACTCAAATCAATGAAATAAGTGGGATAGAATTGAGTGCTTTTACACCTCCCAAAAGCCTTAGATAGTCTACAAGTTTATGGGGTCTCATTTCACTTGTATAGATCAGAAAGACTTTGGTTGAGTTTTTTAATGGTTATTGCAGTAATGCCTACAAGACCTATGCAGGATTGGAGCCCTCTTTTTCTAGGTTATACTCAAATACAGTCTACAAATATTACAATCTTAGTGGGCAAGGTGAAGAGTTAAGAGCAATGAGAGATTTATAAAGTTGAAGCTCAGTGGTGAAACCAAGAAAATAATGCTCTAAGAGGCAGGATAGAGAGGTTATTGGCATTAACAGCTGAAACATCCAAACAAAGTATAATTTGGAATGATCAAATTCCTTGAGGGGTCAGTGAGAGACATCAGAGCGCTTCAGGGAGACCTTGCAAAGACCTCATTATGTCTTTTTGGCCATTGGACTATACTAGTAAATCCATTCTCAGGGTTTTTCCTCTGGCTCTTTTTGCTTACCTCTTTGCTTGTTTTCAGCAGATAATAATATACTCCTTATAACTGTATCAGAGGTGTAGATATTACTTATACAGCATTGTGCTTCAGTAGAGTTTGTTTTCCCTGAACATTTTTAGACAAAGTCAAGTTTGTTTACTCTGTTAACTTCTCTGGAAACTGAGCTTTTTCTTGAAGGCAACATTTGTCTTCTCATTTAAATGTGAAAATTAGGTCTAAAATCACATCTGCACAGAAAGTATTATTTAGTTACTAAGGAGTGAATGCTATTAATAAGGCCTTCACAAACCCTTAAATATGCTGCTCTCTTTTTCACTTCTGAAAAGATAGGTGATATGTGACTGGAGAGGTAGATTAAAAGTATGTACTGCCTAGTCCAGTTATAATGAGTTATCTTTTTTTTTTTTTCCTCTGTGGATGGCAGATTTAATATTTTAGTGATGTTTCAAAATAATTACACTTACTTCAAATATTCTTCTATTGCCCTATTTCCTTCTTCACCTTTCTTATTATTTTCAGCATTTTTCTCCTTTCCTATCCAGATTATATCAGAAATCTACAATCAGCTTTCTACAGCTTCAATTTAATCACAGGTCAGACAGAAGATTATTCACTTTTCTGCTGTATCAGGATTTGAGTTGTACGCTCTAATCAGCCTGGAAACCTTGTATCGGATGATGGCTCCTGCCTCTGGTGATTTTATGGGATCTCTTCCTGCAGTCATCCCAATGTAGGGAAAAAGGAGTGCTATCTGGTCTCCTGAAGTCTGCTTGGAGAAGGTCTCTCAGCCAGCTTGTGTTTCACATTTTTTGTAATTGCTCTGTGTCAGTCACAGGCTCCGATTTTCAAAAGTTAAATCTTTCTAAATAGTTTAGCTTAGGTTACACCAGTGCTTCCATCAGGAATTGCACCTGAGCCCAGCCCGAGGTGACTGGGCTGAAGAGGCTCCAAGCCTGAGCGTGATGCCCAAACAATGAAGGTGTGCAGAAATGTCTGTGAGAGTTTTCATGGAAGAGGAAAAGGGTCCCAGGAAAGTATTGTGGATTATAGCCTTGCTCTGTTGTGAACAATTTCTTGGAGATGAGAGAAGTCGTTGTGGACTTTGTGCTCTTTTCTTTCTGGAGCTCTAAGGCAATAGACTACTTCCATCTACAACAGCCAATAACATATAAAGAAAGAAGGGTAATTTTAAAGCCAGATACAGCTGATATCACTGCATGTAAAAGCTGACTGAAGAACTTCTCTTGGTTTGAAGAAACTTTGGTTTCTTTTCTTTTGCATAAAAATTGCAAGACTTTCTTTATGTTTGATCATATTAAGATGTCTTTCTTCTGTATAAGAAAATGTGAATATAATGTATTATAAACAAATTCTGCTTTTAATATGACTCTATATACTTAATTTCCTCAAATAATCAAATTCATAGGTATGGGTTATGTTTTTCTGGTTTTGAGCTTTTTATACTGGTTTTAAATGAGCCAAACTTGATCACAAATTCTTGTTAAAATGTCAGGAAAATAAGCTTATCATACATATTATCAATCATAGTTTTAATGGCATACCAGACACTTCTGTAATTTTCAGCTGTCTTGAGGATCCTGTAAAGCTACACTTTCCAAGGTGTGACGAGGAAGTTTCAATCAATCAACTGCTTCAG
Organism: Platalea leucorodia; assembly: GCF_965183815.1. Taxonomy (NCBI): domain Eukaryota; kingdom Metazoa; phylum Chordata; class Aves; order Pelecaniformes; family Threskiornithidae; genus Platalea; species Platalea leucorodia. Next base: position 38,702,864 of record NC_138825.1, on the reverse strand, counting down.
CAAGACATCACTTTGGGGCAAACAGCTTTATTTGCCCCTAGTATAATACAGATACTCAGAAGTCACTTCTGATTGACCTTGACTTTAACCAGGCCAAATAAAAACTTGCTTGTTTTATGCTAACTAATGTAACTCAGAATAAAAAGATGCTGAAGGCAATGCACTGATTGCCAAAGCTCGAAAATCAGAAACACGGTAAACTATATGTGGTTTCCCCAGCTGGATCAACAAGTTTGAGTAAAACATTCTGTGAGAAGCCAGTGTTTCATGGTGTACTTTGTGATATGCACCAAATTCAGGCAAATAGGTTGATTTACTACAGCTTTGATTTCACCTAGGAATGTGGATTGTGTTTAAGAAAGCAATTTCAAAATCACCTTTAAGAGCCCAGTGTCACTGAGGTGAGTGAAATAATGTCAGTGCTAAAAGTATGAATGATAACAGAAAGCTTCAAAGGTCACTTTTTGTGGAATCATCTGAGATAAAAGATTTTTAGTTAGACAATTATCAAAACATCTTGCTTAATTGTAGTTCCTTATACAACACTCACTGTACTTCTAAGATTCCTTTAAAAAAAAAAAAATCAATGAAAATTTCACACCTGTTAACTATATTATCTTACACATTTACTGCATGCAACCATTTAACTACTGGTCAGTTTTAGTAGTTTTACATATTGAAAATCTAACCTCAATTAACTGCTATTTTTAGACAAAACTTGAATTACAACCTAAACAGAAAATGAGCATAATCTCGCAATTTAAAGAAAAAAATCAAAATCAAGCTGCATTTCCCTCATAATGTCGTCTCACTGTGGCTCTGACGTGCAGTATAAAAGTGCTTGCACATTATTAAGAAATAATTGTCATAAAGTGTCCAACAAATATTTTGTTCTAACTGCCCCTTTTAGGGGGAAAATCTCTTCAAGGTTGTCCAGGCTAGACAAATCACTAAAGCTTGATGAAGTAATTATGAAAGCCTTTTTTCCACAGATGAAGCACCTCAAAAGTCCATAAGTGTCTAGATTTTACGTAATCCGGTATAGCACTAACGATCATACTATAAACTCAGTCTGCAAAGCTAATACAGCGAAGGAGGTAGGCAATCCTTGCATACTGATTAACTAGCAACTCCTCAAAACCTGTTTCTCAATTCTTTGGTAGTAAAATAGAAAACCAAGGCATAATTAAATGTGAGATGTGTAGACGATGAAACATTGAAATCAGCAAGGAGCTAGAGAAGCTCCTGCCTGCATCTCCCGGGTAATTACCTGTGCTGCAGCAAAGTATCTGCAAGAGCTTCCTCTGCCAGGAGGGACATATTTCATGTTGCTGAACCACCAAGAGTGTGTTCAGCTGGGACAATCCCACAGGAAAAGCATGTAGAAAGATAGAAATACTGGAGGAAGATCTGTTTATCTGCCATTGCGTGTACAATGTGAACAAAGAACCCCTAAAGGATTTTGCCTTTTGAGAAAATGTACAGGAAAATAACTCTTTTTAGACTAAATTCATACATTCTATACCAGCATAGCTCTCTCAAGTCTACAGCTGTTTATTAGGTTATATAAATAAAGTATTCGCTCACTTAAAGGGACAGTGCTCTCTCTACGTCTTTCAATTGCTTCCTCTAAGATAGCACCATCACCTAGTTTTACCCAGACTGAAAGTCAGCTCTCTGGCCTTCTGTATCACTTTATAGCATTTTAAAAGAATTAAAATCCACAGACCACTAGGTCTAGATATTAGCCTACTTACTATGGGAAGCTAATATATCCTGGACATTGATATCCACAGAGTCAGTGGGAGGACATAAGAAGAGAGTTAGAAAGCATGTAAGAAGTATGTTATAAGCACGTGATAAGTATGTTACTTTGGAGATTGGGTTTATAAAAAGAGACTGAGAAAAGAAAAAAAAAAACTTCAGAAGGAAAACTGGCAGAAAAGTCAGCAAAACAGTAGACACTGTGAGAAGAGCATTACACAATGCTGGTGGGAAGCCAACAAACAGCACTGAGGAGGGTTAGCGACCACGGCGGTGTATGAGGTACCTAAGGGAGATGTTCAGAAGTGGGTTTTCATTTCAGCCGTTCTGTTAGAAGTGGAATACAACTTCTGAGAGAGTCTCGGCTGAGGTTTCTGAGGTGTGCAGGTGTGAGAACTGAGTCCACATTTATGGGATGTAAGCTCTGCCAATATTCCCGCATATGTTTTCAGTTGAAAATATTCAATATATTTTACAAATACCCTATTTTCTGAAGATCTGCTTTGAAACAGAAGTAAACCAGAAGAACTAAATTAAAATCATAACTCTCCATTGTTTTGGGAATGAAGGGTTATTTTCTGCCAAGTGTTTCTGAAAAGCAAACCTTGATGTTTGTTTTTTGTTCCCCAAACAAAGTGAGTTGCTACAATGCATTATGTAGAGCTGCAAGTCATCTCCACAACCCCAATTATTTATAAGTATTTTTATTTTCTCTTTCAAATGCAAAGTCCTTGACTGGAAGACAATGATCTATTACATAAATATTTTGGTGGATATTATGAAGAGTGGTAAGTATATGGAAGCCATTGTGACAAGGATAACATACAATAAATCCATTTTAACTGAATATAGATGAACAGCGCATATTCTCTTGTGCTGTCGAAAGTTTGTGCAGCCAGCTCAGAAAACAGCTCATAACTCAAAAATATTTGGGTTTTTCTGTTTAAGAATTTACGACTGCCTGCATGTCATCCATTCTCAAGGCCCTTGACCTTAGGAGACCAGATACAGTCACTCAAAATATCTAGCACAATTATTATTTGAGAGAAAGAAAGAGAGGGAAAAGTAAAGCAAGAGAAGTGATGTGCTGTCTTTGAGACTAATCAGTGACCTCATTGTTTCTTGCCATTGTCTTGTCTGCTAACAAAGAGCTTCTGCACATTCCCCACAGCCTGTTGCTGCATTGGGGAGTGGCAGCAGCCATATGGTAAGCAATGCTACAACTAATTCATTCAATGTCACCCATCAAGGAAAGACCCACTGTGGCAACCAAACAACAAGCCTCTGTGGTTTATTTTACTAGAGAATGGTTGTTTTTGTGATGGAGGGAAGGACCGTAAGTTCTCAGTTGACATATATCCATGGGGCTGCCCCAGGCAGGGATCTGATCTGGGGGTTCAAGGTGGCCACAACATGGACCGTAGAAACTTCCTTACAGATGGCTACCATCCTGCAGTGGAATGGCTGGGTGTTCTGGGTGACAGGTCCCATCAACAGCTCAGCCATCCTCAGATGGAGGCAAGGTGATACTTCAGGTCCTGGAAAGCCCTGTCAACAGTTGAAGAACAGGTCTGGCCACAGGTATACCCATGACCCAGCTCAAACCCCACCAGGGCTTCCAGGCAAGGGGCAGAGGGTTCCTGAGTGGGGGACTCTGGTGGCACTAGTCAGGGTAGTCAAGACCCATGGGTGGGCACAGGGCCCGGCACATTTGCCCTGGCATGTCACTTACTCTGGGGCAGAGATAGTTTGTACAAGGAGGCTACTATAAACTGCTTTGGCCCTGAAAGGCTGACTTTAAAAACCAGTCTCCTCCAGATCACCAGTATGGACAGCCTGTCTTAAACTTGGACTTCATATCTGAAATGTGGAGAAATTATGAATTGTAAGCAGCTATCCAAACACATCTGGCATCCAGCAGAGAGGCCAGTTCCATTTCAAATAAATATATATGCTGGAACTAATAGGTGTGGAGAGTAGTGGAGCTCTGAATTTGTCCCCTGAAAGAGTACATGAATAAATTTATGACACTTCAGGCAGGTGGATATTATCCATCCCTCATTTCTGTGAGGCTATTTTACTGCTTATGTTTAGTCCAGCCAATGTCCATCTTCAGGCTTTTATGATAATTTCCACACGTTTAGTCTGAAATTGACAGTTCAGCCTGCTATATATCAAGCCAAACTCTTGTTGATCATCTCTGCCCTTATTCTTTCCCAAAGTCATCACATATTCAGAAATGGGGAAGACTGCGTACACAGAGCTCTCCTTTGAGCTGTCCTGGAGTCTTTAAGAGCTGTTTTTCAGAACAAGCTGCAAGTCATATTGCAAATGCTCATACTGAAGAGCCAGCACGTCCTGCCTCCTATTACCCCTGTGCTTATCCCTGAGACTTTTACTTCCATTAACAACACGATGCCTTTGAGAATCGAGTGCATTCTCATCAAGTTCATTCCCAACTGAAGCCCTTGCAAGCTGCATTTAAGTACTGCTGACGACATTCTGTCACCCCCCAGTTTTAGGCTGCCCTCCATAATGATGATGTATTCCTTTAAGATCACCATAATGGTGTAACCTGGAGTTCTCAGCTCTTCTGGTAATGGGGGCTGCTTTAAAAGCTGTTAGCGGCTTGTATGTTCTGGCCTCTGCAGCTCTGCTAATAAAAGGGTGTATGGGTCTCCGAGTTTAATATCGCCTCAACTGTACATCTGGCAGTGATGGAATTAAACCAACACTAATAAAAGCAAGACAAATGGATAAATAAAAAGGTACTTACTATAGTCATATACATAGGATGCATAGAAAAAGAGAATTATAATGTCCATCTTGATCTAAATACAATTCAAAACAGTGGATTGAATGCTGCTTGATGAGCTCTGCGTAGATGTGCATTAGCAATGTAACACTGGAAAAACGCTTCACACTTACCCACTGGGAAGGTACAGGTGAGCTGCACAGGCCATTGTCAGGTCTCACTTCTCGAGCTCCAGACACACACATGTGAGGACATCCCTCCACACCCCACTACATGGCTACCACACCCATGACTTGCCATTGCAGTTAGTTAGTTGGGAAATGCATACAAAAGGTAACGCAAACCCAAATAAGCAGTCATTCTGATTCAGCTCCTGTTACTTTTCTTCACAGTCTTGAATAATCTGTTCTTTAGTGGTCCTTCTGAAAGCAAGCAGGTAGTTTTACAGGCAAAATATGATGTGGGGAAAAATTCCAGTCCTAAGCATTTAAGTCATTTGGGAAAATACAACATTAGGAGCTTTTTTCTCCTAATTATTAAGCCTACAACTTTCTATTGCTGATTAAGTCTTACTAAAACCAAGAATGCTATGCTTATATTCTCTTCTCATCCTCCACTACAAAGAGTTAAACATAATTTGGGTTGCAGATATAGGTTTTAGGAAGGGGCATATATTAATACCTACCACCTAGGAAACTTCAAGTGAGAATGACTCCAAAACAGGCAAACAAAAGAGGTAAACAGCTCTGACCGCTTTAACTTCACTCTTTATGATGAACCCTCTGTTAATCCACCACTCCTTCATGACTGTGATGTTCTCCTTTAAAACAACTGCAACCACCAAAGGCACTATTGATTTGTTGGAAGTTGTTCTCTGAGATTCAGAACTCAAATACTTTGATAACCAAAAAATTATGTCCATTTTTTAGTATTTTTATGTACCAAATTTAGCCTAATATTACTTTTGCAAATACAGCAGTAATTGTTTCAGAGTATAGAGGAAATTGCCTATAATATCCCTGAGAACCTGGCCTCTATTAAAGTTATGGTGAAACTAATTGTCATGGTTTAACCCCAGCCGGAAACTAAGCACCAGACAGCTGCTCACTCACTCCCACCCAATGGGATGGGGGAGAGAATCAGAAAAGTAAAAAGTGAGAAAACTCATGAGTTGAGATAAAAACAGTTTAATAAGTAAAGCAAAAGCCACACCCACAAGCAAAGCCAGACAAAGAATTCATTCACTACTTTCCATCAGTAGGCAGGTGTTCAGCCACCTCCAGGAAAGCAGGGCTCCATCATGCATAACGGTTACTTGGGAAGACAAAACACCATCGCTCTGAACATCCCCTACTTCCTTCTTCTTCCCCCAGCTTTATATGCTGAGCATGACGTCATATGGTGTGGAACATCCCTTTGGTCAGTTGGGGTCAGCTGTCCCAGCCGTGTCCCCTCCCAGCTTCTTGTGCACCCCCAGCCTCCTCGCTGGTGGGGTGGGGTGAGAAGCAGAAAAGTCCTTGACTCTGTGTAAGCACTGCTCAGCAACAACGAGAACATCTCTGTATTATCAACACTGTTTTCAGCACAAATCCAAAACATAGCCCCATACTAGCTACTATGAAGAAAATTAACTCCATCCCAGCCAAAACCATCACATTAATTTACAATAGTTTATCTTCCCATCAATTCAAAAATAAATATAATTCATTTTTAGTGTTGGGAATTCTTAAGAACAAGTCCCAGAGAAGAGTCAAACACTTCAAAGGTAAGACATGCTTCACACTTCTCTTAGCATCTTTTGCCTTTGAATTACGTTAAGGCACTATTTTAATTAGTTTTAAAAACACCTTTTAAATCTGCTTACGGCTAGGCGGATGCTGCTGCCCCAGGTGCTAAACTGCAAATAGATTTAAAGGCTATTTGTTTGCAAACATCCTGTTTCTCTCTTTTGAGAGCTGCTTCATCTACAGCTGCAGGTACTTCAAAGAAAGACAACCATTTGAGAAATGGGCTGCAGCTGAAGGCAGGAATACTTCTTTTAGTTTATATCCTGAACAAAGCATTACCTGGGTTTACAAGCACTTCCAATATCTTTCTAGTGAAAGATAATTAATTATTGCTTTAAACCAAACAACCTACCTAGCTTTGATGAGTTCCTGTTTTATGCATTTTAAGTTCCTGTACAGTAAAGTATTTTAGTATGTAACTACGATTAGTCAAGTACTCTGCTATCTCATTGACCAATGGCTTTCCCTTTTATCTTCTGCAAACACTGGCCTGAATCTCTATTTGCTCTCATAGAGGTCATTAGTGTCTGTCATAAAGGTTCAGGCTCACGTCAGACTTCTTGCTGACAAATGAAATTATTAGTGTTTTCAATATGTTATTTCCCTGTTTCTTAGAGGATAGTTTCAACATAGGAATGAAATAAAGGGTGGGGTCTTGCCTTGTTTTTATCCTAGGCCTTAATTTCTTTGTTCTCCAGTGAGATGGTCTACATGTCTATTCATAAGAGGCATGGAAGAATGGTGGTATATGTTTACTTTTAAAATGAGTTTCAGTTGTTAAGTTTAGTAGATCAGTCCTGTTCAGCTTTTTGAAAACAAAATCTAAAATTAATTTTGTTAATACAATAGAAAAGACAGTAAAGTGGTTCTCAACAAATAGCAAATCTTCCTCTTCTCTGTAAAGGCTGTGACAGGTGGGACAGTGGTGAAATATGTTATACAATTAGGATTCTTTTTATTTTCAGGCAAGTTTTAGCTGTAAATGCAGGTTATTCTGAAAGCATTGCACAATATAAATGAATGCAACTTTTCCAAGAAATAGCTTTAAAATTTCAATTTTTATAATTAAGATATTTAAATCCATTACTATTGTTGGTTCCTACCATAGTATTATCATCCATTAAAAACACTTTCTGCTTTGAAGTGAGATGTTGTGACTGTCATCTATGAGTAGGTAAAGTAGGTATATAACCCTTTTCAATAGTTGTTAAATATGTTGGAAGTGTTTAATTGCAGTGCCATTAAATTATCATTCCAATGCATTTGGAAAGCCTAATTTGAGTGTTACTAGTGAGAAACACTGCAAGTGAAAAACAACTGAGAGTGACAAATGAATAAAGTGATGTTTGTAACTGGAAAAATTATTGTAATGGATTTAAATTATATCATTTAGTTTTTTTATGTTTCTTTGTAGTCTGGGCAATTATTGACAATTTATTAAAATCAGAGATTTTATTGCCCCTTTGTGTTTTTGAAAGGACAAGAAAAAAAAAAAAAAAAGAACGTTCAAGATAATGTTTTGTTTGCGGCTAAAATCTCTTAGCTAAATACAAATGAAGACAGTGGGAGGCTTTCAATTGAAATGACCACTGTGTAAAAACTGTACGCTGGCTCTAACGTGCAGACCTCAAGGCTGTCACTGACTATGTCTGCAGACAGAAAAGGACTGGCATAGCAGCACTGTTGAAACTCCTGTCTTTTAGACACTTGCTCCTTAGAGTTATGCTGAAATAATAGCCAGGTGCTTGGGCTCACTGCATAATGTATGAAAAAATTAAAAAGAGATGCTGAAATTTCAAGCCTCTAATGAGAGAACCAGCTACAGTTAATCAATAGAGCAATACTGAGAATAAAGTGTTTTGAATCCCACACTTCTCCTGGGATTCAGTGGTTTCTTCAATTTTATCAATTTCCTTCAGGATCCATAATCTACAGGGTTTTACTGGAAACTGGCATTTTTGTCTTTATTCTGTGTTATTCTCAGCCTAGTGGTGTTAAGGCTGTGACAGACACAGCTCCTTTGTAGATTACTGTTCCTTCTAGGCTTCATTTGGACTGTAGTTTGTGTTGCAGTTTTACACATCCATGCTCTGCCCATCTGCCATCAGGGAACTGAGAGTGCATTCATTTTGGCCAGGATGGGACAGGGTTACCATTGTCTGCATCCAGGGCTGCAGTCCCAAACCTAACAATGCAGTCATCTCAAGCCTTTGCTGTCATTGGAATGATTTCCATGATGATGGAGTAGAAATGGTACTAGTGGGTATCTCTCAGAGGACATCCAAGACAACCTCCAACTTCCATGGTATTTCAGAATCTTTTATGCCATTTTTTTGTAATATTTATCTAATTTGCACTTTCTTAGACCTGAAAGAAAGAAGAGAGAGATGCTTCTTTAAATAAGTCTGATCTTTCTGGAGTCTAAAATGTATTTTCTGAGTCAGATATATTTTGTCCAGCCCATTCTAACACTTGAAACTCAGGTACACAATCATAAAAATCTGAACTCTGAAGGCTGAATAACTGCATTGGATTATCTTTGCCCAGTTAGTCCAAATGACTGTGGACAAGGGTCTGTGCCAGCCGAGTGGTATTCCTCCTATTGATAGAGAATCTAATAGATCTGTTTAACTTGAGCTGTTTTGCAGTTTACATTCACCTGGGATATTAGGCAAAAGATTTTCAAAGACTATGATGTGTTCATCTATGATAAAATCCACATGGAGAAGGAGGAGGACTCAGGAAGCTTGCAGGGTTCCTTCTGGAGCTCACAGGGATTAGCCTTGCAACCCAGCTAATCCTTGAGAGACTTGCAATGAAAAGAAGAAAAACCTCTGGGTGTTGCGTCTCCATTATGTTGGGAAGCACAGATCCCTTGGAAACTAGTCTGACATTGATTCCCCTTGCTCTTATAAAAGGCATAGAGCACAGAATGGGTGTTCGTGCTGTCTTGAGTAGGATTAACCACAAAATTTATAGTCCTTATTTATAGGTGGGCTTTTTTCTTATTTACATTTTACTCTTTGTCCATGGCAGTGGCATTTAGTGACTGAATTAAACACAAAAAAATACTCAGGCAGACAAAGTTTACTCTTATTTCTGGCATGTATCTTATTTTGGAATAATCTGGAGGGGGAAAGAAGGGATGGCTCTAAAGATGATATTTAAGAGGAATGAACGTGCTTGCGTACTTCTAAACCCAAGATTTTGTCTCATCTTGCCATCTCTGATATTACATTCAATCTCAGGAATTAAAAATACATTAAAGCATAACCCTTTTAACTATTGATAAACTGATGCCAAAGCTCTTTATGAAACCTAAACAACCACTTTTCATATCATGATATACGATGTTGCACTGTTTTCAAGATCCTTTGTGTATTTAAGGAGGAATTATTTTAAAATATCGCTTCACCTTTTTTAAACCTAGCATATGGTTTTCATCTAGATATTAAAAGATTCTCAGAGTTTTCCAAAAGCCTAGCATTGCCAAAAGATACTTCTCCTGACTTTCCCCCCAGTATTGACACAGCTGTGTTAATGAAGCTACTGGAATTGCCATGTAATTGAACACTGGATATACATCTGGGATTTTTCCAGTTTCTCCAGTTGTGCTACTTCAGATGCTGCTCTGGCTGAATTTAGAAAACAGTAATTAGTAGAAGAGATGGTCTCTTTTCCTTTTTTCCTTTTTTTCAGGTGGATGTGACATTTTTGGATACTTAACTTTTCTTTTTCTTCTCTAATTATGCTGAACATAACAAAACAATGGGGCAATTACTGTCACTGCTTCCAGTAGGGAACAAAAATACCTGCACACTATGGCAAGTTACTCTTTTTCCTGCTGTCAAGTATAAAGAGAGATGCCTTGTTCGGGATGATTTAAAGGCAAAAGCTAAGAATATTTTTCTGTATAATTACCATTAGATAAATAAGGACAGTATTAAAAAAAAAAAAAAAAAAAAAAAAAGAACCCTCATATCCTGGTATGATAATAAATCACACACTTAACCTGAACATTGTGTGTTTCACCTTTCACACTATGCTAGATTGACTTCTAAAAAAGTCATTTATTTAATTTCCTTCAGAATAGACTCAACAATGCACTTACAGGCCACTTTATGCATGCAAAGATCTCCTAGCTTAGCTGAGAGCTTAAAAAACTTACTGTACCATGCTAAATCCAAAATAAACTGTCCCCGGCTAAGTGGCTGCAGCTCAAATGCAGACCTCTGGTTTAGATTCTGGCAATGCTGTTTCGTTAATCAGTTTGCTTCTGCCGGTAAAGTTTCAGTTAAAGAACATTTATCTCTGGGATGAAGGAAAGGAAAAGCCATCAAGACTGCTACATCTTTGCCTAAAATAAAGACACATGTGTCAACCACAGACTAAGTATGTTTTGTACGAACAGAAGAACATGTCGTTCCCTTAGCCCTGTCCTCAGTTGTAGGAGACATCTATGTCACTTTCAGTTGAGGGAAATGCCTGTGATTTGAAGGAATGCTGAAAGTACTCACTTTGGCTCTTCTGATCCCTCTGAAAAATGAAGTTAGAGAGAGCTTGAAAGTAAAGCATTCTGCCACAAGGTATTCTTTATTTATGAAAATGTGTTTTGCTGAATTACTGTTATTATGGGGATAGGGGTGGCCCTAAGAAAAATCTCCTCTTGAATTTTAAAAGTTGACATTTTGCTTCTTTAGCAGCTCGAGTGCCTTAGGATATACAGTACTGTACAGTGTCTTCCTACAAAGGGCCTTTTGTGTTGTGCAGAGTCGAGGTAAGCATGAAAGAGCCTCTGCTCCCTTTTGAGCTCTGTGGCTCTGGAAGATGGAGACTAGCTGTACATAAATCAAGGCAATTGTGGATGGAAAGGCTGCCGGACCGTTTCCTACAGGTTTTCAGATCTGGGGGGAGAGTGAATTTGACTTTAGACAACTCAAATATTGGGGATCTCACCACTATCTCTGAGGAACATATTCCATAAAACTCATTGGTAGGAATTCTTCCCAGAGTATTCCCCATCAGTTTCATCATGTACTCAGGTTGAAGCTCTTTTAGTTTAAAAAAAAAGTCTTCCTATTCCTTCATGTGTGTATCCTTCAACTACTAGTAAGCATTTATCTCATATTAAAAAGCCATCTATCAAAATGTTACATCTTTCAAACCACTCCAAATACAACTCTAAGTATCTTCCTGTTTATAGAGGAGAGTCCACTCTCATCCAATCATAAAAAGTCCGCAGAGGTCCAGATGGAGCCTAATTCACTGTTACCATTCCTGTCCCTGATGAGAGGCTACATACCCAGCCCAGGATGGGGAACTACAGCTACAGATGTTGCACAACCATGGTTTTAAGATTGGTAGAATTACAGTATTATATGTCAATGTTTAATATAACTAATTCCCTCTTCTTACTTCATGAATGTAGCTCACTGCTGGAACAGAACTGAAAGAGTGGGATTTCCTCAGGACTCAAACATATGACTTCTGTATATAAGATTTTGAAAATTACATGTTAATTTTTGCCATTACCTACCAAAAGAGAAGAAAATAAAAAAAATAATTTAGAAAATAAATTTTGATGTAGATTTATATATATATAAACCTGACTGTATTAAGAATAATTATTATGAGGTAGGAGATAGTAACCCTGCTCATTACCTTCAAACACAGCATGCCTTGTATGGTCAAATAACCTCATCCTAGATCCAGATCCCCTGATTGTCCAAACAGCAGGTATGGTATAGTGACTTGTTTCTAAACTCTTTTAGATTGAAATTTTCCTCTGAGATGAAAGCTGGGTGTGGACGAGGGGGCAGCTAACTCCAGGGACCACTCCTTCCAAAACAATGCAGCATGTGAGGACCACAAAGAAGACCTGGGCCGGGTGGTGTGCAGAGGCTCTGATAAAGGTGGGCTAACCCTGATGTGTGTGGATGTAGCCAGTTTGTGACATCTTTCCTGGGGACCAGAAACTGCTTCAGGAGGAGTGTGACTTCAGCAGCCATGTACTCATACACTCAGCCACCTTTTTTAGTGTTACCTTCAATTTTTAAAGAAAGTTTCCATACAATGCTTATACTAGTGTCCATGGCATCCTGTACCTTCTCTCATCCTCTACATCTTCCTTCAGAAAGGATTCCTCAGTCTTCACAGAGTGGTCCTGATGTGTACTGCCTGATATCCAGTTCTTGCATTCAAAGACAGCTGCATACGAGCCACACAGAAGTAAGTCTGACGGTTTGTCCTTCATGGGGGTAGCAGCCCTCATGGCAGATATATCTCATTCCTGCATCTATCAGCTGCTGAGCTATTGTTTATATCTGTAAGTGTTTACATCTGATTGGCAGTGGTGTGCCTATGGCTGGAGATCTTTTCACACAGTTTCAGAAGCAACGCCTGATTACGTGCAATTACTGCTGGGCTTGAGCCCCTGAGCCTTTGTAGCTGAGCTGCCTTATTTCTACAGAGCATGTGAGAACATCTGAATTTAAATCTGTTTTCCTTTCACACTACTTCTCTCCCTTTCCCATGTTCAAAATTTTTTTTTCAACTTTAAAAATATGTGAATTATAGCCACAGACTGTGAATACGGGTGATGCTATACCACAGAGGACAGTAGGAAAAGAATGGATGGCACATGAACTTTACAGTTTTGGTACAAAAGGGAGCAGGCAATGTAGAAAAGCAGGCACCATTTCTCATACTTTCTGGAGGGGCAGTGCCTCCCTTTTATTCATCTGATTTCATGAGAGGCCTCCGGCCCCTTCCCAGGGCCCCGACCACATCCCACCCTCCTAGGGGTCTGGCTGCTGGGGCGCAGGGTCCACACAGAAAGAGCACAGCAGCCATCTTGCAGCCAGGCCTGATCCTGACCCCACCTGCATTCCCACAACCCGGCCCAGCCTCCACCCAGCCCTGTCCCCACTGAGGTGCCAGATGCCTGGGGCTGTGGCTGCCCCCGGCTGCCCTGCTCCTGGCTGGGGTGGTGGGATGGGCCCTGGCTGCCAGGCCCGGCCCTGCCAGACCTGCCATGGGGAGCCCTGCCGCCCCTGCTTCCCAGCCGCCAGAGAACTGCCAGCCCATGTGGTGCCCAGACAGCCTGCACAGGGGGGTATATTTCTTACGTCCTTCCCAATACTTAGGGATTCCTTATTCCTGCCCTAAGGGCTGCCTGAAAGCTTCAGGCAAGTTCCAGCTCCTGCATCTGCAGTGGAGGGAGCCCCGTTGAACTGGGTGCTGCATCCCAAATTTGCTGTACTCCTGTGCTTTTGTCTTCTTTAGGAGTGGAGGATCCCATGGCTGCATTTGCTGACAGGATGCTTTTCTTGCCCAGAGGAATGTGCTCGGAGCCAGGACTGAAGACAGGCAGTTCTGCAGGGGGAGAAATTTGAGTAATCACTTCTCCTTTACAGCATATGCATTGACCTTCTCTCAATGAAATATCAAGTGACTGAAATTGGGCAGAAATATGCTCATGGCTTTTGTCTGGAAAAGCCCAGAAACCCTTACTGCCATAGCTGATGGGATTTGTAGGCACATTGACCAGAGCAATCGAAAGGAGCAATGTGGACAGCTAAAGTTGAGTTTTAGGTATACCCTGGGTTTGAGGCCACAAGTTCAGGACTGTTGACCATAAGTCATATGGTTCTGCAGCTGTCTTCACTGTCCAGGTTCTGTCATGTTCTACTTTGATGTCCTTGTCAAAGCTCCATTTTATAGGCTAAAACAACCTTTGGTAGTCTGAATGCCTTCTGCAGAAGAAGAAAGCAATGGAACAATAGCCATTCTTCTTGTATCTGATTTCTCAGCCCTGGGCTCTGCTGTGGAAGAAGCCTGTGCTACATCCCATGTGAGCTGCACACACTGTCAGTGCAATCATTTATGTACCATCAGTATATTTTCTCCTTTCCAAGGCATGGCTACAGACATGGGGAAGGATGGGAGATTCATCCTGGGTTGTTTTCCTTTCTCTATTCCTGCTCCATTTCACCCATTGACCTATGGCTAGAGCTCACTGGATATCTTAAATTCTGAAGAGCATTCTCACTACAACCTCATCAGTGCATGTCATATCTACTGGTCCATGGTGTAAGGGCTTTTTTAGTTGGAATCTGGCAATTGTGAATATGACATCATCGTGCTACCCTCTGATCTGTGCTGTAAACAGCTATTTTCTAGCAATACAAAGCATCTTACTGTGACTTTTAACCTGCAGCAACTGACTGGGGAAATCTTACTGGCCTCATTATTTTGTGAATGAGTGAGAGGATGAACTGTAGACATTGGAAAATGTTAGTGTGCACTGCCACCCAGGAGCTGCATTCAGGAAAATGTGATCCTGAGGGCTGCAATAAGAAAGGGAAAATAATTTGTCATTTATGCCACCTATGTGCAAGTAAAAAGGTGAGATGGGGTTTGATGTGTAGAGATGACACTGAGTCATCCTATTGCACATATAATCATGAGTCATGATGTCACAAATAAGATGGAATAAAATAACAGCTTCACCTGAGTTCTACATACCAATTGGAAATGAAGGAAAGCCACTATGGCTTTGATCAATTAATGGTTTTTATTCCTCGCCTCCATTTGGTACATTCTCCTTTTGTCCCACAGCCAGCTAGCCACAGAGTTATGCTATTTCCAGCTTGGGGTCCAGTTGCAATGTTTCTCCTTCTATTTCACAGTGCAATCAGCCAGAGGGTTCAAATAAGTAGCACTACCAGTCAGGGTACTGTTTTGAAACACGGTCTCCCAAAAGCAGGAGTAGAAAGAACAATCCTTTTAAGCAGGAATATGGGATTTGCATTAAGTGAACAGGAAAAATTTTCTCAGATGCCACAGGCTCTGAACATCCACTGCCTCAGCCCGCTTACCACCTACTACTTCACCCATGACAAGCAAGCTTATGCTTCAGCTTTTTACCTTACTGTCACAAAGCATGCATGTAAAAATGATGACTTGCAGATAGGACTCCCCCTGAGAGCAAGCAATCTGCACAACCTCCTTGCTCCACTGGTTTTAAAAAGAAAAAAGTGCTTGCAAGTAAAGTCAGGTACCATTCCTCTGCTCCTAGGAGAGCACGTGCTGCACTAAGAATACCAAGAAAATGGCACTTCTTTGAATAAGAATGCAAGAACAGATGCACTAGGTTAAACCAAACCTTCACCTAACTCAGCATCCAACTGTGTCCAAAGGTGGAGATGAGGGAAGACTGTGATTCATGCAGTATTCAAAAACTGACTGAATATGGCCCTGAGAAACCTGACCTAACTTTGAAGTTAGCCTTGCTTTGGGTAAGAAGTTGGCCTAGATAGCCTCCAGAAGGCCTTTTTAACCTAAATTATTCCATGACTCCAATCAAAGAAGTCTTTTCTGCTGCTGAACTGAATATGACCACAGCCTCTAACAATTTACAGCTCCTGGTATAGCTGTGGGAAGTACCACTTCCTATACTTCGCTGGAAGAGCAAATCCCTGTTGTATTACACACTGTTATACAGTCCAATACTACAGCTTTATCTTAGTTTTGTGTACCAAATACTGAAACATGTCCCCAAATAATTATTAATTCAAACTAAATATCACATTGGCTACCATTAGAAGGTAGATGTTTCATAGAAGGAAAAACACATTTCTTATATAAGGTCTTGTTTTAAATAGTGAAATAGCTTCTTGAGATTTTCTCAATCATGCTGCTGCAATGAAAGATTAATTTGGCCTAAGAAAAAAACATTTGTCTTTTACTGCTCAGCCTTTAATATGAAATTCTAAATTTTATCTGTGTGAATCAAATCTCTGTTCTTGACAGCTTTGCCACATCTGCCTTTTTTAGCATGGGTTTGGCACACTTGAGTGGAATGAAGCTCAAAAGTAGAAGGTCTTTAATCTTTTAAAATATGTATTTTCTGTCTTTGTAATAGAAATACAGAATCACATGCAACTGGTGACTGAAATTCATCATTTGAAAAGCCACAGGCTTTGCATTTCCCATTCAACAGCCGTCTTCTGATGTGTCTTGAAAGGAGTACAGTGAATGTCTTCAACAAAAATAAAACTAAATTTCTTCCTTCCTGAAATGACCAGAGAGTAATAAAATGGAGGGAAAGGAGATGCAGTTTCTGGAAGCTTTTCCCCGGGCAAAACAGCATGCTAAAAACCTGATGAGCGAAAGGCTGTGTCTGGGACCACTGAGAAGCAAAGCTCACTCTGCAAGAGGCTCCATGGGCTTTTATCAGTGTTGTGTTTAACCCCAGCCAGCAACAAAGCACCACAGAGCTGCTCATTCACTCCCCCCTGGTGGGACGGGGGAGAGAATCCAAAGAGTGAGTAAAAGTGAGAAAACTCGTGGGCTGAGATAAAGAAAAGTAAAGCAAAAGCCATGCACGCAAGCAAAGCAAAACAAGGAATTCATTCACTACTTCCCATCAGCAGGCAAGTGTTCAGCCATCTCCAGGAAAGCAGGGCTCCATCACGTGTAACGGTTACTTGGGAAGACGAACATCACCACTCCAAATGTCCCCCACTTCCTTCTTCTTCCCCCAGCTTTATGTGCTGAGCATGACATCGTATGGTGTGGGATATCCCTTTGGTCAGTTGGGGTCAGCTGTCCCAGCCGTGTCCCCTCCCAGCTTCTTGTGCACCCCCAGCCTCCTCGCTGGTGTGGTGGGGTGAGAAGCAGAAAAGGCCTTGACTCTGTGTAAGCACTGCTCAGCAACAACGAGAACATCTCTGTATTATCAACACTGTTTTCAGCACAAATCCAAAACATAGCCCCATACTAGCTACTATGAAGAAAATTAACTCCATCCCAGCCAAAACCAGCACAATCATCAGATGTATTAGTGGCTTTGCAGAAAGAGCTCCTCAGGGGTACAGAGCATTTAAATAATGAGTAGGCTGTGCTTGTTAGAAGGGGAGAGGAGCAAGTGTGCAGGAGTGTTGAAGACCAAAGATAATGGTTGCGTTGTCCAGAGGCAACAGAGTTTTCTGACTGGCTTTGCAGGGGAAGTGTCCCGCATCCTTTGCTTGCCTACACAGGATCAATGCTGCTGCTGCTGTTAACCCCACCAGGGGCCTGACCACAGACTTCATGTTTCTGTAATATTGGAAATATTACTTGAAGTGCCAGTGGGAAGAAATGCAGCAAATATCCTCTCCTCCCACTGCAGAAGGTGCTATAATTGAAATCTTAAAACCAGCTCTCCTTCAACACCTTCACCTCCCTCCATGAACAGAATTGACTCAGAAATAAATATTCATATCTGCTTTGAATTACCTAGTCAAGGCTCATCCTTTGAACTTCTTACTCAAATTGAGGTAAATAAACTCACAAGGCATGTCCAGCTGAACACTTTATAGACCACATAAAGTTGTGTAAAAAACACTTCAGCAGTGAAACCAAAATATTTGCAGGGAGAAAAAAATGGGCTTGATCCAAACAAATATTTATTATTCTTTCTTTGTCTGATCAAAATAAAAACCAATTAAGCACAGTCATTAATATTCTTTTTTGAAGAACTGTTTCTTAGCCTGAAAGTTGCATTAACAGCTGCTTTTAAGAAATTAAAAGGAAGCAAATGCTGAAGTTTGTGAATTAAAAAAAAGTGGGGATGGGGTTTTGTTTTGTTTTGTTTTGTTTTGTTTTGTTTTTTAATCCATTTAATAGATAACTGTGTGTTCCCAGCTGCCTAGCTGGGGAAAGGAGATCTGAACTTGTGTCTTGGAAGATTTGAGGAGGGTCACCACATACTCAATCAAAACAGGATTTTGACATGATCTTCCTTCAAATTCCCCAACTGGAATGAGAGCTCACTGTCTTTCAATAACTGCTTACACATTTTGTTAAAAATGTAAAAGAGAAAAAAGAACCATATTTGCATGGTTAGGAACTCCAAGGTAACAGGCTCCAAGTGAGATCCCCTTCTTGCAATATGAATATGACCCAAGGTCTCCCATCTTTCCTCAAGAGTCCCTCTATCACTTGTTCTCCAATCTGTTTTACTGGAATTACTTAGGTTTTTTATTTGAATACTTCCCTTTTTTCCAGGAAAAATCTGAATGTGCAAATATTTGGAAGAACCTAAGCACATTCTTTAATAAATTAACTAATTGTCAAAAATATTTTGCCTGGCCCTAGGTAGGAATAATATAACCTGATCAATTTTGTTTTAATAAAAGCTGTATTTGAACTGGTTATAAGCTACAGTCAACACTTGACTGTGAACTTTTACTCTGTTTTGTCTTGTATAAATTGAATGCTGAAATACTAATGACTTCTGGGAAACCTTTGTGCAGCAACTGACAGTGCTACAGAAAGAAAAACTGTGTAACAAATTTTGACCTCAGGACTGTCTTTGAATTGTATTTTCATTAACTTTAGAGATACCAGGACATTCTGGAGCTGCTGAGAGAAAGAACTCTGTGTTACAGTTGCAGCAAATCATGGTCAAAAATTATACAAAAGCAGATGGTCTTTTCTTTGTCTTGTTCACTTCTGTCTTTGTGAGCATTTTCTTTGTTCTCCTTGTTTTCCCCCTTGAGCTTAGAAGACAGCTTTTCTATTCCTTCGTCAAAGTAAGGTTAGGAAGCTGTTGTTTCATCTAAAATATCATTATTTGGAAGGTTTCAGGAGCCAGTAGAATGTTTGTGACTATTTTGTGAATACAGAATCAAGAATTTCAGCATGAAATTTTTGCGCCAAATTGTGCCTCAGCCATTTATTGTTCACAACATTGTGCCTCAAGTGTAGGTGTTCCCCAGTGGGGAAATCGTGTTCATGTGCCAACCTTAGGTGTTTTTGCAAGTTGTGAGTCTCATTCAAAGCCCAGAGCCCATAAACTGTGGATAGATAGCTGAAGCTTTGCTGCAGAGGTGAAACCCTGCCTCTCTTGAAGTCAGTGGCAGAACTCTTTCGGATCTGTGGATCCAGGATTTCCTCCAGTTCTTCAATATCCTCTTTGGAATGGTGCAATTTCACCACCTATGCCCTGTGATTGTACCTGAGTGCCATGTTACATAGCTTCCCATCCTCAGGATAGTAGTATTTTGCATCAGAGTATGCAGCTTCATTAAAAGCAAAAAGCGTTAGGAGACTTGGAATTTTTTCCCCGCAAATAATTCTCCTGGTTTGAGAATGACTCAACATCCTAATCTGAGATGACAAAAAATTATTTATTTTGAATTTAAGACTCAGTTTGATCTTTTCATAAATATGTTTACAGTCTTAGTTTAAATATTTAATTTCAAATGTTAGTCTTCTTTTAAATATTACCTATATGACAATGCTTTGCTGTTATCAACAGCAAACGTGCTGATGCTTTCAAATTGCTTCTTTTATTTACTGTCCCTGGACATATTAAGGTGTCGCTAACCTCAACATGGTCAGATAGAAATCCCATTTTCAGGCCAGTGCTAGTGTGTGCAAACGAATTTTCAATGAGATCTGAAGAGAAGACTCAAATGTCACAGAACGGGAAGGAGAATAACACTATGTGTATGTTTTTGAATTACTATTTTTGTAACACCTCAATATAATGTGGTGAGCATGTGATGAAGTGTCAGTGCCCTGAGGCACTGACAGCACTAACAGCCCACCACGACAGCCTCTCCGCGCCCTGCCCATGGCCCAGGACCACTTGTCTCAGACCCCTGGGGCTGTCAGTCCCTGCCCCAGTGATGACGCAGCAGGGCAGGTCTCCAGCTCCTCACAACTGTGCCCTGCCCGGCCATGGGGAGCCCCCACTGCTGCAGCCCCTGAAGCACTCTGACATAAAGCACAAGGCAGGTAAACAGACAAAAACTTAACGAGAGAGAGAATGAAAACTAATAGCTGACTGCTACCATTTGAAGGAAAGGAAGGAGGAAGAGAAAAATAATGACGGCTGCATTAGCAACTGCCCTGGTTTCTAAGAGAAAGAGAAATAAGCCCTAGGACACTGCTGACTTCATATTACTAACATCACTCAGTCTACATAATTTTGACTTTGATAAGTAAATAATCAATACTACAATGTAGACGTTTACGGACAATAGTCTCCAAAGATCTATCACCCATTAACTGCATTGCCAGCAAAGTATGATTTCCAGACGCTTCTTAAGATATTAAATTTTCAACAATTCTAATCAGAAAAACTTACTTTAATCTGCTTGGAGAACTCGAATACCCAATCTAATTGGAATGACTATTGCCCATTTTATTTCAAAGTGATTCCAAACTCATACATTTTGCCCATGGGTTTTAAATTCAATTTATGGCCCAATTTGTCATCTGAAACATGGAGGGAATAACTGCCTTAAGAGAAAAACAAGGTTTTACTGTTTTTTAATTGGAGGGGAGGGGGTAAAAGTTGCCTCATGATGATTAAAACCTTAATGACTAATGTGGAAGAAATGGCATGAATTAAGGACAGACATCATGCATGGAGCTGTGGGAACATTCCAATTTAGAATTTATGGAACATATTCCAGGCTGTGCTTTCTGATAAGGACAAAAAACTCTGTTTGATTTAAGATGCTCAGCATCTCTAGCACAATTACATGAAGCTCAGAGTTCATTTGTTCACCAAGTCAGAATAAAAATGTGGCACAACAGAGAACAATGCCTCTAAACCTTTGGCAGAAGAGAGTTTAGCTCACTTTAAAGGCCGACTGTGGTCTCACTGAGTTATTTGCCGCAAAATGTCAAAGAACCACCACATGGAAAACATGACATCAAACACCAGAGAGCAAGCTTTTCACATTGCCTAGGCAAGATGCACAAGCAAGAGAATATGAAACATAAAACGCATATGTTTGAATGACAGTAACACTTTGATAACTTGTCTTGCATAGCAAATATTTGCAAGTGAGGAATGTATTTTAAACAGACAGCTATATTTAAAATTGTCTGTATCTTCCCACTTTAAACTTCCCAAAACTTTCAGCTGTTGAGGCATATTTCTCCCAGTAGGAGAAAAAAATTACCACGCAAAGATGAGTGTTTCAAAATGTTGATTTTTAAGACTACTTTTAGGGGAGAATCCACTTCCCCCTTTATTTAAAAAACAAAAAAATAAACAATAACAAGCAAACAGTGACCCAGTTTCTGCATATTCTTAGCGGACTGGGGTTGAACATTGAAATTTGGCAGGAAGATAGAATTTGGGGAATGGGAGATGCTTTACAGATTCTTAGGGAAAATTAGTTTCAATTTAGCTGTGTAATGAGCATTCCAAAAGTATAGTTTATGAATACTTTGAATACAATACTTATACAATGGTCCGAGGTTGTAAATAGAGCATTTTGCATTGCATAAAGAAATTGAGCCTAGAATTTTGATTCAAGCCAAAAACTAATAAGACCCACTTTTCATGTAATGCAGTCTTTCAGGACAGAGGTTTTCAACTGCATTATTTTATGTTCTGGTGATTTTAGGGCATGCTACAGCACTGCATAACAATCTGACTTCATTGCTTGTGGCTTTTGATGCAGTCCAAATTTATAGTAAATTATTATTGTGCAACGCAGAGAACGATTGTACATGACCCTTAGAAGCTGGGTATGGAAAAGTAGTGTAAATTCTGCTGACTTCCCTGTCAATGGAAAATTGTTCCCTAATATATATTTGCAAGTGTTTTCACCAGTTTTTCTTTTATACCATTAATGAAGTCATTGCAAAAAACTGGCCCCAAGACTAGCCCCTGAATCGTTCCTCTGAAAGTCTCTTCAGTTTGATTCACTGCTTTTTAAGGTGGTTTGCCTGGTTTTGGGTCCATGAGACAGCAGCCATACTTAAACCAAAATCACAGTTTTTCATTTTTGGGAAACACATTATTTAGCACTTTTCACACCTGGTACAAAATCTCAGCTTTAATGACATCAATTAAAAAGCACCCATTGATTCGGAGGGAATATAGGATTCACCTTTTTTGTCCAGCTATCAGCTGAGTTAAAAAAATGTTCTGTTGTTACAAGTGAGCTTCTTGATCCAATGTGTATCTCTCTGCCTTCATTTCACTCAGAAAAAGGCACTGATCATAGTAGTTCTGTCATTGCAATACTTACTGCATTCCAGCACTACTTCTATTTTTTACAAGATAACAATTAGTTTAAAGGATTAATCCTTAAAAACAAAGACTACACAGTAAGCAGGATTTTATTAGAAACTCTCTTAGATATTGCTAAGTGTTTTCTTCATTTTTGCCCTGGCATTTGGCATTGAGCCACCCTGGTTCCCCTGCCACAAGTTATTGTCTTTGTCTATGTGTTTTCTGATCACAGGCTTGCCTAGGCCCCAGGATTGCAAATGTTAATGCAGGAAATTAGTTCCAGTGATTTTAGTGGATCTTCTTGCACTGCACAAGTACACATGTGTATATATTTTCAGAGAAATGAAGTGTTTATCCCTGAAGTTTTCAAGACGAACTTAGATGATTAAACTTATTCATTTCTTGGCCCTCTAAAAATTAATACTCAAATCTTTCTGCAAGAATCTTTACCAGCCTTTCTAATTTCTAAGGAATGTTTTATAGCCTGAAAATTGTTTCCTTCAGGTTGTTTAAATTTACTGGTTTTTTTGTAAGCTACCAAAATATAGTAAAGGTCATGTGGTAAGTCACCAGTACATTTGTGACTGAGCTACATGTCACATGGAAAAAAGGCATGAGAAGGACAAAGTAATATTGAATTCAAGAAAGTCCATAAGCAGAGGCAGAAAGAAAGTGATTGATACAAGCTGTTGCTTCTTGAATTTTGAATTGGTCCATCTGTGTAGCCCGAAGCATTGGAATGAGGTAAAGGAATATTTGGAAAGTTCACATAACTTATTTAAAGTTAAAAATAACTGGTAATGTTAGAAATTAACTGTTTCTTTACACAGACATATCATGCAAGTGACTTCTGTGTGGAAATAAATGTGCGGCTTTGAGGGGAAAATAAGAAATTGATGCAAATCTCCAATTCAGTAAAGTCAAAGTTCAGATATACATAGAGTTAGTAACTGACTGATTTTCTGAAATGCTGCAGTAGATGAATTTCAGAGATATTTATTTTCAAATTGAGTTGTCAGTGCACTGCCAATCCATAAAACCAACTCTGCAGTAATATCAGCTCATCACAAAATAAGCTGACAGACTGTACCATATTTTTATAGTGAATCATTTAAACCATGAATCATTCATAGCTTCACACAGGTGCTGAAAATAGTGAAAAACCTGCTGTCATGCTAGACAAGCCTGGCACATGTTTGCTACAAGTGATGGGTTCTTCTTACAGAACAGATCAGCTTTTAATCCTATTAGGAAGGAAGATCAAGGAAGGAAAACAGAAAAAGGGCTCTGTTCTCCATCCCTTCCTTTCACCCTTTCCTCCCCTCCATTTTTAATGGTATTATCTTGCCCATTCAAAATAACAAATGGTGGAAAAAATATTTTGATTCTCTATTGCATTTGTTCCTGCTTTTGTTCCATTGACAGGCAGATATAATCCATGTTGTTCCAAAAGGAGCAAGTCCTGATATAGTGAACATATCAGAGTCCTCATTCTGAATCACCTCCAGAATGTCATTCTGTTGGCATATGTATTTGTAGATAATTAGTTGCATGCACCAAAATAATCCAAGGGATCTGGGCATTAGTACAAAAGGCAGAAGCAAATGATAGGCTAGCATTATAGCTTCTGCAAAATGTGCAGAAAGCCTGTCATGGGGCAGTCTGCAGATTGCCTTATTCCCTGCCTTAAATAAGAGTTGAGAAACAGATTGCAAAGGAAAATTGAAATACCCACCTGAATTGACCTGCAAAAGGCTGAAGGATGGGCCTGGTTAGCGTATGCTGCATTAGCTGGCTGGTGATGTTTTGGGAATCACTGGTTCCATGTCAGCACATCTGTAAAACGAGTTAATGAGCAGGATGACAGGATGTAGCCATTTCACACATGATTAGGCAGGCTCTCCTTGTAGAGGAGCGCTCACCCTGTCCCAGGGGATCTGTTCTGTCTGCCAGTTTGCCTGCCAATCTGTGGCTGGCTCAGACAGACATGTAGGTCAAAAGAGGAAATGCTTTAGGCCCATCTTATGCCATCAAGGGGTAAGAATTTGTGATAAGCATAGCAGGACTTAACTCTTAGGCACTCAGCTCTCAAATGCTTTGGCATCTGGCAAAATGCTCCTACAGTACCTATGCATTACAGAAGAGTTATTTGCTTAAAAGCAGTCCCCTGAGTAAAGTTGTGAGCAGAGAGAGCCAATAGCAAATGCGGAGAAGCAGACAACTCTCTTTCTTACACTCTATTCCTCTTCAGGAATCACCCAACTTGGGATTTACAGCCCTGAATCTCTGTTGTAGCCAAGTGTCTATGCCAAAACACTGAAGCAAGCTGTGGGATTCCTCTCTTTCCTTCTGCCCAGCTTGTCAGTGGTGCATTCACTCACCAAGCCCTTGCAGGACACACAGGTTTATTTCCAGCTATTTCATCACAAGGTATAGGGAGCCTTAAGCCTCAAGGCATAGGGAATAAGTAGGGCATGCTTCCAGCCCCTCATGATAAAGCTGTTCCAGTTTACTTGGTATAGTTAATTATTCATTCAGCCATGAGAAAGGAACTGGAAAGAAAGAGAGGGAGTGACAACATGAATCCTCTTAGCCTAGAAGCTGAGTAATATTGACCAATATTCCCAGTATTGACCAGAATGGAGGGGAGACCTGGGTCCCAGTTGCTGTGTTTATTGCTATTAATATGTTTCATCTCAAATTAATATGAGAAGGGGTGGAACTGAACCTTTAACATCTGAGAGAATGGTCTTCCATAAATGGTGATGAAAAGGGAACTATAACCTACCACCAAATGTTTTGTGTTGACTCTCTCTATAAGGCATCTTCTGAGAATGTGTCCTGCCTCGAACCATAAATGACAAGGCAAGTCAAAAAACTCCTAAACTGTCAGTCCAAACAGAGTAGATACATGAAGGAGCTACAGAGCCACTCAGCACCAGCAAGAATAAGTAGCTTCCAAGGATTCCCAGAACTAGCAGAACTTTGCTGAAAAAAAAACCCGTAAGTGCCTGTGGTGTTTAGGAGTCCCTAGAGTTAGACAACATCTGAGTTTCTGAGATCTGAATGTTGGACTTTAAAGTCTGAAGGCTTTAACGATCTAAAATGTTAATTAGCACATCTGTGTATCTGAATGGAAATGGCCTCTTAATCCCCTAGGCTCTTTCCAGATCTGAGTCAGAATAGTCACGGACTTGGAAAGGGACTTTTCTTCCTACCGAGGGAAATGTGTCCGCTCTGCTCTAATCCAGTTTCTCCCAAGGGAAATTTTGCATGGAGGAATCTCCTCTGATACAGAGCCTGCTTTGAGCTTCCAAAATTCCATATTAGTTGTTTATATGCTGGTAGAGTCTTTTGGTCTTTGGCTCTACTGTTTGTGTGTTCTGATTGCCCATTTGGAAGTGACCTTCTGGGGCTTGGCACAGCAGTTTACCTAAGGGCTTCTTTACATTTAGATTAACTTTGTTTCTTTAGTTAATTTGGATTCATTTTCTTTGAATTTAAAGCAAATAAGTTAAAATCCTTTAAAGTTCTGTGCAGACACATTTTATTTCCAAATATGTGTTACTTAGTTCAGATTAACTTTCCTTAGAGTTCTTGTGTAGACAAACCCTAAGAAAACTATTATTGGAAGATAACCGGGTTCATCCCTCTTTATACTGGCTGGAGAAGGAAGAGGTCAGAAATGGACCATCATTTTAAATGGGAAATGTTCTAATTTTTTGTAGGTAATTTTCCCTCTTTTTTACCTAGAATCATCTACTGCTAGTAGGTCATCCAGTGAAGGTAATTCTAGTCTAGTTTTAATACATAGGTGCATAAGTTGTAGAATATGATTTTGTAGGAACCTAGGATTTATCCTCATGCATCAGGTAACTTATATGTTATTCAGTTGCCAGTGAGGAGCACTTCTTCACTGAAAGGAGAAGGATGAACAAAGCCTGCTATAGCCTGATAGTTCCAAATTATTTAAATAATAGAATAAGACAAATATAATGACTCATTAGGATGTTGTGTCAGATTGTTATTGGGAACGCTAACTATTTTTCCAAATCACCATTTTATCACAAATTTTTATATTCTCCAAGTTGCAAAAAAATTGTTGCGATGTGCCTATAGGGATTCACTATTTTGATGGACAAGCAAAATTTCAGATGTATTACTGCAGACTGAGAGCCATCTGATCTGATCATGACTGCACTGATCTGCACAGAGCACATTCACCTAATAAGAGATTGTCCCTGCTGTAAATAATGTGTGACTAAAACAGAGGAAGAATGAGGACTTTTCATTACAGCGAAAGAGAAATTAGGTGATTTACTCAATGTCACAAATAAAGCTAATGGCAGAGAAAGAAACTAAATCCAAATCTAAATCTCCTATGCCCATGGCAGGAATCATGGCCAAAAATCTGATTTTGGAAATGGTTTGTGTTTGAAAATGGCTTATATCCTAATCATTATCATTGTAAAGAGCAGTTAAAGATGTTTCTGTGTATAATTAATATTACATTTGCCAAGAACATCTTCTATTATTACTGATAACATTTTAAAGTTCCTCATTTAAGTTCCAGCCATATGTCTTAACTTGGTAATGAATTCCATGGTGAAGAAATATTGATTTCGGATTGCTTTAACTTACATTGTTGACCTCTTTTACTTGAGTAATATGAGCTGTCCCATTCAGACACGTTTAGTTTTTTCCTTGGCTTTTTAATGCATCCTTGTTCTACATAATCTGAATCATTATATAGTACTAAACATCATTCTTGAAATTCTCTGGAATTGCTCCCTAGTAGCAATTAGAAGATTTTTTCAACAGTAAAAAATGAGTAATTTTCCCCAAAGTTAGGCACATCAGTGTTCAAATCATGTCATCGTATATTATACCTGGTCTTTTCCTAGCAGAGTAAGTAGTCTAAGTAATCTCATTATGTAGCAGATTTGGGACCTTGGTTGATGTCAGTGTGAACTGATAAAAAAGAATTAGGAAGGACAGGCTGGGAAGGCAAGGAGGGAGAGTTGCCCTTTGCAGGAGAGAGTGGCAGGACTGCCTGGAGCTCTGCCTTGGAATGGATGGTGAGCCTGCTGAGAGCTCGTGGGTTGGAATTAGCAGGAAGACATGGGTGACATTGTTGTGCATTTCTCCTGATCAGGAAGAACTAGATGAAACCTTCTTTAGACAACTGGAAGAAGCTTCATGTTCACAGGCTTTGGTCTTCATGGGGGACTTTAGCCACCTTAGTATCTGCTATTAGGTTTCTGGAGTGCCTTGACGATAACAATGTCTCAACACAGATGATCAGGAAGCCAATGAGGGGAGGTGCGCTGCTTGACCTAATACTTACAAACAAGGAAGAATCAGTTGGGGATGTGAAGGCTGGGGGCCACTGTGGCTGCAGTGACGACGCGATGGTGGAGATCAGTATCCTGAGAGAAGGGAACACGGCAAAGAGCAAAACAACAATAGCAGAACAAGCAGACTTAGGCTGTTCAGGGACCTGCTTGGAAGAGTCCCATGGAACACAGTCCTGGGGGGAGGAGGGGTCCAAGTAAGCTGATTGTTTATCAAGGATCACCTCCTTTAAGCTCAAGAATGGTCCATCCTGATGAGCAGAAATCAATGACAGCAGGAGGCCTGAATGAACAAGCAAGGAGGTCCTGACTAAACTCAGACATGAAAAATGAGCACACAACAGGTGGAAGCAGGATCAGGTCACGTAAGAGGAATATACAGACACTATCTGAGTGTGCAGGGATGGGATTTGGAAAGCCTTAGTCTTTACTGGTAAGATTTACCTTCAGGAATTCCAGGTCCCTGAGACCAGTGGAAAAGTCTGGAGCAAGGAATACTTACCTTTGGTGAAGGAGGATCAGATTAGGGAACACTTGAACAAATTGAACATACACAAGGCCATGGGACCTGAGATGATACACACATAGTTGGTGGATGTCAAGGCAAGGCCACTCTCGATTATCTTTGAAAGATCCTAGCAGTCAGGAGAGGTTCCCTAGGACTAGAAGAAAGCAAATGCCACTCCTATCTTCAAAAAGAGAAAGAAGGAGGATCTGGGGAATTACAGGCCAGTCAGCCTCACCTGGGTCTGTGGAAGGTGACATTTCCATACATATTAAGGACAAGGGTTGTTTGGGAGTGGTCAGCATGGATTTACAAAGGGGAAATCATGCCTGACCAACTTGACAGCCTGTTACAATGAGATGACAGAGGAAGAGGAGATGGGTGAGTCCAGTAGCAGTCACCTTTGGATCTTCACCTGTTTTACGTAAGTACCAAAGAGCTGCATTTAACTTGCCAAGAAATAGACTTCCCACATTTTTATGCTTACACAGCTTATTAGCTCTTGTACAATTGCAGTACCTTTGGATGTCGCAGTGTATGTAGGATCAGCAATATTTTGTGTTACCTGTCTCTCCAACCAAGAACAAAGGGAAAACTCTTTGATGGCTGCCACTGAGATCCAATTACCTCAAATCCAAGAGATACTTATCCCTTGGCTATACCCTACAGACAGCCAGTTTGCTTGCATTACACCAGACTAGAAAGAGGGTAGAAGAAAACTGAGAAAGTATAAATAAAGAAACCAGGTACTAATGCTGGGTTTAAGAAATACTGTACATAAGATACTCTAGGAATTAGGGGGATCTTTCAGAAACATGAGAAGCTTGGGTGAGTCAGAACAGCAAGCACACACTTTTCTCTACCCAAGGCTTAAATGGGGGACCAGTCAGCAAGGAAGGAATCCACTGAGACAGGAAAGAGAAAGAGTGTGCTTTATTGAAAAAGCCACCTGGGAAAATTCTTGACTTCTTGGAAGTGCCTGACAGTTTCAAATGAAATTGAGAATGTCGAGGAGAGTAAACGTGTGCTGACATTTATTATCTTGAATAGACTTCCGCAGTTCCTATCCTGGCTTCAGTAGACTGAAGGTCTTTTTGGAATTCACACAAAAACTGTCTATCTGTTGGCTTCAGGTATCAGTAGTCTCTGAGCAATGAATTACAAACCCAGATAGCATAGAAAGCTGAAGAGAACATTTAAATTAATATGAAATTTCTAGTTGTGGAAGGAAGGAAGATCTTCCTTAGACCAGCAGTAGTCTGAAGTGGAGGGAGCCCACAGAGTCTGTGCCCTTGAAGTTTTTCAAGAACTAAAGAAAACAGCAGTGCTTCCATGTGAACAGACCAAAGCAAGCTGCAGAATTTGTACACTGTACAGAGAGTGTCTCTACCACAGTCAATGTGATGCATTCCTCCATTTATATTGGAAAAGCAATTGGTTGATTTAGTTCATGAAAGCACATTATGCCTGAGCTCATACCCCAGAAGATTCTTATTCTGGGAAATAAAGAATTGCATTGTAATCTAGTTATCCTTTACTTTCACACTGTCAGGAAGTCTTGTGGAAGTCAATCAAAGACTATTTCTTGGCTGTGGCTTGAGTCTGTAATTTGATCTCCATCTCTTACCTGAGAAGTTTTTAAAAGAACCTTGATAAAGTCCACATTGTTCACTTATTTTTCATGTTTTGATGGCAGTGCTTTCCTACATTCTATTGCATTTTTACTTCCATTGTTTTACACTAGGTTTCTGGCTTTTACTTTTTCTTTCTCTTTTTCTTTCCCTTGCCTGTCTCTAAAGCATTTCAGGGAGGGGTGTTTAGTAGCTTTAGCAGAATTAGTAGATCATAGTAGTATATCTATGTCTTGACAACTGTGTCAGCACAATTGTACATGGAAATTTGGTCTTTAAGATGTGGTCGTATGAACTATCCATCTGGGTATGTACCAAGACTGACAACCCTGGATCTGATCAGTGGTTTGACTGGTTGTCTGCTGTCTTGCCAATAGCAAATAGAATATGAAAAAGAGTAAGAGAAAACTCAGCATTACTAGACAAACTTTCGTCAGGAAATTGTCTCCTAATTACCCCTTCAACTGTAATAGTCAAAATGGAAATTTGTGAAAGCTAGTTATCTTGTTGCCAGTATATTAAAACAAAACAACAAAAAAACCCAAACCATTGTAAATGGTTGAAGTATCAGTGTTTCAGTGTTGGAGTTCTCATGTTGTGCTATAAAACAATATAAAATAAGCATTTCCATCTAAACATCTAATTTAAAGATTAATTTGGGTTTTTTTCTCCTGAAAACAATGTAGTTAGATGGTCTGTCAGATTTTTTACTTCTATTCCCAATGCAATTTTTTTAAAATATTGTCCAGTTTCACAAACATTTTAAATTTGTCGGAGCTGAATAAAACAATGCAGTATGTATCTGAAATAATTTTCCTCTGACCAGCTTCAATCATTTTTTCAGTATCATTACTAAGTGGCTTTGAAAAAATGTGCAAAAAGCCAGAACTGTGACAACAGTTTGCACATTTAATGTGCCTCATTCTTTATTTTATCCTTTCATTGGAAAACCCACCTTCATATGCCAAAAGGCAATCACACCATGGTTTTATTAGTTATTTGAGGTAGGGTGGGACACTAAACACACTAAACTTTTAAATTCTTTTTTGTTCCTTCCCCAATTTCTGCTGGATTATCTGCTACCTGTTTTGTGAATAATGATATCTATAGCAGTTCCCTCACACTGCATAGTCAAAAAGGTCCCTGGTAGTTGAGGCCTTTGCTGTTTAAAAGTTGCTGTTGGGATGCTCTACATCCAGGAAGGCCTGGGGTATGCTCTGATGGTGACAGAATGGCTCTGCTGTAGGACAGGCTTTGCCCCAGCACATAACGCACAAGGGGGCTCACAGAATCCTCCACAGTGAATCTACGCCGTCTAACTTGCCTACACCTGCTCCGCAACACTGTCTCTGTGTTTGTAGAGCACCTTGACATATTAGAAGTCCAGTAAAATTAATAGTTTATGGTGAAGCTTTTCCCCCGCTTTCTTGAAAATATCAAAAAATATCAGTACAAACAAGACTATTATATATCTGAAGGCAGCTTCTGCCCTGACAATTGGCAAGTGTGGCTTAGTCCTTGTAAACATCTTACCTGAGAACTTGTTTACAAAATTCCTGAAGGCAAAAATCCAGACATAGGGCCCAAAAAGCAGTAGATGTGCCGCCTTCTGCTACCAGACGAGGAAGAAGGGCAGCCGAATGTGGGCTCCCAGGTGCCCCAGCCTCGTGGTCCCTTGCAGTAGCAGAGGACAAAGTATCACAGCCAGGTCCCAGAGCTGCTCTTCATTAAGGTCAGAGGAGTTTATCTTTCTATCATCACACAAATCTGTTGCAACAAATTTTGTTTACTCCTACTTCACAGAACTGGTGAGAATTCAGCCTGTGTCAATTAGTCCATTTGAACTGGAACCTGCAGCATTTTATTGTGACTTTGCTGAAATGACCCTTCTCAGTAAGTGCTGCAGAACTGAGCCCTCTTAGAGCTGGAAAACCTTATTCTTCTTGGACATTTAAAAATGTGCTTAAAAATTGTCTGAGAATGATTTATAGCACTGACTGGACCAACTACATTTCAATACTAATGCATAAATCTTCTAACAAATAAGCTATCTACAGAGTTATAGGCAGAAAGGGATGTATTCCTTCTCTAAAGTGAAAATATGTTTGGAATGATGCCTATAGTTAAATCTCGCTCACGCTTCGATCTCATGTGAAGAAATTTTATAGTTTTTATTATCCTTGACTTTGAAAACTCCTTGTATATGTTTTAAAAAGACTAATGACAAAACTTCCTTACAAGATTCTGCAAATGAACATGTACTGTGGCTTAGGGCAATGGTGAAGAGTCATTTTATCGTAATAACATGAAACAAAGCTTATTATGGTAAAGAAAACAATATTATACTTGCAGCCACTGACTGAATCTGTTCTACTGTGAAGCTTGTGTTTATTGCTGCAGTTTCTCTCTGTTCCTTTCTTTCTCTGCCTGCTTTATTTCTTGCTGCCATTTTAGAAAAAAAACCCTGCACCATCCTCAGCGGCTGCTGGTACCTTTAAAATATTTTTGTATAATTTATTTAGTATGAATCTTAAAATATGTACAGAGAAATCTTAAATGTATTCAAACATCCCACACTTAAGATGATGTATAACTTTTGCTGATGTATACACAAAATCTCTATACTTTAATATCTTTTCTGACTCATTTTCCATAATTTGATACTGACCCAGATATGTTATAATGTACATTTGAATACTGAACATTGACCATTTACATGATCCAGAATGTGTCTTTCAATCCACTCGGTTATATAAATCTAGTTATCTTCAGAGTTGGAGCTTTACATCTGAAATTATTTGTTATCTTTCATAAATTCAGTCTAAATTTCTACCTGTTTATCTAGTTTGTGATTTTATGGAGCAATTAGTCTACCAAATACAACAAAAAAAAAAAGGTTTATTCATTCAAAGTAACCTTTGTGAGGTAGTCTTCATATAGCTAATTCTAAAGATTAAATGGTTGGTAATGAACTTGCCTATGAATTTGAATTATAATCCTACACATTAGCACTACCTAAAATAGTCACAGTACCCAAGTAACAAATGTGGGGAAATAACACTGTATCAACATAATTTATTTTTCAGCCTCTAATGAGAGATGTATAACACGTGCTCATTACCAGACTAAATGGAGGAACATGCACTTCCTTATTAGACCATCATTCTCCCCTGGGCTGATGTGATTCCTTCTTCAGTCATCTTATCTCAACTTGAATCATGCAGTGCAGAGAAGTTCAGAAGGGCAGAAACCATATTTACATAAATACAAGAAACAGGACCTGATTCTCCTTTACCTTTAGATCTAGCCATGCAGTATAAAGTACAGTTATAACTACAGAGGTGCATAAAGGAAGTACAAAGCACTTGCAAGTGGGCATTATCACAGTTTAAACACAGACTGAGATCCATTTATGCCATTAAACACTTTACTGATGCCTTAGTATATGTAGCTAGCAGGTCAGGAGAATTACTGTTTTCCTAAGTCACTTGCATTTTTAGATCTGGTATCTTTTTTGTCCCCTTTTCTTTTCTTGGAGCTGTAATAACAGGAAACCTCTCTGACAATGCTGACTTAGGATCTAGTTCAAAAGAATTGGGAAGCCTGGTTTTAAGCTCTTGGAGAACATATTATTTCAGCTTTTACATCTTACTGACTCCCCTTCTTTTTCCCAAACCTGTTTCTTCTCCATACTAAACATTTTCATTTCTTTATTTCTTTGTTCCTTTATAAATCTATTCCGTGATATGTACAACTGAATCGCATATATATACACACACACATATATATTTCAATATAAATATTTAACAATAATGTTAAACAATATAAATGTCATAAAGACTATTTAGATAAACATTTATATTTATACAAATATAAACTTGATATAATATATAAATATATGTATTTAAGGATTCCTATAAATCTGGCGCATATGCAAATATCCTATTGTTAAGGTATGTGACATATATAAACTTGATATGTGTAAGATCTTTATGCATATATCCTTGCTATTGGATTAATCTTCAAGAAACTGACTCTTGCCCAGAATCTACTCACTCTTATTGCTGATTATTTAATTCATTTAATTACTAAATGTCTATGAGTATTTTGTAAACACCCCTCTGAGAACACTCCTGGACTCTCTCCCGCTTCCTTCAAGCCACACTCTGCAGCCCTCCCCCATGGTGGAAAGTACCAGCATTGCATCATGGTCAATCTCAGACAACACCAGTCTTTAAAAATACTGGTCTTCAGAAACGCAGACATAAAACTGTATATTAACTCATCCAAAGTCTTCCCCATCTGACCATAGTTTTAGAAATCAGGGGGCAGCCGCAGCTACATCTCCAATTTTCTAATGTGACGACAGCAGTCCCTTCCTACATGTTAATGTAGACAAGCAGAGGAGAAATGAGCCCGGTTCTGCTATCATGTTGATAACCTGGCAAATTTTGTATAGTCTACCTGTTTTTGTTAGGACTGCCTTATTTTGGTGATGAATGCACCATGCCATAGTCTCCTTCTCCACCCTATTTTTTTTTCTGAGAACATCTGTAGAATCCAGTTGTCAAAAAATATTTAATACCTTGCTTTTCCTCCCAATATCTTATCTTGTAGGCAATGGATCTATCTATAAAATTAGATTGTCATTCTTTTTTCCTTTCTTTCTTTCTTTTCTTTTCTTTTTTCTTTTGGCCTCTGGATACTTCAAGAAGTGTGTGCATTTAGATCTTTGAGTATTTGCCTTGGGGTGACAGAAACTTTCACTGGGGCTATGCAGTGATGAGGGTCTTCCAATCTAGCTCGGTATTTCTCACCTCTGGAATATGGATGGAATGCAATTTTATTGGTCCTTTGTCATAGAATGATAGAATGGTTTGAGTCAGAAGGGACCTATAAAGATCATCTAGTCCAACCCTCCTCCAACGGGCAGAGACATCTTTTACTGTCCTTCTAATGTTTGCATCCTCCTTTTTGAGAACACAGGGGGGCATGCTTTAAAATAAAAGATAGGCATTCATTCTGAGGTACTGTTGTAATTTATGTATCATCTTTCCAATTATTCTTTAGCTTTAATACTCGGGCACCCTCAGCAGATAAACATTCAGTGCTGTAAAACCAAGCTTTACCTGTTATTATTTTGCCGGTGGGCTTTTTTTTGCAGAGCTAATATCACTGTTCCAGGTACCACCTTGGCTTGAGCACCTGTGTCCAACTTAAAATTAAAAAGTGTTCCATTTGTTTTCAGGCTGACAGTTCATTCATCTTCTGTTGCTACCTTGGCCATTACTGCAATGAAGAACAGCTCTGAGCTAATGGCTCTGTAGTCATCCTCTTTGTCCTTGCTATCTATTCATATTCTGCTGGTACTTGCAACCTTTGGTAACGTGATAAAATCCACTGCACTTCTTATATCTTCTTCCAAAAACTATCAGTTACAGTGGTGAGTGTTGTTTGCTACAGGATGTACATGTTGGTGTGCTGCTTTTTGAGGCTGTCGCTTCCTGTTACAAGTCCCTTCACTGGAAATATTTTAAATTCTGTACAATATTCTCATCTTCAAGAGCATCATCTGCACTCCATAAACATCACTCTGGATCGTGATTTGCCTTTTCTTCAGTATCTCTGAATTGCTTTGTAAAAAATGAATGATTCTTAGTTTCCAGAAATCCCTCTTGTGGTTTGACCAAGGTCTTAATTGGGATCTGACCTTTTTTGCAGGGTCTCAGCCTCTAGCTGTGTAAGAAAGACTAACTTTCCACCTCAGATTCATGAAAGCCTCTTCAGTTGTTCATCTTCTTTGGCTCACTCTTTGAAAATGTGTTGTTCTTGTTTCAAGTATTCATGAAGTACATTAGCGTTCAGTATTGGCTTCTTTTACTGCCTTGAGGGACTTAAAACATTAAGTTTGCCATAACTAAAGCCACTTCCTGGCTGTAACTTCGTTTTGAGTAACACATGTTGCTTGCAGATAAAGGTGTGCTCCAGCTATATTTCACTTGTGGTAGCATTACAAACAACTCCCTTCTCCACATACTTTCTTCATTTGTTTTATTCACAATGTCGCATACTGGTCAACAATCACTCCCAGCCAATAACTCCAACAAAGGCTGCTCCATTCAGTGTCTTGACATCTGACAATTTGGGCCTATAAACGATTTCTGGTTTCAGACCCCATAGAGGGACACTTCTCTACACAGTCTTAATCATAGCACTGAACCCACACATATGTTACAGTCTGTGGTAGCTATACAGTGGGTAATTTCTTAGTCAGTACCCTGAATGCAGAATGGTCCTACCTAAACCTTCCTGATCTGCATCTCTTAATTTCCTAACTTTAAGAAGGAAGATCATTGAGAGAGACCACCATATTCATTTTGAAATATGACTAAATTAAGTTTCAAGTAGGTTAAAATTAAAATTAAACAGCAAAAACATGAAATTAAAAGGAGGAGGTATAAGGAAAACAGTGTCTGCAATTGTTAGGAAAGGCATGGAAAATAAACCAGAAATCATCTATATTCCACTGTATAACACTGTCATGTACTTGTATCTTGTTTACTGAATGCAATATGCAAGACAATAAAACTAGAAAGGTGGAGCAAATAGTTATGAGCATGATGCTGAGTATGGAGCAGTTTCTCCCACTTGGGAAAGAAATCAGTGACAAACACAGTAGTAGCAAATTATGCCTGGAATAGAAAAGTAAACAGGAATAATTTAGAATTTCTCCCAGCTCAAATATTTTAGGCATCAGATATAAAACCAACGAAAGAAAATGCATTTTCCAAGCAAGATAAAATTTCAAGCAACCACTGCCACTGGATTTTTAAGGGCTGAAAGTGTAATTGAGCTCACAAGAAGATTTGACGTATTCACAGAAGACAGGTCAATTAACAGCTCTCTATTAAGTATGATCATTTGGATGCAACCTTTGGTTAAGAGTGGTCTTCATCTATGGTTAGGAAAGTGTATCAGGGGAACTGTCTCTGTACAATTAATTACCTTATTGACAAACTATTTTTTTCTAAACATCAGTGGTGCCCATAATCACAGAGAGACACTTGGTCTGAAGTTATATCAATGCAGACCAAGGAGCTAAGCACCTTCTCAGGTTTTATTAATCTGACTAAGGTACAAATACAGATGAAAAATGAAAAACAAAAGATATTTTATATGGAAAACCCCTTTTCCAGTTCTTCCATGAATGAATACACATTGTTTAATAAACTTGCAGCAGCAAAGTAGGTGAGGTTTTAATTTAGAAAATTATTTACAGCATCTTATATCTGAAGGAAGGATCCTAATGTTATGTTTTGTTTTAAATACTGTTTCAAATTCCAAAAGTAATGCATATGGAACGTAGCACATAATCAACATTTAATTGGGATAAATATATTCAGGATTAATTATTATGACAGTTTTCTTTTAATGCGTACTTATCATAAGTTATAAAGGAAACGGTTGTCTAATTTTCACATTGTTATTATCTTTTGCTTTTCCCAGTAATAGGCTCAATGTAGCATAAACAGACATTTTCTTTTTCCAAATTTTGAAATAAAAAGTGAGAGCTGCTTCTTACCTACTCAGGTTACGTATTGCAGAAATGTCAGAGAAGATACTGTTGTGTTAAGAAAATGACATAAACTTAGCTTTGTAATTATCTGGTCAATGCCAGTTACTGGGTTTTTTTATTTAGATTATGATATGGACAACTGACTATCTTCCGAGTAAGCTCCAGTCTAACTGAGTGCTAAATAACTGGATAAACATATAAACATAGCATATGCACACAAGACATTTTTGGGCTCCTATACATACAGGAATAATGTCTTTGTGTAGGCTCCAAGCTTTGGCTGACTGTGTATCCTATTTGTATATTCCCTGATCTATACAGCAATTAATTAAATGAATTGAGGGCTTCATACAAACATAATAAATAACACCTTTTGTTGGTTTTGCTTCTTTTTAAGCTAACTTTTGGAGGAAATATGAAAATGACAGTGGCTTCTCTCAGGTCTACTGCATCAGGATAATTACAGACTAAAGCAGACTCTGCTCTATAACTTCTTTAGCTTTTATGTTAAAGAGTACTGCTCTCAACACACCTCTGAGCAAGGGACACGGACACAAATCTTATTACAAGAGCAATAAGCCACTGATTTTCAATGTAATCTGCTAGAAAGGAAATAATTCTACTTTAGGCCAATATGCAGTTTGCTATGGTTGCTTTGAAAACATCCCAGATCACGCTGAGAAGGATTTGTTCAACCTCACCTTGCTGTTAAACTGAAAATACAGCAATCATTTCTATACATCCTGTTCTTCAAGCAAAATTTCTCATTAAATAGTAGGCCTTAAAGAAATTTCCATCTTGTTTTAATATTTTTATTACATCAACATCCCTTTTGGAACTTTTGGAGCTAAGTGATACTGAAAATCTGTAGACCTTTAATTTCAAAATAGACTTCGCCACAGAGACAGCTGGATTTAGTTTAAAACTAGCTCTTAAATGTTTCAATTACACTTACTTC
The DNA here is from genome assembly GCF_965183815.1 of Platalea leucorodia. Lineage (NCBI taxonomy): Eukaryota > Metazoa > Chordata > Aves > Pelecaniformes > Threskiornithidae > Platalea > Platalea leucorodia. The sequence continues at coordinate 38,664,504 of NC_138825.1, read as the reverse complement.
TTCTGAGCTCTGACTTTCAAGCATATGGTGATGTCCAGCAGCACCTTATTTCCAAAGCCCCTAATTCAGCAAACACAGCTCCCATTGGTCTCCTTTTCATGTTTCCCTTTCCCAACAGCATGCTCTCCTTGCATTTTCAGGCTCAGACAATGGTCAGAAACAACACCTTATCAGACAGTTCTTCATAACCAGTGACATAGTTGTTGTGACTCATGTGACTTATTTTTTAACATGAGTAGGACATGGGCATAAACTGTCAATAATACAGTCTTCCAAAAGTGACTTTGGAAGTTAATAGATATTCCTTCACAACTACATTATGATTTTTTGACCAGAAAGTGAACTACTCTGTGCAAAGCAATGAGTGTCATATTGTTTACAAACGGTATACTAACCTAAAGTTAGTATACTTCCCTTAAGGGAAGTATACCAGAAAACGTAATGTTTGCTCTTTGAGCATACTGGATTCATTAAAGCTGCTTCTATTTTTAAGCCCTAAAGTACAAAAACATCTACCATTGAGTAGCTTCAGTCCAAAGGATTCTGAAAAACGGAGAAAGCACTGGACTTGTGGAAAGAATGAAAGAAATGCTGGGAGTGGGTAAAAAGCATGTTAACATGTTCCAGTTCAAACCCCCATGGAAAGCAAAGATCTCTCTAACCATTTTTATTTTTTTCTCGGAGGAAAGAAAAATCGGAAAACAGCTGAAAAAAAGACTTTTAAAAGACAGAATACTCCAGACCCTTGAGATACTTGGGAAACACTTCCAGTTATCCTAGGATATTTTATAACTAAGAAAAGGCAGTGGCCTTTTACCATACTGGGTGGTCAGTTCTCTTCCTATCACTCCTGATGAATTATACTTACTGTAATCACATTCCTCTCTCTAGATATATATTTTTTTTTCCAAATTACTTGGAGAGCAAGGGTGCTTCTCTGCATGAACAGGAGTGGTAGAAGCTTGAGCAGAAACCTGGAAAGAAGGAGCAAGGAGGAGGGAGTGCTGTCCTAGAATTCTGCTGCACTGGGTTAAAAACTGGCTGGACAGCTGAGCCCAGAGAGTGGTGGTGAATGGAGTCAACTCCAGTTGGCGGCTGGTCATGAGTGGTGTTCCCCAGCGCTCAGTGTTGGGGCCAGTCCTGTTCAATATCTTCATTGATGATCTGGATGAGGGGATTGAGCGCACCCTCAGTGAGTTTGCAGATGACACCAAGTTGGGTGGAAGTGTCGATCTGCTGGAGGGTAGGAAGCCTCTACAGAGGGATCTGGACAGGCTGGATCATTGGGCCGGGTCCAACTGTATGAGATTCAACAAGGCTCAGTGCTGGGTCCTGTACTTGGGTCACAACAACCCCATGCAGTACTGGAGGCTGGGGGAGGAGTGGCTGGAGAGCTTCCTGGTGGAAAAGGACCTGGGGGTGTTGGTTGACAGCTGCCTGAACATGAGCCAGCAGTGTGCTCAGGTGGCCAAGAAGACCAATGGCATCCTGGCTTGTATCAGGACTAGTGTGGCCAGCAGGACCAGGGAGGTGATCGCGCTCCTGTACTCGGCACTGGTGAGGCCGCACCTCGAGTACTGAGTTCAGTTTTGGGCCCCTCACTACAAGAAGGACATTGAGGTGCTGGAGCGTGTCCAGAGGAGGGTAACGAAGTTGATGAAGGGTCTAGAGAACAAGTCCTACGAGGAGTGGCTGAGGGAGCTGGGGTTGTTTAGTCTGGAGCAGAGGAGGCTGAGGGGAGACCTTATTGCTCTCTACAACTACCTGAAAGGAGGTTGTAGTGAGGTGGGGGTCAGTCTCTTCTCCCTAGTAACGAGTGATAGGACGAGAAGAAACGGCCTCAAGCTGCGCCAGGGGAGGTTTAGGTTGGATATTAGGAAAACCTTCTTCACTGAAAGGGCAGTCAGGCATTGGAACAGGCTGCCCAGAGAAGTGGTTGAGTCTCCATCCCTGGAGGTATTTAAAAGACGGGTAGATGTGGTGCTTGAGGACATGGTTTAGTGGTGGACTTGGCAGAGATAGGTTAATGGTTGGACGCGATGATCTGAAGGGTCTTTTCCAACCTTAACGATTCTATGATTCTATGATTCTAATAATGAGCAGCTCATTGCCACCATGTGCTGCTACTCTCTCGGTACATCGAATATCTCATAGAAAACTGGGTGCAGGAACAAGCTATCTCATGATCAAAGCAAAGACACTGGCTGCTACTGTGAAAGAGCCCTGGCATTCTAGAAAATCCCACTCTAGCCTAAGTCACATTTGTGCTCTTGTGTAAGACCTTTGTGTCAAGGATCCTGTACCAAGTTGAACACTTGGCAAAATAATACCTAAACTCTGCATGACATATTTTTATTTCATTTGATTAGTTAGGTAACTGCAAAATCACATTAGGTCCTACAGACTCTCTTTTGCTCCATTTATATCATGCTGCTTTTTAATCTACCTACAACTATCCAAAATGTTTTCCTGTATAGTATATCTTTTAAGAAGTGGTGCCCTTATTGATCCACCTACTTTGACTGTCTGAATAAAGAATATTCTCAGAACACAATAATATGAAGCACAGCATGGCACATAAGTCAGCTATTACAAACAGTTGCCTTTGACTTAATTAGCAGACCAGCATGGTTGCTTCTCTTCTATCTTTCCAAAGATAAAGGCTCAATTCATGAACAGGATGAATGGATATGCCATATGTAAAATGTCATCTGCAGAAGCAGTGCTGAAAAGATGTGGCCCTTGCCAATGCCAAAACAGAAACAAATATTTAACTCTTTCACTCCGAAATTAATACAAAAGAGGAAAAGAAAACACAGATAAAAAGTAAATCCAACTCAATGATCAGTCACCATTCCTGTAGTGGTAAACTAGAGAGACAGCAGGAGGTACTGTGTAAAAAGAACTTCAGAAAGCTTAAGAAATACAAAAGGGTTGCCAAAACATACAGTCAGCAAAAGGAGAAAGTCCAGAAAAATACAGATGACCTGAGGAGAGCAGAGCTAAGAGTTACTGTAAAATATCTTGGAAGTCAGTGAAACCCAACGGTCCTTGATAATAAAGAGGGCAACAGTGAGTATCTGGTTAAGAAAACCAGTGACCGAAAGCGCTGCAGGATGCCAGACAGGAATCTGAATTTACAGTACCACAGGGTCAAGGTACAATTGCAGACCGATCATAATATGTAAAGTGCACTTCATATCAGAGTATACTTGTGTTATGAAAGGAATGAATGTGTTTTCAGGTAACAAAAGGATGTGGAAACCATTTTTCTTTAGGCAGGGAAGGTCACATAAGCCATGTAAACGTGAAAGGGGCCTTCTAGAAAGTATCTCTGACCGAAATGACTAAATCACCCAGTACTTCCCTGCCCTGACGTGTGGAAAGTTTCTGGATAACTCTCTAACCCCGAGATATGTTTCTGGGTCTGGGCACCTGCTGGGCATGTGTCTCCTGGCAGGGAAGCAGAGGCGGCTGCTGCTGCTGTCCTCACAAAACTTTAAAACATCAACATCTTTCAGTGCAAAACCAAATGCTCTCATGCTAAGTTATGATAGAACAAGTCTCAAAGCCAACTGGCACAAAAACATCCTGATGGCAGTTAGGAAGCCAGGCAAGCTGAGATATGATCAGCCCTTGTTGAAAACTCAGTTTGAAAGCCCTAGTGCTTACAATGTCAAAGAAAAATATTTTCAAACCTAGCTAATGTCTCTTCTATCTGGTGATCACTTATGACAAATAAAATTGGACAATGAAAATGGTTACATGACACCGTCTGGACTTTTTTGTGGAGGGAGTAAGGCTCAGTATGCAGTTCAGAAAAGCAGTGGGTTTTTTTTGTTTTAGGAGAGCATGAGTAGTAACAGCATCAAGTGCTTGAAGGCCTTTCTAGAACTCAGGTTACTGTACTCATTTGTTAATTTTAATATTTTTAATAAGTATTGCTGTTTGGCCAAGGAACCCAGTCCATTTCATTTTGTAAGGTGCTATAGAAATGCATGAAGCACAGAAGCATTATAGTCTGAAGGAGCATTCATGATTATTCTGCCTTTCCTCCTTCATAACATAAGGTGCAAAACTTTACACAGAGATTTCTGCATCAAATCTAAAAATCAAGGGAGACTATACAATATAGTATCTGGATAGCACACATTTTTAGGCAGATCCTGATCTGAAAGTATCAAATCATGGAGAAATGCTTTCCCTTGCTTGAACATAACACAAGCTACAAGTGAGTCTGAGAGGCAGGGAAAGGACAAGGGCAAGGGCAGAGAGAGGGGGAAGAACATGGGAGTAAGTGATAAAATCCAGCTGTTAGAGAACAAGAGTGTGGATAGTCTAAGGGTTCATAATCTCAAAATTATTTTCCTTGCTAAATAAATATCAGCTGCAGTTCAAAATTTTGCAAATACATGTGCTGAAACAAAGAAGTAGACAGGGAAGCAAGAAGATGCTGGATGCTACAGCAAGAATTAACTAGGCAAAACAGGGTGAAATTAAACTGATAAATTAAAGAAGATTGTGAAGCTGCAGAAGCTGTTTAAATCTGTTGCTTCGGACACTTAAAATAGGACTGCATGATGTCTAATAATCCCTGCTGGGAGGGATAAGAACATGGACTAGGTCACCTAGTAAATCTTTTTTCTGTGAAACTCTGCCATAGTTTTTAGGTGATTGTCCCATCTCAGTTCGGTGGCATTCATCCAGCATGTCACTTTGGGAGTTTGTGAAATACTATACACTCTTTGCCCAGAGCAGCTGACAACTAACAAAGACAGACTTTCTGTGCAAATGACAACCATATTAAAGCCAACAAAGCCAATACAACATCCACAAAACTGGTTACGGGAACCACTGTATTTCAGTAACGTGCTAGGAAGATTTTTCTAAAGAAAATTTTCCATAAATATTCTCTGTCCATTCAACATGTCTTCAGCAAATACAATGGAAATATCCCTTATATAGACCAATAATTTTCACAGCAGAAAAAGCCTGTGAGACTGCAGGATGGGGAGCTAGAAGTGCTATTTCTCACATATTGCTTGCTGTCCGTTTCATACACTCACAAAATACTCAAGAGATTGTGGTGAAATTTGTATCTACAGAAATGCCACCTTGAGTTCACTCCAAAGGCACACTGTATAGGTTGCATTCTCCTGCTTAAACAAAACCTAACCATTATGCTCTCATAACAGCAACTGGGTTTCAGTAAGGAACTTGAACAAAATAATGATGATGGACTTGCTTGGTTATCGTATGAATGGCTTGCCTCGAAAAAAATAGCAAGACAAATCCTTGGCCCACATTCCAAACACTTGATGAACAGACTCCTGTCGACTTCACTGGGCTTTGGATTATACCCACTGCCATCAAGATGAAAAATTGCAAGCACTTAAAGTAAAGGTTCTGGATGGATTGAAAGACTAGATTTATTATCCCTCTAAGGGCATATCTGGAGGAAATTAGTATGCAATATATCGCTATACACAAGCAACCTCACATTCAAATTCAGGATCTGATATGTTGGTAAAAATATAATTAAAAGAAACCTTCATAGTTCTTAATAGCTCTGTTTAGTTCTAAATCAACTACTTTCTAAAGTGAATTTGAGCTTTATATTTGCATGAACAACCGAATGAGCTGTTGTTCACAAATAAGCTTCCAGACAGACACAGGATAAAAGATAACCTGCAATATAGGAGTGAAAGCAAGAACCATTACTAGCATGTGGTCATCAACAAGATATTTTTTGGTATCAGTCTTCTGCTGGGCATAAATTTGGGTTGATTTGCAAAATGTTGTCAAAAGACAATTTAGCTGCCAGGACATTCTTCATAGTACTGTGAAGTACAATATATGCAATGGTTTGTCAAATTTTACATTTGCAGAAAGAGAGGAGTCTGAACCCAGGACATCCCCCACCATCACATTTGACATGCACAGTTGAGGGGGAAAGTGAATGTGAAACCATGAAGTGCTGCTGATCTGCAGAACAAGGAATTATCCATGATGCAAATAGGCCACCTTATGAAAATGAAGGTATATTATAAATGTGACTTTCTTTTTAGCTGAAAGAGGACACTGCTCATATAAAGAGGGGGGAAGTGAGAACTAGTTTCTGTCAAATCTGGCACAGAAGAGTGTTGGGTGACGGAGTATATTTGCATGCTCCAAGCCACCAAAGGAAGCAACAGAGTAAAAATTAAAAGTAGTTTCTACAGTCAGCGGTGCAAACATGTCTCAGGCTGCTGAACAGACACCAGTAACTATGTAGAAAAAAAAATCACAATCTTCGAAAACACATATTTGCCAAAATAACTACTCACTAGCCAAATTTGCACAGTGAGTTGTTTCAGTTGTTTTGTGGAATAGACTAACATCCTTTTTTCCTCTGTAAAGAAATATATTTTCAGGGTAGGTTTACAATGTCCAGTGTGTGACTTTCCACGTCCAGGTCCATAGAGGTGGTAGCACTGATTAGATTAATCCTCTGACCCTGAAGACACAGGTTTTGACAGGCTCTGCAACAGCTTTTGGGGAGAGAGGAGTGGGAGCACTACAGTTTATGCAAAAAGTTTGTTCTTTACTTCTGCAAAGACAAGTCACAGGTGTAATCCTGGCCCTTAGAAAAAATTGAGGAATGAGGCAAATAAGGTGAAGCTAAAAGGAGGTGACGTTAGAAGGCGTTACCACAGCTCTACTATTTCTACCCAGCAGATGGGACAGGCTGGCTGTGCAAGGGAACAGGCTGCCTTAAGACTCTGCTTGCTACAAGCCCCTTGGGAGCAGAGCTACATGAATATCTCAATTTTCTGTTTGTTGACTGAGCAACAGTGAGAAATTGGATTAGGTTGAACTGAATCGTTTGGGGTTCTTTAGCTCTTCTTTGTTTTGTTTCTTTCACACTCTTTTTTTCCTAACCTGTTAATCAGTTTCAAAATGAAAATTTGTGGTTTGTTTTTCAACTTTTCCATCTCCTCTTTCCCCTCTCCCTCCCCATTCTTCTTTTTTTGGCTGATTCGTCACAAATCATTTTGATATCCTCCAAATTGCATTTTTGATGAACTGACTATTGAAAAGTATTGCTCAATTCTACCCAGTGGGAATAATTCGTCCCCAGGCTTCCCAGAAAGGATGCTGCTTCACACTTACAGCTTGGAGAAGTCAGAAAATGACACTGTTCTCCCAATGCTGAGAGGCTGATGAGTTTTAAAAACTAAAACTGGGAAGATTTTATACTCTATGGAAATCCATACCAGGAATAATTTCTTGAAAAGTTTGTTAAACAGTTATAGACTTCACATTTATGACAAATAATTATAGATCACTGCACATATTGTTCAATGATGTGTGAGAATAATGACCATTAACCACTTAAACGAATGATTTCTCCAGTTGTCAGACATAGTCATAGTATATGAATATGCAAAGTAAGCATATAATTTTGCATATTTTGCCAAAAAAAGATGTAAATACAAATTCTTGTTCTTTACTCTCTGGTTCCTGCTATTCTGGTCTGAATCTAAGGATATTCTGTGACTTATGTCTATTTGATAACATGGAAGATTCTTTCCTCCAAAATGCAGAACTGATCTTATTTCACCACCAAGCAAAGAAATAAAATCAGGTGTTCATTCACACACCACAGATCTGTATTTACTGGTAATTTCTCAGACCAAAGTTTTTTTAAAACTGTCTATTTGTTTCTCCTATGAATGTACCCTTTTGCATTCTTTAAAATCAAACTTTCTACCCCAAACATTTTGGTCATCATATTGTGTGGCTTGATATTTTGAAGTCTTTATAACATCTACCAGTAGATAACAAATGAAGACGAAAGCGGAAATGGACATTGAAAGCCAGGCCTTCACGCCTTACACCCATGTTTCTTACTATAAGAGGCACTGTCCTTCATAAGAAGTTCTGCACTACCATCACTGCTAAGCAAAGAAACTTAGAGTTGGCCAGATGGTTTTCAATCCCTGTTTGCAAAAACTAATATTTATATAAGAAGACATTACAGGGGAGTCTCACTGAGAGAGCAGCTGTAAATTATTCAGGCACTCATCTGGAGGAGACATCTCCATTCTTAGCACATGTTTATAATTGAAACATGGTCCAGCTTTTCGAAACCTCCACTGAGTGACTCAGAAGGACAGTTCCATGCGCGGTGCATGCCACGGTGTCCCACAGCTAACATTCTTTGACTTGGAGTCATTCGCATCCACCCAGCACTGGGAAATTTTGAAATCAGTCCTCCCTTTTCTGGTCAAGCCTTCAAAGCCCCCTTGCTCTGCCATTGTGCTGTAGACATCTCGCATCTGGCATTTTGCATATTACGTGTTCTGGGAGGCTGACCTGAAGACAAAGCGATTCAGAGGGCTGGAGGCCAAACTGTGTGTATCTCATGTTTCATCCCATCCACTCTAATGGCATTTTTGAGGCAGCATGCAAGAAACCCTGGTGAGCAATTTTGTAGTGTTGGATGCAGGCAGGTTTTTGGTGATGCACTAACTTCAGAGCATAGGAAGTAAGGACATATGAGGTGGAAAGGAAGGGGTGTAAGGGAACCCAAGCTCTTACAACAGCTCTTCACTGAGATTTGTTCAACTTTTGTGAAATTAAGGACGGGAGCGTGCAGGTGGCTGGTGACCCAGTGAAGAGTTTACTCTGAGATGCTACATTTAATGGTAGGAATAAAATGAGGAATGTATTCCACTCCTCCTCTAAAGTTTAAAGGCCACTTGTGAACAACATGCACAACTTTCCATATCAGATTTAATTGTGATTAACATGTGTATTAAGGGGTAGGTACAATGTTATAAAACTTTTATCATGCTTCATGTGGGGATTTTAGTGTACTGTGTATGGGGATTTTAACACTGTGCCTATTTGGAGTTTAAAATAAAGCATCTCAAGGTTCAGATGCAGGCATTTTAATGAATTGTCTAGTGAATTAGTGAAGTGAAGGTGGGCATTTTAATGAATCACTCAAGACTGGAACCCATGAATGCAAAGACATTTTCAATGAATTTTTAATAAATAACAATGAAGATACCAAATCAAATGCTGTGAACAGTAGAAAAGAAAAGGATTAAACACACAACTGTGACCAGTAAAAAGTGTTATTAAACACACACAATCATGTGCCAAGTTAAAACCTTAAACACAAATTGAACAGGAGAGGTTTATATAGGCTGTTTTACAGTGCCCTGTCATGGTATCCACTGTGCTTTCCAGGGAGCCTCTTTACCATTTCACTATCTTCCTCAGCTGTGTCTGTGACAACTCTACCATGTCTTTGTCTTTCTCTCTTTCTTTCTCTCTCTTTCCTTCATTCCCTTCTTCCAACTCTTTATTGCTCCCTCAGGGTACATATAGCATTTTTTTCTAAAGGCAGTGCCACTGAAAGAGGCTGATCACTGCAGGGACACTCCAGTAGGCTGTCCCTGCTTTGGAGAATGAAGCATGTTAGGTGTGTGCTCCAACAATGAAAATATCATCTATTGAAGAGATACTGGTCCAGCTGAGAAACTATGTAGTGATCTCATTTGCCAGAATGGTGTTTTCAGAGCTGGGAACGGGGTGAAAGAGAATCACAGGCACTATGGAAAGTGCCAAGTGAACTGCATTGCCATGCAATCTGTGCATCAAATTAAAGCATATTCTTTGGCTTGTTTTTCTAAAAAGAAAACACTCATGGATCAACATAATGGGTGCTGCAAAATAGCTAGAATTCTGCAGTAACCAAAATATCTTTCTCTGCTGGAAACGTTTGTGTTGTGTGACTTGGCTGGTTTACCATATCATACTTCATGTTGATTAAAGGCTCAGAACACATTTTTTTTTTTCCCCCTGTAACTACTGCAACAGGGAAAAGTGTACTTCCTTTAAATTTAATCCATACAGTGCCACCATTCTGTCTGAGGCTAATTTGGGGCTTTTGGAGGTAGGAAGAGGAAGGAAGTAGAAGAGTAAACATCAAAGTCTGGGGAGCAGTAAGCAGGGGGCAGCAAGCAACACTGATGTGGGGTATGGATGTAGCACCATAAAGAAAAGAACTGGGAAGCCTGTACATCTCTAGTACAGCTTCTGGATATATGCCAGGTAATGTCAAGGGAATATGCAGATAAAAGGGTTTGCTTCCTCTCAGTTTGAGGCAATAGGGAGCACATTAATTTCTCACATACAGTAAGCAATGGAATTGACTCACTTTTCCACCCAGCAATTCCCTGCATGCAGCCTCTGTTTTACAAAACAAATGTTGGGGAGAAGGTGGCAAGAAGATAAAAAGCAGCAAAGAATCACATCCTACAATGTCAGACACCTGATAGCACAGCACCCAGGTGTTAATGTCTCCCTGCCTACACTAGCTCCTGCAGGTGACTCTCCTCCCAGGCAGGGTTACCCTTGCAGCTCAGGGAAGGACTCCTGGCTCTGACCCCCTGAACTTGCATTGCTCCAGTCAGATCCTGGATTTCAGTGACAAACTGTCACTGTGTCTGTGTCGTGTCCCATGTCATGGGTTGCAACCACAAAGGTGTGCATGGGGTCAACAAAATGCAATTCCTCAGCAGTGGAATCTCACACAAGTGTACAGTCCATCTCCTTATAGTAGGTACTCATTTAGTGAGGTGTCCCATAAAACCTGTTGCTTTCCTCCACGCATCTATATGCACCTAGAGTGCCTTTATTGTGGCATGGTCTTGACCTCAGTTTTGTTTGGATAGCTACCTAGAAAGCCGAGCACTGACATGATTGCGTGTAAGAACTTAAGTCCACAACCTCAAGTATAAGATGAGGCATGAGATCTGATTCAGGTACCTGAACTCATGCAGAATAGACTGTGGCTGTAAAGTAGAATTGAATAGAATAGTTTGGTCTAGCCAGCATGACCTGGCAGTAGCACGGGACTGCAGTAGAGGACTTTGCACATGCTCAGCCACCCCTTGCAAATAAACTTCACTGTTGTGGAAAACATCACCCCTCACTGAAAGTTACTTCCACCATGGATTTATTACTGTACATGAAAACAGTGGATTGGCAACAAGAATATTGTTTGAGAACACTAGGTATTTTAACACAGAAGAGTACAAGCTAACCAGAAAAAAAAAAAAAAAAAATCAAGTGTACACAAGCCTTCAGCTGATATAAACTAACAACTAATCAAATGATTTCAGTCTTCCATTATTGTTCCCACATGGCAAGTATGGCTGTGCTCTCCTTTTAGGACAATTGTGACTATGACTTTTCACCTTGTCTTTCTATCATGGCTGCAAGGAGTCAGTGTAAATTAGGCACTCAGAAGCAGATGCTATATTCATATTCTCAAGCATTATTCAAGTGTTTTTCAAAGCATTTCTCTCAGGTCTCTTATTACAGGTATTGTGTAACACTCCTTTTGGAAATTACAGTTTTTCAATTTCTCATTTACTTTTTATAGCTTTTGTCCCATTCTAAGAAAAGTCATCTTCTCATTAAAAACCTGAAATTAATAGACTTTTTCCTTAGTACTTCTTCAAACCTAGGAGCCAGAATGTCTATAAACAAACAAGGCTCTATTTTTAAGTGCTTAATTATTACACATTCATTTGCCCACTTTCACTGCAACTGAGAGGCTAGAAAGGGATTTTGCTATAAACCTGAGGGTAAATGTAGTGACTACTATGTTACAAAGAGATTACAAGGGATCTCCTGTGCCCATCAAAGTTTGCCCTAAGGGTAACCTTTTGCACACAGACGATAGATGCAAAATAAAAATTGGAAAAAAAACACCACCACCATCCAAATACATAGAATTTTCTTAAAGTTGTTGAAATAAAGGACAAAATATTATCTGGTTTAAATCAAAAGAAAATAGAGTGAGCATGATCTTTCTAGCAATAGTAAAAGGCACTGAGTCAAACTCTTGTTACTTAACCTCTAATGACAGTTCCATGTTAATGTTACACTGATCTGAAATTTTTATTCATGCTGCAAAGTCCCAGAGTTTTAGACATATAATTAAAATCCCTTCCACCAGACTGAAGAGCTATTACCATGGATCACATTCCTCCTTCTGTCTCAGCTGTTACCTTGTCTGGCCTCCATGCCATAATTTACTCTTTCTTCACATCATTACTGTTTTGCTGTAACAACAACCCGAAGAAGAAGTGAGAGGTAAGCCCTGAACCTTTTATGGTTACCTGTCCTTCAAGTACTGTTTGCTTTGGAAGACAACAGGAGGAGCTATTACTATTTATTTGATTTGGAGACGTAAAGAAATTAGTTCTCTTCACCTCTACGTTTGAGACTGGAAGTACCCCAGTCAAAGTCTACCATGTCCCCATAAAAACAGCATGATATATAATTCCTGATTAGTTGAATCTTCATTCCTCCCCAGTAATGCATTGTATTTTCAATTAAATACATTTGTTCTCCAAAAAGAGGTTAATTAGTAGTAGAAATGAAACCCTATCTGGAGAGAGGTCATGAAGCCAAAGGAAAAATGATGCATACTCTCAGAAAAGCACACATTAATAGCAACATAGCTAACAAGGACTTCATATCACTAACTGCACAACAGCCGTTTTCACAGGTAAACACAGGATTTCTTCAGAGACAGTGTGGAACAGGACGCACTTGCTCTATCAGAGTCCCTCCAAAGTGTAAGTGCAGCACTGAGATCACAGGATCTGGCCAACTTCTGTATTAGCAATGCAGCAGTTTCTCCTCTCCTGAGCCAAACCTCATTTCTTTCATGGCACATAGCAAGTCCAGTCACACAACTTTTAGTTAGATTTAGGATTCGAAGTGATTACCTCCCTTTCTAGCATAGGAGGAAGGTGCTGCTGAAGCTGCCATCTGGTGTCGTAGCACCAAGGATTCCATTCCTGGGAACACAAGGAGCACCACACTTAAACTCAGCAGACTTAATTGCATTGGACCATCCACAAGAATTTACAAACTTAAGCAGTTTTATCTCCTCTTGGTTATGTTTCCTCTTACGTATCTTTCCATTGTTTGTCATATAAATGTCATCATAGGTCTAAGACTGGATTTTCCAGTTGGTTTTTTTTTTGTTGTTGTGGGACATTTTCTTTTGCTGAAAGGAATTTTTTTTGTGAGATTGTGCTAATTTTGACATAACTTTAACAGAAAATGATTTGGACAGCAGTTTTTCATCTCCAGGATGATATTTCTAGTCAAAATGGGAGAGGGAATGAGCAAGTCCATAGACATGCCAACAGTGAGGGCACAGACTCTGGTTATGGGAGAGCAAGATTCAAGTCTGTCCTCTGATTTAGACTAAAGATTTGATCTCAGATCTTCTATATCATAACGTATGACACCTACAGAGTAATACTAACACCTAATACAGTGCTCTTCAGACCATCTTTCTAGATTTTTTTTCCAGCAGGAAGTAAAGAAAGAGTAAAGAGTAAAAATTAAAGAAATCCTAGGGCTGCAGAATCTTACTAGAGTCCAGTGGTTATAAATTTTTAAGGATGTTGAAGAGCCAGCATGGCATTTATCTCCCCTCATTCTAGACACAAAACAAAAATACCTACAACTGAGGTAGCTGACTAGAAACCTTTTATAGTCACGTGAGAGGAACAGGTATTTCCAGGGTGCAATATATCACTATAATGATAATAATACCATGAATTACACTGACTGTAGAAACTGTCTTTCACCTGGAATACTTTCCTTTTGTTCTGTTGCATATTATGCTGCTTTTTGTCTTTTTATTTCCTCTCTTTTCCTCCAGAGATCCCTTACTCCTTTAAATCTTTTTCCAATTAGCTTTTTTCATTACCGGGTAGTAGTCTTAAGGTATTTCTCCAAGTTCAGTGAGTTCATCTTTGTTGGAGTCCAACTTGTAATGCAATTCACTTTCCAGCTTTTTTAAGAATGCCTCTGCTGCTTCTGGCTCTTCACATTTCCTTGCAATGTTTCCTGCTCTAACAATTAATGTGGCAGGCAACGGAGCACCGTGGTGACTCATGGGGCTTTTTTCTTCTCCTGTAGAAAGAGGAGTGTCATATAAGGTAGTTTTTCTTCTCTGCCATTCCTCTGGTCACACTTCATCCTCTCTGCATTATCGGTTATTCGTTGATTTGACTTCTCTACTGCTATTTTATGAAATAAAATGTTTTGCTGAGATATTCAAAACTTTGCAGTTAAGGAGCTGGAATTGCTGTGGATTTTGGCACTGGGTATCAATGGGCTCTTCCAGTTTACTAATTTCAAGAATCATCTAAACTTAGCAAGGTTTATGGCTTTTTTATATAAAAATTTCAGCAGAGATTCCAAATAATCTTCCCTTCTTCCCCTGCCAGAAATGCAAAGGTTAATCCTCGAAAGTTCTATGGATTCCTAATTTTATTTCTTATGATGTTATTTCTATGAGGTGTTTTAGTTCACTATTGCTTTGTCTTCTCCCTATGAAATTTTAAACTCAGTTAACATTACTCCTGAGGTAAGGTCAGTCAGAGTCGTCTTTCTATCTATCATAGAAACATCTGGAGAGATTAGAAATCACTTATAAATCTGTAAGGAGGTCAGCCCTGGCTTCTCCCTCCTTCACCCGACTGTCTGTGGTAGACAACGTTTCACCTAGATGTTTCTCCTTATCTAGGTGACCTGCAGTTCAGGGATTTCTGAGCCAGAGATGGGAGGTTTGTTTTAACAGCCCTTGGTGGATTGTATTTCCAAGGGTTTCACCAATGAGAAAAAAAACCTGTAGTGCTACACAATGTCTCAATGATTTCCACAAAGACTTTATGCCTATGAGTATCACCACTAGTATGCTTTCACGCTGACAACCCACCTTTTGACTTGATGTCTCCCCTGTTTTTGTGTTGAGACAATGTAAATAATCTTTTCCTAATCATATTTTCTGAGCTGTTTATGCCTTCTTAGACTTCTAGCACGTGTGCTAATAGTGTATGTGCTATTTCTCTTTTTCAGGCTGAAAAGCTCATTTGGTGCTCCTGAGGAAGTTTCTCCATTTCTTTGTCAATATCTTTGTTTATATCCCTGTCACTTTTTCCTCTTCTAGTTTTACCGGTTTGATGTGGAAAACCAGAACTGTGCATAACATTCAAGGGGAAAGGGATACAACTCTGTAGCCTTTTCAGGTTTTTTGCCAAAAAAATATAAAGCTAATGAAACCAGAAAGAAAACTCTGAAGCAGAGGCCTGACTATTGCAGTGATTTGTACACTGGGCTGAGAGTTTTGCAATGATTTCCTGGACTATTAGGCTAATATGCAAAACATGGTAGAAGGATCATTACCAACCAGTCAGTTTTTCAGTAGGACTCGGTACTGTCCCAGGGAGTATGTCCAAAGGAGGAATGATCTGAGCAAGTTTAGTAAATGGAAATTTTGGCGCAATCTGGGCACAAGATCCAAAACGCCCTTGCACAGAAGAAAGAAATAGCCCATCAAAGTATTTGTCCCTACGCACACTAAAACAGCTCTTGTCATTGGGGGAAGTGTTTCTCTGAAATATACATGTATCTGTGCTTTATATAAGCACAACTGTTATTTCAGAAGTCCAAGCAGCTAAAGCAGATTTTTCCTGCATTTTTTCCCCTCATGGCCAGCAAAACAGCCACCAGGGCTCTTATGCTTTGCACTTATGCTTATATGTCACTTGCAGCTCTGTCCTCATTGCTGCAGATCTGTAAGAGCACATGTTCCCTACAGACACACACACTACCTGTCATGAGGAATCTTTAAGCAAGAGCCTCCCAAGAGGAGCTGAGGAAGAGAGGGGCCAGTGGGGACCATGGTTCAGCAGAGGCGCCAAGCAACGTTACTCACACATGCTGGAGGACCAAGGGCAATCTGCAGACTGCAGCAGCCCTATGTTTTCAGGCAAAGCCAGAGCCTGAGTCTAGGCAGGTAGCACAGTAGCCACTGCTCTGTACTGTGGATAGCAGGTCGTAGTATGTGCTTACTAGTGCTACTATGAATTTTCTTTGTCTTTCTTCCCTCTCTTCCTTCTCCTTTAAACAGTCACCAGAAATTACAGCTTTAGAAATTTAAATCTAAATCGTATTAGGGTTATAAACTTAAATCTTGCACATTCAAAAAATTATTCTTACATCACCAACATAACTTTTCAAGGCAAAACTGCAGATACATTGCATGTGCTGTTCCACTGTGGTAAACATATAAACATTTTTGTTGTTGCATGAATGCCATCCATTGTACAGGGTGTATATTCTAGCTGAGTTGAAATCATTTTCGGGAGTTTACCCTTTTCCATTTCTATTGCCTGACATTTTAAACTCACAGGACCCAACCTGGATTTGTCATAGGACTGCCTGACATTTCTATGCTGAAATGGTACTAGCCATCCTGGAGGTAAATGAACATCATGCCCCAAATGTAAGTATGCCTGTGAGCATACAGGTGGATTCTCAGGTGGGTTATGGAGGTAGAACCATTTTCATCCATTTTGTTCATGCTTTCTAATACTATGACAGACTATTACTGTTCACTGGAAGCTTTAACTGAACCTAAATCAAAACTTTTAGTAGCTGCTGGGCCACAGTTACATAGCTGCTTACCCAGTTTGTGACTATGGGACAGA